>NW_005842036.1:1004236-1026337 GCF_000455745.1 Alligator sinensis | reverse complement strand
TTCCCTACCTGTACAATGGGTGCAACGTTACTCTCAATGCCTAAAAGCAAGGATGCCTCGCATGGGTGGATCTGGGATTTACTAATAGAGGGTGGGACTCATCACCCCTCAAAACCATGGGGGGGATGAGGTAGAGGCATGACTGGAGTCCTGGGTCAGCGAGGGACAATGGGAGCTGGACATGGAGTCATTGCATGAAGGGCTGGGAGGGACCCACCTGCTGGCACCCACTCCGGATGGGATTGGGAGAGCAGCTGTGTGGTGCCAGGCTCTGCCGAGGACATTAGCAGGGCCACATAGGTTCCTCCT
Organism: Alligator sinensis; assembly: GCF_000455745.1. NCBI lineage: Eukaryota > Metazoa > Chordata > Crocodylia > Alligatoridae > Alligator > Alligator sinensis. The sequence goes on along the minus strand of NW_005842036.1, from coordinate 1,026,028 downwards.
TCCAGTACCTGCTCCTCTCGACCTGCTTCCCCTGGCCAGGAGCAGGATCCAGAAGGAGAAAGCAGGAAAGTTTGAGGGGAAGCCTCCCGCTGGATTGCATCAATCACTCGTTACAGTAAATGCAGCAGATCAAGGTTCAAGCCCTGGCTCAACCCGAATCAGAGCAGGGACCTGAATGCGTGTCGTCCCACCTCCCAGCTGAGCCCCATGACCACAAGGTCGATCATAGTTTGGGCTGCATCTCTCCTCCTGAAAAGTTCTGCAAGGTCTTCGTTTCCATTCTGGTGCAGGATGGGGGGGGGGGAACCCCAAAACCTCAAAACCTTGAACTTTTCCTCAAAGGGAAGTTCTGGCTGCAGTCTCTTTGGGGTAGGAGCTATGTCCCTTACTTTGGGGATATGTATGGTACCCTGAGACTTTGATCTTCACAAGGGGCTCTTGCAAGACAGCAGCTGTTGAGCTTTGTGGTTTTGATTTTATTTTGCAAAATCCCTAGTGGTCAGAGTTCGCTTTTGTAAAATCAGTAGCACTGCTGCTTCCAGGAAAGTGTTTTTCCAAGAGCCAGAGTTCATGTCAGAAAGCATTAGCATGTACCTACACGGAGGTGGGTCTGCACTCACCCTTGTGTAGCTAACAGAAAAGGTCTAAATATGTAGTCCTGAAATATTTAGCTCCAAAAGATGTAGGATTTCTTTATCTTCCTACTCCTGTAAAATGCCAGTTCTGGCATTAAAAAAAAAAAAAAAAAAAAAAAAAAAAAAATCATATCATCACCATAACAAAATTAGTTAATGTTTTGGGTTGGCATTTTAAATAAAAATACTTTTATTTACAAATCGGGTGGTTATTTCATGTTGGGTATTGTAGCTTCTAGAAACCCCAACGTAAAGGATGTTTGATTGCAAAAAGTAAGAGATGCATATGTTCACATCAAATAATATCATCACTCCCCCGACACACACCCCTTTGCCATTTTGCCATTTCTTTTTTGAAAATTCGGTATGTCATTGTTGTGCTGGACGTCTTCGTATTCAGATTTCCATTGTAACTTGTGGTGGCAGAGCCTCCCACAGGAGATTACATTTTCTCCAAACATCTCTAGAAGCCAACTCCTGAGCTGACGTAAGACGGCTTCTTCTGCTGTATGGTAGTAATGTTTCATTGAAACTTAGCGTACAGGAAAATAAAATGAAACCTATTGAACTGAAACTGCAAAGAGAATATAGGTTAGCAGGATGCAAGTTGGTGTTTAGGACTTGAAGGACCTCTTGTATCATCAAGTCCAGCCTGTGTTGTTATACATCTAAGTCATGCAAATCGCATTTGTTAATTTTTACCAGCATTTTACCTCCTTTACCAGCAAGCTAACTATTGACTTTGCCATCTGAAAGCTAGTTAGGTTTTTCTTCAAGTGCTCCTCTTGGAAACCACATAACCTCAGTCTTCTGATGGTAGAAACCTTATGATTTATTCATGACCAGTTTTTCCCTTTCTGTACTTATGCTAATCCTGACACTTATTTAATTATTACTTCTCTATTTCTGGATTTTTTTTCTCCTCCTTCTCCCCTCATCTATATAGTGAGCGTTATCTTTTTCCCTCCTGGCCTTCCTCCTGGATGCTCTATGCAAGGGAAGTTCTTGTAGGGCTTGTCTACACATTGGCAGTAGCATGTCCTTTCCAAGAAAGGCCTTAGCATCCCTTGCTTACACTCCACCGGCCTGGATCTCCAGGCATACTGCAGACCTGTCACTGGGGAAACTGCTCAGGACTCATTTCCAGTGGTTGCCCTTGTGCCCACTGGAGATAACGAATTGATATGAGGCTTGGAGGAGAGATACTCCAGCCGTGCTCACCAGAAAAGATTTGAGTTTGCAGTGTGGGGGTGGGGTGAGCTGCTTCTGGGTCTTTTCTGGATATGCCACTACGTCCAAGTAGACCATCTTTAATCTCCTCTTGTAGCCTCTCTTATACCTGCTCATCCCAGTAGCCCTTCTCTGCAAGGTTTCCATTTCAAATTCACCAGAAAGGCTGCAGTGCTTCTGCTCATTCAACAGCATCCATATTTTTCAGCTCCACTGGGATATTTCACTCGGTGCATCCTACATTTGCAGTTGACAGAGCTGCAATTGGGAATAGCCAACTGTAACCAAATAAGCTTCTCCCCTTTCCTATCTGCACTTGGAAAAATGCCCTGAAACCTGTAATGACTACAGTGGCATAATTAAGGCCTTCAGATTGTTTGGTGTTTTGTATAATGCATCCATCCTCGTGGAGCTTTGGTTCAGCACATTATTGCTGCATTATGGGCGTCTCTTGGAGGTCTCCATCTTACAACTTCTTTGGTCTAACCATGTGTGGCTTCTGAAAGCTGGCCAAAACAAGGACTTGTGAAGGGGTAACTTCAAATGGTTTTGTGCTGCACTTTGCTGGGTGAGTGAAAGCAAAGTGCCAATGGGATGTCACCCTTTCAGCTTTGGAGTATGAATTGAGTGAGTGTTTTGCAAGTGGAGTTTTTTCTGGGGGCACTGGGGTTTGTAGACTCTGTAAGAATCCTAGCCAAAGGGGTGGTGATATATAGGGCTTCGGGGCTTTTGCTTACAGTCTGCTGAAGTCTTAGACATGGTATTATAGGGCAGAAACTCACCATTGTGGAGCCTTGGTTGTATTCCAGAAAGGAGGGAGCAAGGACGTGAAATATCATAGTCCATATCTGAAGCAGTCACCCCAAAATACTGTAGGTCACAGGGTGACCACCGAACAGCACTTACCCAACTTGGACCAACCACCCTGTGCATCAAGATATTTGCCATTCCACTATGCTACCATGATAAATTCGTTGCTCTTGTGTGGTCCTTATAAATGGTTTCTTGACTCTTTAATGACCAGTACCTTAAGTGTGTAGGGCATTGGCAATGTACCAGACAAAGGATTGAAGTGTGTGTGTGCACGCAAAATGTATATAAATACACACATGCACACACATCTGCCATGTGGTTTAGGGAAAAAAAAAATCTTGAAAGTATCTGTTGTTTGGGTGCAATGTATTGAAGTCTAAGCATGTCAAAGTCCTCTGTGTCACTGGAATGGGTGAACCACATCTCCTACTTGATGACCCATCCAGAAGGAAAGTAACTCTTTCATTTCTAAATTGCACTTAGGAAAATCAGACAGACACTTCACTCTGAATGGATCAAGTGATGAGATCCATAAGTGGTGCTGGGTTCATGGCGTGGAGTGAGGGGTATCACTTGCATTGAGATACGGAGAGGAAGGTGCTGTGAAAAGAGGGAAGTGGGGAGCAAGCCTGGAAGCTGTAGAGGCCTCCATTTCTCAGCAGCCTGGAGGGCCCAGGATGTCAGATGTGTCTCCAGGGCTTCCTGCCAGCCAGGCCTCTATTTTACTTTCATGAACTTATAAATGTTTGGATTTCATTCCAAATAGGAAAGGAACCAACTTTTGAAATACCAAAATGTTCCGTATCTGGCAAAAGATACCCACTTCAGATCCACTGAGCGGATTTCCGATGCTTGAGGACACAAAGTAACTGTTAGCAGTAGTAAGTTATTGCAGTCTCCGTGAACAAACACAAGTCAGGGGATAAGATTGGTTTCTGCCACTGGATTTCTCACTTTTATTTCCTGACCTCAAAGAAATAATGAGGTTCAGAGCTCTTATGTTTTAATTCTGTGGGGAAGTGTACTCCACTGGTTATAGACCAGGGGCAGGCAATTATTTTGGGCAGAGGGCCGCTTACTGAGTTTTGGCAAGCCATCGACGGCCACATGACAGGCAGCCAGGGGCAGATAAATGTTAATTTTCTAAAATTTTTAGGGGCCCCGTGGGCCAGATGGAATGGCCTGGTGGGCCGCATCTAGCCCGCGGGCCGCATTTTGCCCACCCCTGTTATAGACCATGTCCCCTTACACTTCCCCTGCTTCTATCTGACCACTGTATCCAGACTCCTGACCTCCTTCCTGCTTTTTATGAGTTCCCCCTCTCTGCTGCCTACCCTCTGCTCCAGCAAAGACACCCACCTCTTTTTGCATTCATTCATGCTGCTTCATCCTTTTCTCCCCTGCCTGGACTCCAGTAAGAAGAGCATTCAAAGCATGGAAGAGACCATCTCCCTGCTCTCAGATCCTGTGCCAGGTGCTATAGCAGCCAAGGGGAATGAATGCATGGAAAGTGCTTCTTGGCCCCTGTCTCCCTAAGGTGCATGAGCATGCTCAGTGAATACTTCGTTAATTCAGGGGCAGTCTTTGATAAAGCTGGTCATTCCACAGCTAGCTTTCTAGATAGTAATGTTGTGAGGGTTAGTGCAGTGAGAAAATAGAAACTTAGGGCCTTGTTACATGTTACACTGTGAGTTGCACAAATATTGATCGACTTAGATCTAGCTTGTAGTCGCACCTTCAATTTGAGTGGCACATCTCTGGGGAGTGGCTGCACCCTAGTGGAACAGGAGCTGGGTTATGAGGATCAAGAGAATCCTGACCTAGAATGGCGTAACTTTGAGCCGCATAACGAGTGCTTTAAGCCACTTAAGTGTTACAGGTGACAATCCGGGGGCTAAGAGCTCTAGGAGCTGCCCAAAATGAACATGTAACAAGACCCTTGGCTTCTTCATGAGGATGATCCATGTAAGTAAAAATAAAAATAAAAATAAAAATAAATAAATAAATAAAAAGGCAAGGTGGCCAGGGAGTCCCTGTTTTGGGCAAAATTGGAAGGAGAGAGACTTAGCTGTGTTAATTTGAAGTTGAGTAGAAGGTAGGGTAGATTTGCACCATACAGACCAAGTAAAGTAGCTATATAGCACGAGTTTTTGTGAACTGAAGATCACCTCATCGGATGCACAAGTCCATGCTAGTCATATTGGTCAGTGCAGAACTGGGAAGCCCTAAGATAGTATGATGACCAGCCTGGTACTAGAGCCTGAATAGATTGCTTGACAAACTATTGATAAAGCTTGGCCAGAATCTGGAACGGGCTGCCAAGAGAGGTGATACTATCACTTAGCTTGGAGGTCTTCAAGAGGAGGCTAGATAGGTACCTGGCTGGGGTCATCTGACCTCGGTCCGCTCTCCTGCCTGGGGCAGGGGGTTGGACACGATGATCCTTCGTGGTCCCTTCTGACTTTACAATCTATGAATCTATGAATAAGCTTCCTCTGGTTCACCTGCAACCCAGCAGAACTCGGTATTTTGTAGGCTTTGTACCATGACATCAAAACAAGAAATGTTTACTCGGAACAGGGTTTAATAAGAAGCAGCTTTTGAATTTAGAGATGCAGTAGGTGGACACAAGTTAACCATTTGATATTCAATCCATGCTAGTTGTTAATCAGTCATGACCTGGAAGCTGTACCATCTTTGTTTCTGAACTAAGATCTGATCTCTACTTTTTGATGGAAGTGCAGGGGGTGTGGGGGTTGTTCCCCAGTGAGTTTCAGCTTCGCTGTCACTCAGCAGCTGGTTCACCAATTTTAGGTTCACCAATGGGAAGGGTGGTGGGACTGGGACCGGGACGGGGAGGAAGGACTTACAGCATCCTTAGGGTGCATTTATTTTGTTCCCAGGCATTCACTAGCTAGTGTTTACAGGCTTGTACACAACAACGGAGAAGCCCTGCTAGGCCAATCTGTTCCTTACCTGGACAGTGAAGTTTGTCCGATCCTCTATTAAATGATGCAAGTTGGAGGACTTCTACTGGACATGTAGGGAAGCCGATTCAATAGCCACATGGCTCTCACTGCTAGGAAATATTTTGCTGTTCCACCTCAACCATCGTTTGTGCAATTTTGTCCTCTTGTTCGTAGTTTGTACCTCTTGGACCACCGTAAACATCAGTGGTGGAGAGGGAATATATGACCAGGTCAGAGGCCCTATTAGCCCTTGTGATATGTTACAGTTATAATAATCTGTCAGCATGCTATACCATAGTTTCCTGCCTCCTGGAATCAAAGCTCAGTTGAAAAAAAGAAAAGAAAAGATGACTGGCTGGCTGGCTATGCATATTTGACACCCCCCCCCTAGAAGGATGTCTAGTCAACCTTTGTTGGATTGTCACTTCCAACCGTTTTCCACTCTAGTTGGTTGGCCCTGTGATTGTGTAGAAAAGGGTTTGTCATCTCCGAGAGGGGTTCTGGTATACTTGAAGTCGCAGTGCTTTCTCCTTAGATGGGGAGTGCGTTAATGGTGCAACAACAGAGAATCATAACAATTAGAGATGGGGAAAAGGTCACCAGGCACATTTTCACTCTGCTAATGCCGTATTGCTTTCTGAATCATCGCCTCCATTGCTTTGCATAGATTTACTTTAAATGATGTGACCTATGGAACTTCTAACACCTTCCTTTTATAGCTCAATATGTTTTTAAGCTTTGGGAAGGAAGCATTACAATCATATTTATCCTGAAGTATGTGTGTATGTCACCTAGCAATTCCTGTGTGAAGGCCAGTAATATATGCATGTTAATTCTGAACCTGGAGGTTGAGATAAGTGGATTTAGAGGCCTTTCTGGCCCAAACCTAAATCACAGAATGCTTATCCCTAGGTCATGGAATGGAAACATTTGATAACCACCGACCCCAGAGGGTGTCATTTTTAAAAAGACATTCAGCCTTGTTCGAACCACACCAGAGATTGAGGGAGTTTCCTTTGCAAGACTTTTCCAGTGATGCAGCTGCTGTTTTCATTGCACCTGGAGGCTGCAATCAGGGGTGTGGATCATTTGGAGCCAGGCCGAGATGCATGCAGATCAGAGTTGGGGGAAGAATTGCTGCCCCAGAAAGTTTTATCCTCACTAGAAAGAACAGCTAGATTTAAAAAAAAAAAAAAAAAAAAAAAAAAAAAAAAAAAAAAAAAAAAAAAAAAAAAAAAAAAGGAAGAAAAAAAAACCAGCCACAGAGAGCAGAAACTAATAGACCTAATGGGGAGGAAGCAGTCCTGATGTTCTGCCTAAATGTTGCGTTGTTGAATTTCATGTCATTACTCCTGGTTATTATCCCCTAGTATCACCCCGAACAATTCTTCTCCAGACTCAGTGTTTACACCTTGCAGCCTTGTAGCTGGTTATCATCTATCCCCCTGAGTCATCATTTAGCCAAGCTATACATATTTAGTTCTGTTAATCTTCGCTCATAAGTCAGTCCTCCCAGCCCATTAACAATTTTTATTGCTCTTCCCTGAATTCCTTCCTTCCTTTTCCTTTCTTTTTTTTTCCCACCCCCTCTCTCCTCCAAGTCTTCCTGATGGTCAGGAGCTGAGAATGAAAGGCATGATTCTAGATATGGGCTTTGCACTGCCTCTAAGAGCAGGGCTGCCTTGTGTTCATTGGAGTCTCATTGGCTCAAATGTCTCTGGATGGTATCTTTCGACATCTCCCTCCCATTGACCAGCCTTGTAGAAAATGAGGGTTGGAAGGGATTTGTTCCCTACCCTCTGGTGTGTTAACTTTACCCCATAGATTGGTATCTTCAGCAAATTTGGACAGAGTATTTTCTACACCCTCATACAAGTCACTGATGAAGACATTGAATAGCACCCGTCCAAGGACCGAGACTTGCGGGACTCCACTGCCCAGATCTTACCAGGTTGATACCAACCCATCCACCACCACTCTCTGGGGGCAACCCCTAAGCCAGTTTGCCACCCACCAGACCGTGTAACCATCTACATTGCAGTCACTCAGTTTATCTATGAGAATATGTTGAGATACCATGTTGAAGGCCTTCTTAAAATCCAAGTAGATGACATCCACCTCCGTTCCTGCATCTAAGCATTTAGTGACCTAGTCATAAAAAGAAACAAGGTTAGTCAGGCATGATCGACCTGCTATGAATCTGTCCTGGTTGCCCTTTAGTATTGCTTTCCCTGCTGGACTCTCACAAACGTGATCCTTTATAATTTTTTTCAAGGATTTTCCAAAGAATAGAGGTGAGACTAACTGGCGTATATTTACCCGGATCCTCCTTCCTCTCTTTCCTGAAAATAGGGACCACATTGGCCCTTTCCCAGTCCTCTTGGACCTGACCTCGAACAGCCATACCAATGACTCAGCTATGACACTGGGCCAATTCCTTCAGTACCCTTGGATGAAGATCATCTGGGCCCGCTGATGTAAACACATGCAGCCCCTCCAAGTGTCTCTTCATTAAGTTGGTGCTAACAGTTGGTGGGCTGGCTTCCCCTTTATGCATGTCTATGATGCAATTGGGAGCTTTGTCGTGCTCCAAGTTCAACAATACAGAGGCAAAAAAACTCGTTGAAGAGCTTAGCTTTGTCCCCTCCATCTGTCATTAATTGCCCTAGTTTGTCTTGTAGGGGGCCTATGCTACCCTGCACCTTCTTTTTGCTCCCTGCATACCTGCAGAAGGACTTTTGTTGTCTTTAATTTTTGTTGTCGGCTTAACTTCCATTTCAGCGTTGGCTTTTCTGACTGCTTCCCCGCAAGTGCGGGCCAAGTTGGTATACTCCTTGGTGGCTGCCTCCTGCTTCCACAGCCTGTATGCTTCTTTTTTAACCCCTAGGCTTTCCCAAACTTCCCTGTTGAGCCAAGAGGGATTTTTGGCCCCTTTACCCCCTTTCCTGTGCAAAGGGATTGTTGTCTTCTGCACTCATAGGACTGCTCCCTTTAGGAACAACCACTCTTCCTGGACTTCTATCTCACCAATGCTCCTGTTCTTCAGTGCCTCGCTAACTAGTCTCTTGAGCACACTGAAGTTGGCCTTTCTGAAGTCTAGCACTTCCACCCTACTGGTTATCTTTCCCACTCTATGCTGGATAGTGAATTCAATCAGGTGATGGCCACTGACCCCTAAGTTACCTTGTGTCAGTAGCCAGGTCATCCCCTGTAGCCAGGACCAAGTCCAATAAGGCATTTCCTCTAGTGTCATTGCTCCTTCTTCGGTCATCTGCCACCATTGAGAGCAGTCCAGCTCCCATCAACTCCATTGATATTTTCTGTGGGTATTTCCTATCCCTATTTTTAAACTAAGGGCTCAAGTCTTCTGGGTGTGGCGTGCCACCTTGTTCCCTCAGCAGAGCATTGAACACCTTTTAGGATCCCCCCTGCATTAGTTCTCTGCCCCTGCCGATTTTGCATGGTCTGCACGTTGTGCCACCACGCAGTTCCCTCCCTCCCCTAAATCATTAATGTTAAATAAGAGCCAATCTACTACCCTGTGACACTCCTCCTCCACCTCGATGCATTTCCATTCATCATGCACAAGTCCAGCTGCCAATCTTTGGAGCGCACGAGGCTGCACGCTCCTCCAACTCAGTTTGAATGCCTTACCCAGGTAAGGCTGCTGCACAATGCTCTATCAAGCACTTGAGTCGAGAGTAGCTGTATCCTATCTGTACCAGGCCCGTCCTTCACTAATTTTATAATTCGATCAAAAAATAAAAGCAATCAAGATCTCTCTCCAGTGGTGATTACTGTACACTTTAACTCTTGTTCTTCGTTTGTCAGGAAATTGTACTTCCTTCACTTCGCTCTGACAAGAGCCTTTTTCAACCTAGGGCACCGAGGCCCTGTAAATTACGGAGATCTTCAATGCAATTAATTTCGCTGTCTGTCTTTTCTTCTTCTTTTTTTTTCTCCTGGAGAGAGGCTGCATCCTCATACCTTTATAGAAATTGGAATCCTTAGACTCTCTGTTTCTAGTTGAATTTATGTGCTCTTTCTATTTCTTGAACAGGCACTCGGTGTCACGGTAATAAGAATGGCATAAATACCTAGATAGCTACAACAATGCAATCTTTCTTATCTATGCCCTTTCCTACTGGCTGTTGTTTAGACTGTAAGATAGTTGGGATGGGGGGAGTCCTAGTCACCCACATCAAGCGTGTTGTTAGCACTGATTGAAGGGTTGTCTTGTTCTCAAAGCTCTAGGTGGGAATTCAAGAGCTCGTGGGTTCAATTCTGACCCCAGGTGGCTTGTTGGAGGTTGCTGATTCATCCTTTTGTCTTTTGGGTGGCATCATTATTCATTCTTTGGGGCAGACACTTGGTGTACAAATCCTTCATCTCACCTGGTGTGCCACCCTAGCGCTTAGCAAACCACATAAAGTCTATGTCACTACTTGCAAAGTCTTTGCTCTGTCCCTTGCGCTGATGGATGCAATGCAACAAAACTTGGTACCTCTACCCTTATACCCTGACTTTCACTCATTTGCTGTATTTACTTGAAAAGGCCAAATAGCAGGGTTTTGTTTTGTTTTGTTTTTTACCCCGCTTTTAGGAAGGCTACGGGGATCCCACCCTTTTTGGTGAGTTTGCATTGATACCTGCATAAAAATGTATGATCTGTTAATGAAAAGCGATGTAGAATTGCTAAGCATTTAGCAGAAAGTTAGAGCAGCATTAGCTCCTTTTTGAGATTTTTTTGATCCCTTTGATAAATTACATTTTAAACTATGAATAGACAGTGATATCAAGTGTGAGTAGGCAACGGCTCGTCTTACTGTTTCTTATCCTCTTAGGCTGAAATTCAAGCACGAGTACTTTTATCTTCAAAAAGGAAAGTTTTAAAAAGAAAATTAGACGACACTGAAAAACAGGGCGTGGAGTGGGAACAGTTATTACCTGCCTTACAGTAATGCCCAGGTAGCAACCAAGAATGAATCCCCACTTTTTGCAGGCTTTGTACAGGTTTGGTTACTCTCAAGACATATCTGATATCTTGGGCTGAAAATCTTGAGCACAGGTGGCTGCTTTGAGATTTGTTTTCACCCATATCGTAACCAGAACTGGGGGGGAAAAGGGGTCTTCATGGGTTTGGACTTAACCTGGAAAGAAAAAATGCCAGTATGGCTCTAGACCCAATTTATTTAATTTTAAGCTCTCTTGACATTTTGCAAAGGGATGTGGAATTGGACCTGAAGTTCTGGTTTGGACCAATTTATGTTATTACTGCAAAACCTCATTCTGCAGTAATAAGGACTCCTTGAAGTTTGATCCAGAAAATGCCTTGAAAGTTCAACTCTATGCTGCTGTAGTTGAAAAATGTGGAGTAGTGATCTCTCAAAGAACATCGCTTCTAGGGAGATGGCTGGGATATTCTGCTCTGAATGGGCCTGGGAGTTCCCTGAAGAATAGCTTTTCTTGCAATTATCTGTGTTTTTTCTTCCACCCAGAACCAGAAAGGTCAGAGGTGCACATTGTCTCGTACATCACAGCTCAGAGTAGCAAGATGAAAGCATTGCGCATGGAGCTTATAAACATGCCTTTAAGGCATGATCCTTACATGTTCCTGGGACGAAATCTTGAATAAGATTTAATAAAAGAAGCGATCTTTGACCATGAGATCTGTGTGTATGTGGGATATGTTTCCTGTCCCATCCCTATCCTTGTATCAGTCTTGAATGCTTATTACCAAAATAAAATCCATCTTCGTCTCATCTATCTAATTGTGTGCTTGGGAAACATTAATGTTATGTCTCAAGAGTTATTTGCCATTCACCTGGGCGAAGAGGTGTTTTAACTTTTGTCCTTGAGACGGGCACCGGAGTGCTAGGTTGAAGGAAGAGGAACACATCAAGAAGAAGGGATCAAAGCTTGGGGGTTGTTTTAGAAGGGGTTTTCTCTCGGGACCATGTTGAATAACAGCCAGGTGACCCAAGGACTGAAAAGTGAACTCCAATTAGCTGATAATGAAACTGCTGAAGGATTAGCTGAGTGTTCTGGACAGAGTCCCTGAAAAGCAAATGGGACTGATGATCAAAGAGAAAGGAAGAAAAAAAAAAGTTGGTGAAACCGCTAGGAATGTTTCAGATCCAATGAGTTATTCACATGCTGCTAACAATAGAAGCAACTCAAAAGGCAGGGCCCTGAACGACACATATGGAATATATATCTTCCTAGTAAAAATAGTTAACCCACAGCTGGTCCGATGCAAGCAATGGAGATGGAGCAGAAATAAGGTTCTGGATGCAAGCCGGACAATAGGCCAAACTCTCCTTGCTAGAAGCAGGAAGTACTGAAGATGTCACGAGAGACCCTGTCTTTGTGAGGCTGCGAGCCAGATTTGGCAGACTCCTCCGATAACTTCAAGATAAGTATCTGGTCTACTGGGTGCTTCTCCAAAGTGAAATCAAAGTCAGACTCTATTGAGGTTTGCTTATTACCAATCAGAGTTATAACTGTATTATCTAGGAAAAAAAGCTTTAGCTTGCACATTCTTATAATTATTTGAAAGTCCCTAGAGTTTTGGGAAGTGCATTAGCTTGGCTACAGTGTTCTTATTAGTGACTCAGGCCTGCAACACGCTGAGAACTCTGCCATGATCCAGAAAAGCACTTCAGTGCACATTTAACTTCAAAGTCCAACTACTTGTGCTTCAAAAATTGTGCACAATTAAATCCATTGCCAATGTGATCCTGACCTTGCCTAGGCTGAGCCTGCAATGGCTACATAGCAGGACTGAAACCCAATTGCACAATGGATAGCTTGACAGGTGGAGAGGAACATGCCTGTCTCCAATGTTGCATGCACTAGTATGTTGGTTGAGGTGAGGGAATTGTAGACCTTGGCAAACAACGCAGGGCAAACCCAGGGTCCCTTTTGTGTAGCATCCTGTGTCCCTTGTGCTTGTCTGTACCGGATGATTCAATAAATTCTTCTAGTTATGGGACAGTCTGGTAGCATTTCTTTCTAATTAGAGCTGGGCAGGAAAAACTTTCTTTGCCATATAAATTGGAGATTTCATGCATGTTCCTCTTCAGTGAAGTTGAGACGCTTTTCACTAGGGACTGAAGTGACACACAAACCGGTTTAAGTGATCAGAAACTGGCTTAACCTGTAATGGAACAGATGTTCAGTGCACATAAACCAGTTTCAAAATGGCTGAAACTGGTTTAAGATAAACCTGGTTGAATGTAGTGTCAGATTTAACTGATTTGGGTCAAACCGGTTTATGAAACTTCTGTCCCAGACCCCTTCCTGGTTCAAGTTAAATCACAGTCCCCCAGCATCCCAGCATGCTTTGCAGCTCTGGGCTGGGCTGTGCTGTCTGCTCCCGAGAGCAGGGCTGGCCCCACCCCTCTGCTTTCTAGTTGAAGCAGTGAGGGCTGGCTGACAAGCGGGGTGAAGGAGCAAGTCCGGCGAGGGATGATGAGCAGTCTGCCAGGGGGCAGGCAGGACTGCCCCCCGTCCCCCCAAGGCAAACCCAAGCTGGGGTCTGGGGCCAGGGAGGGGGAGTTAAACACTCCTTCCCCTGCTCAAACTTACTGCTGACTGCAACTGTGGACTGCAAATCTCTTCCTGGAACCAGGAAAAGAAAGTGATAAGCAACCCTGCTGAGTCCTGCAGCTGTGATTTTGGACTGCAGATCCTAGAGACTGGGGGGGGGGAGGTGCGGGAGAGGGGGGAGCAGCAGGAAGAGGAAGTAAACACACAGGCCATGCTGGCTATGTGCCAGAGAGCCGTGCTTTAGCACCTGCTGGCTTCTGGCCTGAGCCACTGCAGGCATGTGGCTGCCTTTCCTGAATCAAAGATAAATGTGTGTTCACTTTGTTTCAGTTTAATCTGTGCAGCTTAGACTAACCTGCAAAGACTGAATTGATTCAGCCTTGAGCTTTTTGACTGTCTGTACTTAGGTAATTTCCCCTGCACATGAAGGCTTAGTGAAGCATCCTAGAATAGCCAGTCACTCGGTAGTCAGGACACTTGGTCCACCCGTGGGAATCTCATCTATGTCTGATTCATGTCACATGAGTGCCTTTGTCCCTGGGGTGCTGGCTGTTCTGGAGTGGGGGTGACTGGGGCAACAACCCTGGGCACTGCCTTTGGAGGAGGAGGTGCAAAAATGGCTGCTGTGGCAGCTGGTGGGTGTTTGCACCGCTGCCTAGACCTCCACTGCCCCGTGTACCACCACTCTCCTGAGCTCAGGACTACCCTCCTATGCCTCACTTTCTCATTTTGACCTGAAAATCCATATGCAGGAAACCTCTCCTTTCCTGATAGGTTTCATCAAAATTCACACATTTCTAGGCAAAGTTGCTGGTGACAAACCATTGTTTTCTAACAAACTCCATTTCATCTGAAAACGCCTCAGTAGTTGTATTTATGAGCCCCATAATTCAGAGTTCTGTATATGTCCTGAATCGCAGACTGTTACAGCTCTTATTCATGACAGCATTTATATTAGGAGCCCCATTGTCTACTAATTGAGTGCTGCTCAACCTCAGGAGGGATTGTACCCCAAAGAGTCTTAGCTGGTAATGTGTAATTTAAGGGTAGTTTTTGATGAGTGAAGACTTTCAGAGCAAGGTTAACATCTGTGATTTGCAACTGTTTGATTCCTAGGAGGCTGTGTTAATGCGGGGCTGGGCTTGGCTATGCACATATGAAAAACAACATAGTACAATTATCACTTCTCCCCCCAACCCCCCGGTAAGCATTGGCATCCAGAGAGTTAATGGGAGGGAAAAAAAAAAATTCAGGAGAGGAAAAAAGAAATGAGCATTGCACACAACAGGACATTTTGGATGTTAATCTGGTTTGTGATGGATCTGACAGGGGAGTTGATATGCAGGAAGATTTATATTCCTATGCTTCCTCGGAGCAGCTAGCACTCAGTGATTGTGGCAGAAGAGAGGCGAGTTCTAGCCATGGGAACGTTTCTGTAGCAGAGAAGATGCTAACTTTCCTTAAAGGTACTTAATCACTATGAGCACACCAGACAAAACAATTGGATTAAACATGTCCCCTTCCAAAAGTCCTTTATTGATTGTGTCCCAAGGAAAAAAAAAAACCCTCAGTCTCTAGAACCCTCAATTTGATTAAAGCTTGGACAGTCCAACCTAGACGGAGCAAAATGAGAGTTGTTTTTTTAATGCAGAGGCCAAGACCCAGGATAGCGAAGGGAACAATGTTCCTGGTCCTCTTTGAAACCACTTAGTGCAGCCACAAGCTGAGCTGGCAAAGCTGGAGGTTCCTGCCTAGAGGGTCTCCCATTTTTGCTCAGGGTCAGACTGATCTCCATATTTTAGGTCAGGAAGACATTTTACCCCACAGTCAGATTGGGAATGGACTGGTGGGGGGTTTTGCCTTCCTCCGTAGTGGGGCACGTGGCCCTCTGCCTGGGGTCTCTTGAGTGCATCTTGACATTTTATAATTGGCTTTCATACTTTCATACCCACTTGGTCCATGGCAGGTTAGTACGTTAGATCTGTGTTGTCAGAGTTGATGGTGGTCCGGTGTAGAGTTTAGATGATGAATTGTATAGGATGGTTTTAATAGAGATGATCCTGCCTCAGGCAAGGGGTTGGGCGAGATGATCGTTGGAGGTCCCTTCCAGCCCTACTTTTCTATGACAACTTTAAATAAAAGGAGGAAGGTTTAAAATGATTGCAAACTTCCCCACCCCTGCTAAGACCTGTTTACCTAGTGCAGCTGAGATGTACGTCCCTTTTGAGAGAGAGTGGCCCAGTTGTTAAAAGGGCACTTAGTACTTGGGACCCCTGGGTTCCTCACCTTTGCTCCACCACAGGTTCCCATGCAGCTCTGGACAAGTCCCTTTAAAGCATCACTGCTTCACCCCCAGGCTTCACAGGATCACTGAGCCAAGTCACTCCCACTCCAGAGGTGCTGATGCTGAAAAATGAGGCAATGTAGATGCCTTAAGAGTGATCCTCAGTCATCGCCATGCTTAGGTTCCCTGCTTGTTAACATTCACTTAGATCAGCTCCAGGATTTGCTGTGCACCGAGTAGCAGTGCGTGCAGGCGTGATGGCCTTTCCAGCTGGGGCTCAGAGGTGGTGTGGATATGCCCCTCACCCCTCTGTGCCATCTGGCAACATTGGTGCACTTTCAGGGTGCTGTGAGGACAGATCTGTTAAGGTGCCCAAGTACTATGGTGAATGGCAGGCACTGTGCACTAATGAATGGAGAAGGCAAAGCTCAGGGAATACTACAGCATGGTGCACCACAGCATCTGTGCCCAAATGAACAGCCTGTGCATTTGCAAGAGCAGGCTGGGCACTGACAACTCCTCAGTTGAGAGATAGGAACAAATTGCTCCCAATTCATCCAACGTTCATTTTATCTTGGGTGGGGCAGGGCTGCATTGCATCCAGAGTTTGTGTAATGTGTTTGCAGATCAACTTGCTCTACGGTAACCTATTCACAGGTCTTTGATCTCAGTTAGGTCAGTCTTCATTTTGTTTCTTTGCAAATCTCCTAACAAACGGTGTCCTGATTTGCGCTACCAGGCCACTTTTAATGTATATCAAAATACCATATTGTTCCAGTGACAAGTTTACCCTGCATATAAGTCAACCTCACATTTTCAGGTTCGGGTTTAGTCCAAATGGCCTTTTTCCCCTGAATAGAAGTCGATAACCACGCATAAAGCCCTTGAACTTCTATTCCCCTTACAAAGTCCCAGAGGAGAATTGGATAACCAAGGAAAAGACCCAAAGGGTTAAATACACTAAAAGCACTAAAATGGAAAACTACGTTGGAAGAATTTCTGGCTTGGTATTTTTATTGCATGCACAAAAATACTGCAAATAGACAAGTCAAGATTGTAGGGGGCCCAATTATAGATCGACCTTGTGTATGTGTTGAATGTGATTGTTATGGTTCTTTATGAGGAGGGAAAAAAGGGAGACTTATAATCAGAGCAGTACAGTAATAGAGTTGGTCAGGAATGCTGTTGCATAAAACAGAACGCACAAACGGAGAGAGGATGCAAATAGGCAGGTTACATTTTTTATTTTTATCTTCCCTTTGGTTCGAGATCCTGGAAGAAGCAGAGCATTCAGACCTGGTGTGCTGCGTGACAAATTAATCTGCCCCAAATACAATAAATACAACACAGGAGATGGGTTGACCCGCTGGCTGTCAGCCTCAGCTGCTGGTACTTTTGGAAGTTCCTTTAATTAGGTGTTGTCCTTCCTGAGACTCCAGTTCTGATCTGAGTTGCGTCAGCATGTATCCAAAGTAACACCGTGATGTTCAGCACAATTGTTTTGGATTTATATAGAAGTGCTTGAGATCATCTGGTTGATGGGTAAATGGATTTAGGCATCTAAATGCAATCCTTTCCCACTCTGCCTGAGTCTGAGAGAGCCTGAACATATCTGCCGTTGTAACATGCAGTCATCTTAGCTGTGGCATTAAGGGTGAAGCTGCATGTTAAAAGTAGACTGTACTAAGGGCACTTAAAATGCAAGTATCCACATGTTAAAGCTCATGAACTTGTGATAAGTGCCCTCTGAATATCCCAAAGTTTGCTTTGCTTCAGCCGAGGGTTAACTCTGGGCTGTGCTACCTAGCTCGTGTTAGGGTAACTTCAGTCTGGACCATGGAGACAAAGTGAACAATTTGCAATTCTCTAGCATCCTACAATGCACTGCTCCCAGCTTCCCTTTTGCCCAAAGCAGGGATAGAGCCCAGATGTCCTGGATCCTAGCCACATCCCTTCTTAGTCAGAGCTGTGCAGGCAAGAAACAGTATTAACCTGTAATGTTCGACTGCACACAGTACATGTTGCTTTAACACTTAGCCCAGAATTAGTATGGGCTAAGTTTAATGTGCAACTTCTATGTCACAAAAAAGCAGCAAGGAGGAAGAAAAGCAACCCATCTTCTTATTAACACTTTTTCAGAGACTCAAGCAGGGTGAAGTAGGATTGCACATAGATGCCCAAGTTCACTTAGGCACCTAATAGGTGGAACAGGATCTGGTGCATTGATTCTCATAGGAAAGGCAAGATATTGCGTCAGATGATGAACTGCTACACCATCTGGACTATGCATAGACTGGGCTGACTTGTATGGGTTTGGTCTTTGGATTTAGACCAGTGAGCTCAGAATTGGTCATAGCTTCTTGGCTTTCACCTGAGAAGCTCAAGGCCCCTTGCAGACTTTTAATTAGGCTTCACAACAGTACTGAACGTCTGGATGTACAGGCACCTTAAGGACCTGCTCCAAAGCCTGTTGAAGTCGATGATTGTCTTCCTCTTGATTTCTGCTGGCATTGAGCCCAGGTCTTAAGCGACTAGTTGGGCACACAACAAATAACTAAAAGAAATGTGACTCTGGGCCCTGCTCTACCTACAAGAGGAGCACTTCCACAAGAGGAAATTCATGATGGTGTTAAACCTGTTAACTGCAAGCTTGTTTTATGTGTTGCTATGTATGTAGAATAAACTAGAAGGTGTCACCAAAATACCTTTAAAGTAAAAAGGTAAAGGAAGGATCTCAAGTTGTTAAGTGCTTGTCTTCTAGTGAGCGAGCAAAGGAGACGGGCTGTGTCAGGATACCTGTGGCTTTCTGCCAAAATACAACAGGGATGGGGGGAAAAAATCCCTTAATTACAACTATTAATAGTTAGCCAATATGCGTCATCTTCATCCCACAGGATATATCACTGCAATATTACTAAAGGTCCTGATAATGCATGATCCCTTGGGTGATTGAAGAGCAGAGACAATAGGAACTGTGTCTCTGCTTGATTGTAGCCAAACATTTCTGAATGCTTCAGCAACTAATTCAGGGCTGAGATGCTAAGCAAAATGGATTTAAGTTTGAGGGATTCAGCTGCTGTTGTCAGACTGTCTAGTGCAAACAGAGCCCAAGTCAGGTGAGGAGTACTCTGGATTTCCATAGGCATTGCTCAGAGCAGATTTGGGCCCTGTGACTTTGTTTTACCCCCCACCAGTTTGAGCATATTCTTTAGGGGATTTATTATGGAGTTGGAGTCGCCATCATTGCAATTATTATCCATCTGTATTCCATGCAATTATTATTTACGTTATTGAATTCCCTGGAGGGAAAATTAAAATAGAGCTTTTCTTTTTCCATCTCCAGCTCCTGTTTTTGTTTCCCCTTCTCTTTAACAACCTAGTTTCCCAGGAGACCACTTGATACATCCTCATGTTTCCAAGAGACTGCAGTTCAATAGGTTGAGAGTTAATTGCCAGCTGGGAGATTCCAGATGTTTATGTACTAGCCCAAAGAGCTGCCCAATGGTAGCAAACGAGCAGCTAGGAGGAGGCAAGCCAAACCGTGCATCGTTTAGTTGATTGACATGTGTCTGGAAAACTTGGCACGGTCCAGAGAAGCTGGAATGAAATTAGGAACAACTAGGACAAACTCTGTTTTATCATCAATAATTAGCCAACGAGATTGTTTTGTTCCAAAGCAGAATTAATCCTCGTGCATTCTGATTTGCTTATTATCATCCTTTCCATTCATGGAGATGGAGAGACTGTCCTGCAACCTATCTTCGCTGTAAAGATGGCTTTCTAAAAGCGTCATTATAGTAGGATGTCATGCATCTCTGGAAGGTTTAAGCAATTGAGGAAGAGAGAAGAAGCCTTTCACCTATAAGTCAGACTCTCGGCTAGCCCCGCTCGCTGGTGGCAAGCTGTTTTGTGGAGCGAGCCAGTACGCCGAGCATCCCTGGACTTTTTCCCCTGAAGAAGTTTGCACTGTGGGTGCATCAGGAGAAATGTAGTTTGTCCAAGTAGCTCAGTCCCAGGAAGAGAATAGGTGCAAACCTCAGAAACCTGCCTCCCTCGAGGCCTGCAGAATGGCAGGCAAGAACATAAGAGCTGCTGTTTTCTGGGTCAAGCCATAGGTTCCTCTTTCCCAGTCTCCAGTATCACATCGTGCAGAGCGCGGACGCCGAAAGGAAGAGCGAGCAGGGTATGACCAGGTCTTTTCCCCCTGTTGTTCTCCCACTTGCACCCTCCAGCATTTAACATTTAGGAGGTTCTGTCAAACAAGCAGAGTTTTGTGGCTTCTTTGACATTTGTGATATTTCCCGCCCCCGAACTTTTTTTATTCTGGGGTGAGAAGGAGGGTATTATGATTAATTTTTTTTCCCCCATCCTGAATTTGGCAGGGATGCAGATACAGAAGTATTAGAAAGTCCTGCAGAAGGAAGACTTTCATTGCTCATTTCTACTGCAAAGTCTCAGTCCAGTTGGGAAAGACTTTGGGGGGTAGGGGAGGAGGAAAGATAGGCAGCTCCTATAACTGGCATAGTGTTCCAGGGATATCACCTGAGAAGCCAAAGTGCATCAGCCACAGCGTGCCTCATCCTTCAAGTCATTTTTGCCACAGAGCCAAGGTACACGGGGAGGCTTGCACTGTCTCTGCCTGCTCTTTCGCTGGTTGGTGGGGATGGGACTTTCCTTTCTGACGTTGTTAATCAGGCAGCTTCCACCCGCACTAAATTCCCTTAAATATTTCTTCCTTAAAAAGGTGTCGCTGAGGCTGTCCCATCAATTTTCCTAATGAGCGGATGTCGACATAAATTATAACTCTCACGCATTCCGTATAGTACGGAGCTCGCCGAAAAGTTACCTTGACAGAAGCTGATTTTAATTTTTTTTTATTTTTTTTTTTAGTCTGAAAAATTTGATCCATTTTCTTCCCCTGTGCCAGGCCACATAAAAGCCTCTTATTGCATTTCTTTTTTTTTTTTTTTTCTTTGAAAATCTATATCCAGAGTGCCTTGTTTGGGGACTCCAGTGGTGTTTTGCTATGCTTCGTTATATACAACATACCTGGGAGTTTTTTCCAGTCCACCATGTGTGCATGCAACTGTGGGTAGCAGGGTTTTCATTCCTCATGTTCCCTCCTGATAACTTATCCTACCTTTGATGGATCCCTGCAGGAAACCCTGCTTTTATAATTAGAGGAGGAGTCTGCCACCTGCAGCGTCTGAATTACGGGCACAATGTGGGAAGAGTCGCAGGACTTCATTACTTGGAGCTGTTGTCAGGGCCATCACAATCAGAGGAAAAATATAGCTAGCATTATGGGAGTTTTACACTGTATAGTTTATTTCTATAGCTGTGCACTATGATGTGCCTAATTAGACTATATCAACTGGTTCAGGTCTGCTACCAAAGGGAGACTTTCTTGTTGTGTCTGGTCAGCAGAGAGCTCTCAGCTTGTGATTTAGCACTGAAATTAAATTTAGGCATAGTTTTCCTATTTGCTTCTCAAGCTGTGGGAAACGTCTTAAAGAACCCTTTCCAATCCATTACCTGCCCTCTATCAGCCCTCTCCACCGCTGCACCCATCTCCCTTTCCCCCTCCCCTTGCAAATAAAATAAAGAACTAAAAACCCAATCCATTTAATGTGAAATGGAAGCAATGAATGAATCCAAGTAGAAGAAAGAAAATATCTTTGCTGCTCTGCCTCCTTTGCTTATCTCACTGTTGCTTTGTTTCTGAGAGAGAGAGTCATGGATACATGTGCAATTGATCTCTATACTGAAGGGAATTAGCCCTGCAGAAAGGAGCAGGATAAAATAATCCAATAGCTTTTTCTGTTTTGTTTTGTTTTTTTTTTCAAATTCAAATGTTCATCAGATTTCTGGGTGGTGGCGGCAACAGTCCTTAAAAAATAAAGCTTTGGAAATATATTTTTTTCTATGTAGTCCACCCTCTTAAGAACTTTTTTAAAGGAGAGAAGAAGCAAGGTGTTTTATTTCTATTGTAGCACCTAAGGATCCCAGTTAGGAATGAAGATCTAGGCGCACCGACCAAAACTGCAAAGGCTGCATATGCCCGAGAGAGATCACAATCTGTGATGAGGACAAAATGTAACAGGTGACTGCACTGACAAAGGGGGCAAGGCAAGGTGAGACAAGGCAAGAGTTATGATGAACACACGTGGGCTTCGCTGTTAAAGAGACCTTCCCTTTTCTTGTCCCCACCTTTGGAAGATGCTTAGAGCCGGATGTGCCAGCCACGATCTGATCTCTCTAGTTCAAGGAGCCGGCGAGGTTGCAGACGTTTTGTAGGACCTTGTAGGGA
>NW_005842036.1:973432-1004161 GCF_000455745.1 Alligator sinensis | reverse complement strand
TAGGGAAAGTGTCCTCTGCATATCAAGCACTTTTGCTGCAGGAACTGGCAGGCTTTCGGTATACTGCAGTAAAAAAAAATCTGATCATACACACACATGGGCGTGTGCACACACACATGCACACACAAACTGGATTATTACATTGAAGTCTTGACTAGTTGCATAGTTGGGGGTGGGGGTCATTTTTCTTGGTCTTAATAGATATTGGTTCCCTGTGACTGGTAGGATGCCCTACCAGATAGACCAATACCTTGAACCGTTGTGGCAAGTCTGAATGATTTGTTCGAAAGGGTGGGATTTGGGATTGTGTGTGTGTATAGGTCTTGATGCGATTGTCGTCCTGCACGTGGCTATGAGCCAACAAGTCCTTGTCGCTGAGAGTACAGGAGGGTTTCTCTTCTGTAAGAATGCAAATGGAGGCTACTTGTGGATGCAAGTCAGGCTAAGTGCTAGGCATAGTCCTCTGCAGTTGGAAGTCCCAAGTCCTTGTGTGCCCTTTCTTCTGAGTACATGGTAGGAAAGGGGGAGCATGAGGGCTTCAGCACTATCCTTCATGTGCCGGTGAAGGTCTTGGCTGAACAATCCACTTCTAATTCCTCATGGATAGGACCAGACAGGAATAAAATATCAACCAGATTTAACAAATGGTGGTGTGGGAGGGGTTTCCAAACTCCCTATTTCCATCAGGACTTATGCATGTGTCTCTGTAAGTTCAACTCCCCCTGCTATCCCCTGTCTGTCCCCGTCCCCACCATGTGCATGTGGCATTGTTGCCCATTTTTGTGCTTCACCACAGGATATGATTTTATTTCAGGAAAAGCACCTGGCTCAAGGAAGGGCAGGGGTGCAGCTCCCTCTGCCAGGGGGAGAAGACTGGCCTTACTCTGCACCCCACTTCTAAGCTGATCCACTCTGCGCCACTGGACTTAATGAGGTGTTGCCTTTCGTTTGCAGGCTGTGCCTTCCTAACGTACTGCGAAAGGGAGTCCGCTCTAAAGGCCCAGAGTGCACTGCATGAACAGAAGACACTCCCAGGGGTGAGTCCAACTTTCTGTCCTCATCTGACCTCGTGTATAGCTGATGTTCCCATTTTGGGGGTTGGATGATGAATGACTGTTGTTGCTTCGATGAGTCATTATTTGCACTGGGCTAATAAAATCAACGTGCCGCAATCCAGCCTGGACGTTTCTACATGCACACACAACCGGCTGGTGAGATTCAGACATAGGCAATGGAAATAACCCATTGCAGTCTGGATGTTGCCATCCTCACTCGAGCGAGCAAGCAAGATCAGTAGGTTCATTCAAGCCCTCCGGTGCGTGAGCGTACACGCACGCGACGTAGCACCTCTTCTAACTGTCTTCCACGAAGCAAGGTGTGGCAGCAGAAAGAAACCAATCAAATTATTGAGTTATCACAGAATGAAAACATATTCCTGATGACAAAGTGGTTTGATTCAATTGCTTTAGTATTCAAGCAGCTGTAGCAGATTGGAAAGGCAGCGAGACAAGGAGAAAAGAGAGAGAGAGAGAGGAGACGAACATGAGATAATGAGGAAAATTATTCACATGAGCAAGATCTGAGGTTCAGACAACACAAGCAGAACTAAGAATAGAAACACTGCTATTAGGGGAAACCCTGCCCTGCAGGGTGGTTGGGGATGGGATCCTGGGGGCTTCCAGCTCAATGATGGGAGAGGATGAAGGCAACACTAAGGATAGGGGGGAAAGAGAAGTGAAACACTGAGCTGAGTGTAGATGCATTGGGGTTTGCTTGGCTGCTCTGTCACCTGGGGGAAGGACTGAGGCCTAGGGAAGAAAAAATAGGGCAGTCCAGAAGGAATTGGGGAGAAGGGGGTTGAAGGTGCATTGGGAATGATGCAGTTAGGAGAAAGCTTGTTTGTCTAGACAGTTCTGCTTGGAAAAAAAACAAAAAACCAAAAAAACCCCAAACCTTATTTGCCTATATTTTACCTCTGTGTGTGAGCTGGGAGATGCTGCTGAAGTATACAAGTTGCTATCAACTTGTGAGGAATGCTGCTCCTGAGACTTCCCTTGTCCCGTATAGATCTCTGCTTACCTCTCTCTTTGTCATCTCGCCAATGCAGAGATGTGCTTACTCATCTGGCCCTACATTCGTCATAAAGGGCATGCCTTATGTAAATACATATATTTTGTTCCCTAAAAATACCTTGCTGTCAGGTGATGTCTCCATCAAAATAGTTCATCCAGAAACTGGTTAGCTGCAGCTCTGTCTGAACCATCTCAGTGGCTCCAGTCCTATTGTTACTTCTCTCAAGTGATTTCCTCTTTTTCTTTGCAGTCTCTCTCTCTCCCTCTCATTTTTTCCATGCCTGAGACTAGCTGCAGAGTAAAGCATAAGTAAAAGGGAGGGGAAAAATCATAAAGATTAGATTAGGGACATTTCAAACCATGGTTCCTGAGCCGAGATTGGATTGAGCCGGTTTTAGAGGGGCAGACGTAAAACAAAATCAACATTTCAAAGTTAATCCATATGGAAAGGATGAAGCAGGTGGCATGAGTTTCAAAGTTACAAAGTATGCAGTAACATCCATTAATTTTGGAAGCTGTTGGGCACTCGAGACTTGAAAATTGGGACACTTAGTCCAGCACAGGACTCGTGCCATTTTTCTACGGCTGGCGTCTTATTTCGGAGGTGTTGCTATAAAATTGGAATATCTCCACAAGAGACCATGGGAGTTGCTTTGTGCTCACCATGTTTAGAAAATGGGGATAGGTTGCAAACCTGAGATTTGTGTAGGAACTTTTAAACAGCCAAGCTCTTAGGGTGAAACTTGGCCGTCCTAAAACCAATTGCAAAACACAAATTGATGATTACGGGGCCAGAATTTCACCCTTGGGGTTTTACTGCTGGTCTGGTGATGCTCTGAGAACCTCTCTTTTTATTAGCTTTAGACCTCATTTGCATCCTTTATGAATCGAGACTAATGCACTGACTTCAGAAGTGTTATTCCTCTTGCATGCCCTAAACTGAAAGATCATTGAGACTACAATTTGTCCCAACAACGAATGATGGATACACCCTGTTTAAAACAGCAGCCTGATTTAATAAACAATCCTTAAAATCTAGTAGCTCCAATTCTTCTCGTTTTAATTTGACTATTCCCATCCACCCCCACTGCTCCAACACACACAGCCGCCTGGCTGTGGCCATCTCTTCACCAAGTTCCCGAACTCAGCCTCTGAATGATGTCACTGTAGTTTATTTAAGGAAACCATCCTTGTCTTTTGATAAACTATCATGCCTAGGTACTGTTTTATAGCTCCTAAGTGAGTAGCAGAGAATTATTTATGACATACCTAACTGTGCTTGATAACATGCCCTGGCAATATCAAGCATAGTTCATCACCATAAAATAAGAAGCACTCCTTAGGTCAAGGGTCCAATCCTCTCTTACAGGAGTTCACAAATGACACATATATAACACATTGTCTTGACCTGCCAGTATCAGTGACACTAACAATACTACCGGGGAAGTATGAAAATAATTAATAAGCCCAGTATGGAAAAGTGGGGGAAAAAGGACATGTTTGAATTGAGGCCTTTTCCTCCCTGTAAAATGCATAGGACCTTCCCTTGCATTCCTTCCCCATGTGTATCTGCTATTATAAAACACAGAATTGAATAATTTTTAATAACATGCACGTAAATGCAAATGTATGGAAATGGCGAGACACCAGCATTTTGTGCCCAGATCCAGGCATCTGCCTCAGCTATGTATCACTGTGTTTTTAGTGGAGTGGTTACATGCACATATTTTACAGTAATTACTTTGTGGATGTGCTTTGTAAGATGACAGAAATATGTTTCACGTATTGCCATGTTATATGTGGGGCATAAAGTCATCTTGTGGAATAATCAAAAGACTTCCAAGCAGGTATGTGTTGATTAATCACGCCTTTATGGTATTTGGGGTTTTTGGGTCCCCCCCCACCCCCAACTGGGGGCGGGGGAGGTGGTGAGGGAGGAAGGGAATTGTGATATATTTTCTGTTCCAGTGGCTGCAAAAATATCTAAAAGATCAAATTGTTAGTGAACACCCTTTGATTGAATACATTAGACTGTTTGGACAGTTGGGAAGTCTCGCTTGTCTAAAAATGAAGGGGTAAGACACAAGTGTGTGTGTGTGTGTGTGTGTGTGTGTGTGTGTGTGAACACTATTGTGAGCATCGGGCGATTTCAAATTCTAACATTTACTAGTGATTGTTTATTTTACATATAATAGAGTATTTGGATGAGGAAGTATATTAGTTCTTTAATAATTTATAGAAATGCTTTGATGTTGCAGTAATTACATTAAAGGTCACATATCAAAGGTAATTTGGGTGAGCAGCTGTGATGGTTTCTCAGAAGCAATCAATATTGCTGTCCGTGGTGCTGATTTCACCAAGGGGACTGCCAGATTAAAGGAGGCTTATTACCAGCCAGACAGACACAAGGGAAATCAAGAACAGATTGGAGTGATGCACTATTCTCTTTCCCCACCTATAATTAACACTGTTCACCATAATCTGTGCTAATCCTCCATACTGGGAAAACCACTGACTTTTTTTTTTATTTTTTTTTTTTTTTATCACAAAAGCAAATTAGGGAAGGTGGGACATTTTGGGGAGAGTACAGAACGGGTGTTGATTTGCCTGTGGGGTTTCTGATTCTGGCAAATCTCAAAGATAAAAGTACAACGTGAAAAATGTATTTGAGGCTGGAGGGGAGAGCAGCAATGTGATCCAGACGATGACAGTCCAGGGGACATGGGACTTATGCACTTGAAGATTTGGTTTACTCTTTTCTGTTGGCTCCACAGGAAATGAAATTAAGGAAATAAAATTATATTTTAAGTGTAGCCATTTTGATAACAAATGAGAGCAAAGTCAACTTTTTTGTTTGCTCTTTTTTTCTGAGGCTAACGTCAGAGGATAATGCTAAGAAATGTAATTATGCTATCAAGATCAACTTTTATTTATGACGCAAATAAACTGCACTCATGTATGATGAACACAATGACTTTTCCCCCCTCTCTGTGGATTTATCAGGCACAGGCAGGGCATGGGACATGCACTATTGGAAGGTGCTGCCTCTTTGTATTGCTTTAGAAACCACGCTATAAGACTCTAACAAATAAATATGAAAGTAAGTGGCTAGAAAACTGTGAGCCTAAGCAATTTGAGTTGCCTTTCCAACTTTCTAAATACCTTTTTAAATCCATTCTGTCTTTGCACTGAAAGAGGAACTGATACTACTGACATGGGATTTTTTTCATCTGGTTACAGACTTCATGTTTTGTTTCTAATATCACCGTGTCTCTCTTTGTCCTATTTTGCCACCCTAAACAGAAGTACAAACTTGACATTGCATTACACCTGGCTATTTTTGCAAAGCAAATTTGGGGTGAATGTGCAGTATTAATATCAGGAGGGGAGGCAAAGGGAATGTCATATGCATAGTATCAGTGACCATAATAACACCATCGTGGCCGTATGCATGGTATCTTGTTATACGTGACTGAAATCCTCATGCATGTTGTCCATGCCTTGATGAAATACATATGCATGTGTGATGACAATCACCCCTGAGGAGAGGCGCTTGCAAAAATCCATGCACCCCTTTAGTCCTCACAATAGACCTTAATTGGGAATTACACATTACCCAGGCCCTGCAAGAGCCCTGTGCATGTGGGGGATATGTCCTCCCTTCTAGCAGCCCTTATTGTCATTTTACATTAATGCACTTTTCAGTGCATCAAAGGATCTCCGAGACGCACGTTAGGAAACCATGAAGTCTTCTCTTGGCCTGCAATGCTGTGTTAGAATAAAAACTGTATTCCATCCTCCTCACCGTTCCCAAAGTTTTCACTACCAATGTAAATTGTAATTTGGTCAGCAGTAGCAGGCTGGAAGGGGTTTCCATTGATTAAAGTAGCCTGCTGAACACACAGGCTGCTTGCCATGCCCTTTAGATTTTGAAAGAAAACACATTTAATTGTTCCCCTGGGAGAAACATGCCTGTTTCCAAAGTTAAAAAATGAAGATGAAAAGAGTATTAAAACCAAACAAAACAAACACAAAACAAACAAACAAACAAAAAATGATTTGAAGGAAGAGACTTGCAAAAAGCATCGGGCCTGTAGAAATTCTCCAGCACTCTGAAATCACTGTGTCTCAACATCACGGTTAAAAAGATTTAAAAAAAAAAAAAAAACAAGAACAACAAAAAAATAAATAAAAAACCCTGGCTGACCAGAAGGTCAAAGGAATTTTTGGATCTTACTTCAGGGAAAGGGGGAGGCGGAAGGGGGGCACTGTTTTCCATTTACTAAAAACCCTGTAGTTTGACAGTGCTGCGCTGTTCGCCAGATGAGATGAAACACCTGGGTCCTATCTGCTTTGTAAACATTAAAGTTCCATTTCACTAGTTAAAGATTGGCTTCTGTATCCCCACTACAGCAGCCTCTGGAATACAAAGTAAACTCGCTCTCCATCTTCCAGTCCAAAGTATTTTGGAGAAAGCGGCTGCAATGTAAGCACCGCGTCAGAGACGGTGTGGGCCTGGGCCCGTCTCCACTGAGACCGGTATGCTCATTGCATGCGTGGCTTCTCATTAGCCCCCTTTTGCAGATTTCTAAAGGATGAGCAATGGGATCTCGGTTGCCTTCTGAGCTCTGGGAATGAAGACGTATGCATATAAATGTATGTGTATGCATCTATGTGTATATGCACCTAGAATTAGGGAAAACAACCACATTATAATGGTGATGGTGTGCTTCCCCATTTTTTTTTTTTTTTTATTTGACACCTTTTCATTTGCTTCTCTCAGGACAGTTTCCAAGCTATTCAACAAAAGCTGTCTTTGGACCTTCATTTGCTTTATGTGTTATTCAATGACAACTTTTCTCTTTCTGACGTGCCTGCCACAGAAGGATCAATCTAATTTTATGTACAACTGTAAAGATGAATGATAAGTAGAAAGGATTCAGGCAAGTACAAGCTGAATAAATTATAAAGGGCAAATGATGACAAGACTGGGGGTCCCAGGAGACAGTGATATGATAACAGAAACTAAAGACGAATTTATGATGGATGTAGTTAGCATGTACTGCGGCTGTTAATTCTTCAGGGTAGTTTTACAACTTCTTGTGATTGGAGCAATCAAAGTATTTCATTTTAAAGAGACGCTATATATTTTCACTTGTCTGCTCTGCATATTTGTGTGTATGGCCTCATTTATATGCATAGCAGTAAACTCCCATAGGCTAGTCAAGCTTACCTCCCATCAAAAGGTCCCTATTCTCCAAACCATAATGCCACTGTTTATGCATAAATAAATAGATAATGTGTAACGATCTGAGGGCAAACCTGGATCTCAGCAAAAATGTTTCCATTTTCAGAGTCACACGGCAATCAAATACACTCGGGGACTGATCCTGGGAGAGGCTGAGTGCCCTCAGCGCCCATCAAAGTCGGGCTTTCCGAATTGAGTTAGCTCTCAGGTCCCTGATTAAAAATTATATCTAACGAGTTTTAGGTAGGTCAGATTTGGGCTCCCGCTACTTAAAGAGCAGCTGATGCAGCAGCACAAAGTTGGAAGAAAAACTGGTATCAGAGCAATGCTTGACTGCATTTCATTCATGCTCTTATTTTCCAGCCCTTGTTTCTTCTTATTAAGGGCAGTTGCGTAAAAAAATGATCCTTTCTCTCAAAGTAATGGTGCCTCTAGCCTAATTCTGAACATTGTGGGGTGGCGGAGAGCTTGATTCTGACTTGTCTTGAGCTATTGGCATGAAGCTTATTGGAGTTAATGGATTTATGTGGTGCAAGAGAGCAGAGAATCTACCCTGCCTCTGCCGCGGCTGAAAACTTGGTGTCAAAAATCGAGAGCAGGGCTCTCGATGGGAAATCCTTATTGGGAGGTCTGATCCTGCAAATCATTGTGCCTTCTTAACACCTCCTGGGCCCTGTGGGCCTTGCTGCTTCTTTACTTAGGCAAACCCCAGTCGAAGACCACAAGAGTTGAGTACAGCGAGCGTCTGGGAGAAGCTGCTGCATACCTTTGAGGACCCTTAATAATTAATGGTCCCCAAACCCTGTGGCTTCCAATTGCTGTACTCTAGTGACTCGAGCTACACATCTGTTGTGGAACATGCATTTTTCCAAGGGAAAAGCAAGCCCATATATATTATTAAGCAATTAAGATACTGGTTTTCATGCAATTATCTCTCGATAATAAAGAACGAGGGGGGAGACGAGCAGATAATCTTCGTGTCTCTGTACATTTAGGCTGGCAGTATTATGTCACAGCAGACAAACAACTGATACAGAGGTCTTTGTTCTTGGGGCAAAGTTTTCAGAAACCCCTAAGTCCCATTTTCAAACCTGACATGGGCATTTTAGAGCCTCGGAGAGGTTTCCTGATTGTCAACATTGGTCAGAAAGCAGGCACCTTTGAAAACTCTTCCTTTAGGTTATGAGTGCCTAAGCATCAAAATGAAGGCATAAATGTAAGTTTTAATATCAATGTGCATAGGCTTCCTGGGGAAAGGAAGCATGGTGGCATGAGTCTCAGTGTTGCCTGGCAGTCGGCATATGCACCTACAATCCTTGCTTACATCCACCTTAGTTGCTCTTCTTCCCCAGGCCAGACCGGAGAAAGGTAGCTCGAGTCTGCCTACTCACGGTTCAGCTTCACACCTGCAGTTGCAGCATAGCCAGTGGCTGAGCCTATCCTTGGGTGCCTCTAATCCACTCAAGGAAATGGCCTATCTTGCATCAAACAGCCTGCCATTGAAGGACACAGTTCAACATAAGCCTGTGCTTAAGAACATGGATAATACATTTGAAGCCACGGGGACTATTCAGGTCCCTAAAATTATCTACATTCTTATGCACTTCACTGAGATGGACCCAATCGGTGTAAGAAAGAGACTGTCACGTCAGCTTAGCAATGACTTTTGATGGGACTTGGCATAAAACAACCTATATAATTTCTATGTTTAACTTCAGATGCACTTTTTTGGGAGGGAGAGAGGTGGGGAAGGAACAGGTTGAGAGCTACACTCGCCGTTCAAATGAGGAGGTATCCAAAGTGACTTTGTTCTGCTGAGTAGCTGCAGTGCAAGCCTTAAAGTGGCACTGCATGTACAAGTTGCTGCGCTTGGCAGGCTCCCAACAATGTCAAATCTTTCTGATTAGTTTCTGTAAGTACAAGGACAAAATTAAGCCTAACCTATTTTTCAAAGAAGAAGTGTGCATTTCATATTTTTCTCTTTAATGGACATGTTCTTATGTCTTTTTCCCCCCATACATCTCCCCCCGCACCGCTAAAATCTTGTCTTGCTAAAATGTATATCTTAAAAAAACCCCATGTGCTGTAGTACTTATGGATGAGTCCCACGTGCTGCAATCTGACCTTGGGATGCAGGCATTTTGCTCCAAAGCAGCTCTGTGATGGCAGGGCCAAGTCCGTTCCCTTCCTTTTCCCTCATGTATGCTCATGCTGTTGCCACATAAGCCACTGCTTCTTCCCAATGACATTAACTTTCTCTCTGGCATGCCATGTCAGTGGTGATTGTTTCCTAATCAGACCTTAGCAAAGCAAGCCCTGACCAGCCATAACCAAGACCTTCCAAGCTAATGTTCAGATTGATTCTTAAAGCTTCACTGGGGGCTTGGGTTTGCTTATTGCTTGTTTTATACATAATCTGTCATGGTGTATTTTAAATTGCAATAGGACCAGCTGCTTTGATGCCACTTATTACCTTAGTTTTTTTGTTTGTTTTTTTTTCAATCAAGTAACTTCTGATTTACACCTAGGTGAGATTAAAAAGGTGCAACAAACTTGATGCCAATGTTAAAATGGTATGGTTGAGTCTCCATGCACTCAAAATCGGGGTGTTTAAATGTAAAAAGAAGTATGTAACAGAATTAGGATTTTGTTTTTAATTTGGGCTAAAAAAAAATAGACCCACAGCAAAATGGTACCAATGGTAGCAGGGTGAGAACCACAGATGGACACATTATGTGCATATAACATATACAGAGTAGTCATCTTTGCTTTGTGAGACTGTTTTTGGCTTATCTCTACCCACCAATCTCCTGCTACCACCTGTTCCTTTCCCAGTGATCCCATCCTTCATTATCCATGTATTGCATGTCTAAAAAAGCCCCTTTGCATTTTCTTCCTGGCTGCCCTTATAGCTGGAAGGAGCTTCCCCCATAACCATCCTCAAAACCACTTATTTTACCTCCTTTAGACCTCCATGTAATATGCCTACAAAAGCCTGACCCTGGCTGTGGGTAATCGGTAACCATTGCTTATCTGACTGTCAACACTGTTCCCATGTTTCCTTATACATCCTACACCCTGTTCTGTTTGCTGTATCCCTGTTTTCTCTTGTTCTCTACTTAGCTTATAAATCTGAAATGCAGGGACCGTTGTTAGGTACTTGTACAATGCCTGGCACAGTGAACTGCTTTAGTAGCCAGCTGATGCTACTGCAATATAAATACTAGATTGTGATGGTGAAACTTCTCTCTGTAAGTCCAAGCTTTTCTATGTGTGGGTTGATTTTATTGTTGTTGTTGTTGTTGTTGTTATTATTATTAAGCTTCAAACCTTTCCCAGAAGGCCTATGAACTCAAGCCCCCTAACACCGTGTTAATGCATCGGAAGAAGGCCTGTCCAAGCGCATGCCATTATTGCTGTTGAGAGAAGTGCGACAATTAATCTGACGGGATGTACGGGTTCACCTAAATTGGGGCTTTTAAATGTATTTCGGTTTCGGTAACCCAATGCAATGTTTGCTACAGAGTGAAGCAATCGAGTGTATGATGGGCAGGGCTTCATCCTGCGCACCATTCCCTGGGAGTAAACTTGGACACGCTCCACCGACTCGCGCGGAGTTACACGGGCCTTCCTTCCTTCACTGTAACTCGGGTCAGAGTCTGCTAGTCTTTTCCTGACAGCATCCTTTTAAGATGCCCTGAATGACCACCTCTTTTTCTGCTGTGCTTGCACTTTAAAGACCCAGCCAGGGGACCCATCAGGTCACTTTCTGTTCCAGGCTGAGGCCATGCAGTTGAACTCGCTCACGTTGGGGAATACAGCTCTCGTTGAGGGTCACTTTGCTCTCCAGAACAGCAACCCTGACTGACAACTCGTGTCACTCTCCGGGTCCTGGCACGGCTGCTGATTCTCTGGACAGCATTGCAATCAGATCCCCTCATTGCTAATGCCGTTCTTCCCTGGTATTAGCATCCTCGGACCTTTATTCTCAGCGGCAGGCCGGTAAGCGCAGAGCAATCCCAGAGACGGGCAGTTGGTTTATACCAGCGCAGCAGAGACGAGGAGCCGGGCTCTTCGCTTGCTCTGCTTTGTCTCTGCACTTTCTTTGCAGGATGTCCTCCGCTTTCCCCCCTCGTTTCCAAGCCTCCCCACAGCAACACGCTGTTTTCTTGGGCAGTCTTCACCAACATAATCACATTTGGGCTCAGTGTTTTTCCTGCATACCCTGGAGTGCGCAGTGTTTAGGCCTCCGTTATTAGTTTACACAATAAATGAAGCCCATTAGAAGAGGATAATCAGGGCTCTGAGAAGGCCACCTCACTCGTTATCTGAGGAGGTTATGTTAAGCCTCTGTAGTTATTAATCATACTTTCCCATGCAGATAGCTGAAGATTAAGAGCCATATTTATCCTCTTTGCTCCTCATTCTTTTGCACTGATGTGCAAACACTCTTTATTATCATTATTATGGGGGTTGTTATAATTCATAGCCCATCTAGTCGGCCGCGACGCCTCCCGCGATGTCACTCGAAGTCCATGGCTACCAGCAGTCAAGCCACTGGAGGTCTCTCTGTCTGTCCTGGCAGGACGCATAAGAAATTGGAGATCATCTGTGTCTGCTATCCTTCCGGCATTACAGACTGCCCCGAAGGCTGTGAGTGAGGTTTGTGTTGAAGTTGTGATTTTAGTCGGAGGGCCTGATGCCCAAATGGTGTAAACTTAGGTGCCATTTCCCCTTATATTAGTTGGGTCCATGGATACCTGTTCTGAGCTTTGAAACTTAGATTAAGGGGGCATGTTTTCTCTCTGCTAAGATGCAACATGTGCCCCATGACCGGGGAGCTGAGCCAACTAAAAGTCATCTCTTCCTTCCTAAAGTCATCCCGGTGCTGTTGGCAGAAGCTGGTTTGCAAATGCTGCCAGTTGAGGGATGGAGGTAAATTTCCATAAATATTTTCAAAGGAAAGAAAAGTGCTCATTTTTTCCATAGTTTTCTATGGAGTCATTATTCATTTTCCTTTTCTCTCTTGCCATCTGATCTGCTTTTTTTTTCCCCTTTTCTCCATTTCCATTCTCTATAACTGGAAGGACAGGAAAAAGGGGAGAAAAGACCATCTAAATTCCTTAGAGTTTCCTTTTTGCTTTATATATCATCAGGCATCTGGGGAGGGGAAGAAATAGGGCCAAAGGGGCATTTGACAATATGTTTCAAAGTGGCTCTTTCAACCAGCATCATTCAGAAAGCTGGACGCAGACACCTTGCCATACGTGCTCAGTTTGGGTTTGTT
The DNA here is from genome assembly GCF_000455745.1 of Alligator sinensis. NCBI lineage: Eukaryota > Metazoa > Chordata > Crocodylia > Alligatoridae > Alligator > Alligator sinensis. The sequence goes on along the minus strand of NW_005842036.1, from coordinate 991,554 downwards.
TCTGGAGGTTGTGTACACGCTCTTATTCTTTTCCTGGTGTCCACAAACATTGCCTTGTGTACTCTCCCTGCTCTTCACTCCTTCACAGCAAACCCTACCTTTTATATTGGCCCACAGTAGGATGAGGCCAGCTTTCAAACGCAGATGCTCTAAATGTTTCCCCAAACGCTATATGTGGCTTTTAAAACAGATTTGGCCTATACAAACGATGTTCATTGGTACCAATTCAGGACTAGGACCTTGTAATTATTTTATTTTTATTCTATTTTTTTTCAATTACATTTTATTTTTATTATTAAGCTCAGAATGTGCATTACGATGCTCAAAACACTAGAATTCATTCAGAAGTTGCTGATCATGATTAAACTTTTTTTTTTTTCTCTAATCAAAAAATGCTGTTGAATTGAATAAGACTTTTTTTTTATGGTAAAGTGGTAGTTTTAGCGGAAACTTTCTGGGGGGAAGGCATCGAGCCCAGGAGTGTATATTTGCTCCAAACCAGAGACGTCACACATGCTCAGAATAGCCAATACCCTTTTAATTAGAGCACTCACAGGGCATGAGGGACACTGATATACAAGTCCTTTTTTTTTTTTTTTCTACCAAACTTGGCAGTGTTTATAGGTTTCCATATCCCACTTGCATGCACTATGAACCAAGCTACTGGTTTCTCTAGGGCAGTGCTTCCTTTTTTTCCTTCGATTTTTCACAGAAAGTTTCTAGTTTCTGCCTGGTGCCAGAAAAGAAAAAAAAAACAACAACAACTAATCATATGCATCCTTTCAGAACAGTCTGCAGACTATGGTTTTTCGCCCAGCTCTCCAAGATACGGAGCAAGGCAACGTCCTTGCATAGAAGATTTCAGTGTTATAGGATGCTTGGCTTGACACATTCTTCCATACCATTGACAAGGTTCTTTGGGTAAATCCGATATTTTTTTATTAGACCAACTCAAATAGTTGGAAAAATTCTGCTTTGCAAGCTTTCAGGTACAGTTGCCCTTCATCGGGCAGAGGAAGTGCCTTCAGATGGTCCGCGCTATTCCTGGATGGAGCAGTAAAGGAGACAGTGGCTACAAAGTTGTGGATTTACCCTGCGCCACTGGAGGGTGGGTCATGACACAGTGGCATTTGCAGGCTTCTGTGTTGCTGAGCTGAGGTCTCGCTGTTGGGCTTCCAGCATCCTGTTTAATAGCCACTGCTGGAAAATTGGTCTCTTAAGGAAGAGGGAAACTTCCACTTAAAAGGGAACAGGGCAGAGAGGAAGAATGATGGCAAAGCCACTGGACTAGTCAGTCAAAGAGAGTGCTGTCGTATGGATTAACTCACCGAATTGGAATTCAGGACGTCTGGGTTTAATTCCTGACTTTTGCCACGTTTTGGGGGTGTCGATTGTAACCGTGTTAGTCTAAGCACCTAGGCAGACAAGGTTCGTTGGGTAAATGTGCTATCGTTCATTAGACCATCTAAATAATTGGGAGAAAAAAGATGTTCTTTGCCTGCAGAAGGGTGTTTGTGCCCCGAAAGTTTTCAAAGAGCAATTATTCCAACTATTTAGTTGGTCTAATAAAAGATATCACATTTACCCAAAGAACCTTGTCTGCGCATGACTGGCCACAGACTTTGCTGGGTAAGTCACTTAATCCGTGTGTCTCCATACAATGGAAACCATTAAACTTCTTCCTTCTTTCCCCTTCATCTGCTGGGTCTACTTAGACTGCTGCTGTTCTGGCTTCTTACTACATGCTTGAACAGCACCTAGCACACACCAGCCCTTATCGTGACTGCATCTTGTAGGTGTGACAATAATGCATATAAATAACAGCTCTTGGCGGAGAGAGCCTTTCCCTGGATGTCAGGTGAAGTCTCCAGGCGGTGTTTGCTGTTCAGAGAGGGGCTGTCTCCTTCGTCTTTCTTGTGATTGATCTGAAAATAAATAAGGGAAGAGTGACAGTCTTGCTATTACTTTAAAAAAAAAAAAAAAAAGTGCAGAAAGAAAGGCGAATTTCCCTTAGACTCATACTACACTTCCAGCTACTGTATTTGACATCTGTAATAAAACTTGGGTCAGATATATCTTTCAATAAAAAGAGGCATCCCAGAAACAGTTCTGCACTAGTATTAGGGTCATGTCAAGAATAATAAAGAGAACTATTGTCACTGCATTGAGCCTACACATTGTGCTGTCTCTCTCCCCCCTCCCTTCCTTTCCACTCCCTCTGCAAGATCGAATGCAAGATGTTTATTGGGTTTGTCCACATCTCGCCAAGGGGCAGGGATGCCAGGCTGGTTAGCAGCAGGGAGCGCTGGTCAGAGTTCCCCTGCTTGCTCTTCTGGGTCAGCAGAACTGGGGTGAAGAAACATGAGGACATGGCTTGGTTTTCTGCTTTACTTCTTTCCCTGCACCTTCTTTGGGTAGAGTTTGCAAGGAGGAAGAAAGACCATTGTCGAGGGGAGCCTGGCATCTCTTAATGTCCCCCTGCTCTAGTCGGGCCTAGGTGCAGACATTTAAAAAGCCAGAGGTGGAATTGATCTAAGTTACACCACTTTCTGTAAGTAGCTTCGTTTAGATCCATAGTGAACAGAACACACATTCACCCTTTGGTGGGGGAGGGCAACTCTTAAACCAGTTTCCAGCATTTTTAACCCAGCCAGTACATGCCAAATTTCTCTTCTGTTATGGGTATAGACTGGTTTTATGTGCCAAACTTCTCCTCTGGTCATAGACCAGTTTTGTGTGCCAAACTTCTCTTCTGTTACAGGTATAGACCAATTTCCGATCGCTTATACTGGTAAAAGTATAATGTCTACCTGGCCTAGAAGGGCTGGTCGTCTGTCCTGGGAGTGGATTTTGATGGTCATGGAAGTGATGAGGCAAAATGGCATGAGCTTGTATCTGGGACAGCATGTCCAGATGCCATGCAAGCTTACCCAGGTGCTGCTCTGAAACCACATCTTGGTTCTGGTTTGTCATGTTGCTCGTTATGGCCCTGTCCAGAGCTCTGCCCATGCATCTTGCTATGTTCCCTCCTATTTGAATCCTGTTGCTCTCCCCCTCCCGTCCCCCACACACATGCATTGTTTGTTAGCAGTACGTAGTATTTGCATTGCACTAATAGCAAGGAGCAGGGCCCAATTGGCCCCCCAAAACCCACCTTTTGCTTGGCCCTTCTGTAGAGCTGCACTGCTGAAAACCTCCCCACACGTATCTCTAAACTGCCCTGCATGTTCCTTGCTATTCAAGCCCTGCACATGCCTAGCAATCCACCTCCACCCTGACTTAGCCCAGCTCCCTGCTATTCTAGTCCTGGATCTCTGCCCACAGCAATGCCAAGGCACCTGAGCTCTGAACTGCAACTCCCTTTGCAAATCAATACCTTTTGCTATTCTGGTCCTGGAGTGTGTCTTGAGACTCGGCTCTCAATCAAACCGAGTTCTGTGTTGTGCCATGTAGACAAATGGAGGCGAGGAGAAGAGAACACCAGCCTGATTTTCACTTATGACCTAAGACAGGCTTTGAAGCCAGATCACCAGAGGGGAAAGACTTGTGCACAAACTTCTTTCGCGTTGCCTACCAGGAGCTGCGGCTGTTTCCCCAGTCTCCCTTTTCTTGAGCAATTGGATATCTGGTGTAGGTGAAAAATGACATCTTGTCCCCTCCAGGGGTGCAGTGTTTGCTCTCGTCAGTCTGCAACACAGTGACACGCACTGGCTACTTCATCTACAATTCAGCGGCTTCTGTCGGATGCCTCGCACCTGTACAACTCCCTGCCCCCACCTTCCATTTCCGAAGCCTAGTGACAGCCTTTGCTCTATTTCAGGTGCTGGCATAGATCAAAGTCCTTCCAGGATCAAACAATCTGCTGCGTGCAATCCTTATACTTACAAACAAGGTCTTTCACTGACAGCAACATGCTTCTCTGGTTCATTTTCAGCAGCCTATCGGGCATGATTCGGGGGGAAGCTTTTGATTTCACGAGGAAACTTGCTGCTCTCCCTCGCCACCAAGGCAAAGGATGTTCAGTTGGGAAGAAAGGGAAGGAACATGGAGACTGTAATTTTGCTCAGAGACTTTGAGGAGAGACATTTGTTCGTACAGACATGCAGCTGTTTTCTTTGTAGAAGCCACGCTTGTGTTTCAGAGCAGACGGGAGAGAGGAAGCATATGGGGTGGTAAGAGCAGAAGTGTGGGAGCCAGGAACTTGTCCTCTGTCCTTTTGCTATGATGGCTTGTTGCAATACAGCGTAGCCTCTGCCAGCTCAGAAAAGAGCCTGGGGCTGGGGTTTGACCCTGGGATTTGTGCGTTGGCAAAGGGAATGTTAACCACTAGGACAGCGTATAGGTGCATTGCGTATAGGGACTTCTTTGGCAATCCTGATGTTTTAATTTAGAGCCTAAAAGGTGGTTTTCCATCAGTGGTAAGGTGTCTGCATGAAGCCCTGTGATAGGCTGAACTCTGACCAATTTGCATCTCAGGTGCTCATGGGAGAGTTCAGGCCCTGGGGTGGGATTTTCAATAGGGATGAAATGATTTAGAAGCACAAACTCCATTGAAAGTTACTTGCATGGTTGAACATGCCCATCTTTTTTAGACGCCTGCATTTGCTTGCAGGGCCAGGCAGGACACCTTTTCCACCTTCTTCAGTCAACAGACTGCATCCCTGCTAGCTTGTGTGAGCCTTGGCTATTCCACTAAGTCATCGTCACCCTTAAATCAGTCACCACCAACATGGTTGTTGGCTAGAAGTGGTTGAACTTTGCATGGTTGATGATTGTAGCCCTGTTGGTCTAATTGCATCGCCCAAAGAACCTCGCCTGCCTATGTCCTATCTTTTAGAAGACCAACTAAATAGTTGGAGGAGAGAAAACAACTTTTCTCCAATGATTTAGTTGGTCTAATAAAAGATATCGGATCGACCCAAAGAACCTTGTCTGCCTTGAACTTTCCATGGGTTTCTTTGGTGACGCTTGTTGAAACAGGACATGCTGTTGCCCCAATGTTTCGGTGGAAATTTGATGGAAAACTTTCCTAATAATCTCTTTATTTATTCCAGAGAGAAATGAAGTTTTGTTTCAACTTGTGAAGATAATCCATTCTCTTTCTCACTTTTTTTCTTTTTTTTTGTACCTGTGTCTGCCCCCATTTTTTTTAACTTTGAGAGAGGAAAAAAAATGGGATTTTTTTTCATGCTGCTTCAAGCAAGGTGCTTCTTTTCATTTTTGTTCAGAACAAAATTAACTTTCACGACCATTTTCTGGGGTAAACAATACGATTGGCTTCAAATCCTCAGTTTCCATTATACAAAATAACTTGCCCAGCTTTTCTTGGTGCCAATCAAGAGCAGACATGGTAGAGTTCAGTTGGGTGAATCAGGTCTGTGTGTGTTTGACCTGATCTCCTTCTGACTTTCTCTGACATAAATCAAGCCACCTTTTTGTCATGGGTGTGCAAATGCAAGGGAAGGGAAGCATGGTGCACTTGGCAGAAAATCAGGAATTGAAATTCCCCACCTATTCCTAAATCAGCTGAACTTCCTTCAAAATTCGGAAACATGTGGGATTGGAAAATGTGGTGGGTTTTAGTATTTTCTTGACAGTATAAAGAAAAATTGTTGCAGATTTCATCTTCAGCTCACCCTATTTGCATTTCTTAGGTAACAGGGATTTGGGATCTAGCTCTTGATGATGGAATGGGGAAGGTAGAAAAGTCTGTTCTGTTGCAATAAGTCAGTGAATACAGGGAACAACCCTAATTTTCACTGTGATTTTTTTTTTTTTTAACACTATTGGATCCAGATCTTGATGCCTTGCCCACTGTAAGTAAATAGCTCCCCAAAACCTTTCTGTAAAAGGCTTATATTTTGGTTAAAAGGAAGAAGTTTCTTTTCCTTCATTAGAAAAGGGTTTTTTGTGCATTAAGGGACCATCAGTATTTCTAGGCTAATCCACATTTGCTCATCTTTTAAAGGGAGGGGAGTGGATGCTGTCTTCCACCAGCTTGAATGCTTTCATTTCATCCAGACATAATTTTTTTTCCAGGAAATAGAAAATGTGCTGGTATTCACCAAAGAAGTTTGTTGGCCACCGCCCCACACATGCACCCCCTGAAACAGGAACAGCATCAAATAAGGATCAAAATCATTAAAATAATTGTACTTCAGTGCTGGTGTCTCAAGGAAACTAAACTTTCACTGGGGAATGTATCAGTTCAGTGAAATGAATAAGGAAAGTGTGTTTAAAATGCTAACGTGTATAGAGTAAATTGGAGAATGGGGAAAGAGGAGGTGACATAACACGAGACCTATTAAGTTAATCTAAATTTTAACAAGCTTTGTAAGTCATGCTGTGGATGATTCTTCCCGAGACCATGCAGGTTTCTAGCACCAAAGCCGTTAAGGAAAAGAATTTTATAGGGAATTTTAAAAACTAATGATGTTTCATGGGGTAAAAAATGGATCCATTTTTTCTTATGAAAGTTTCATCACCTTTTTACCCACTTTTTTTTTTTAATTTATTTATTTATTTTTAAATCCATGCTCAAAAGTAGAGTGAAATACTTTCCCTTGACATAAACTGAAAATTGGCTCAAGAGGCACGTTCTGGAATGGTGCTCTTCAAGATTTCCATGAAAGCGTATTGGTAGAAATGTGGCACAAACTTCTGGGAATGGAAAATGTTGTAGGTTTTGGGACTATTATTTCATAAATACTTCTTCGTTAGTAAGCGTTATGGGGAAAGGCTGTGTTACATGAGGTTTGCAGCCAGCTCTGGACAAAGTGTGCTGCTGAAAACTGTACCTCAGCTTCTCTAGACCAACTGAGTTTTGCTTGGTATCAGTCTAAAGGGTGTTGAGAGGCAAACTATCTTTGTCGCACCTAGCATTAGTCCAAGTTGGGGGCATTTGCATCATTACCAGGCCACTTGAGACCAGAGGAGAGCCACGCGCATGATTAGAGGTCAAGAGAGGAGAAGCTGAGCCATGCAACTCTTCAGCTTGGAGAAGCGAAGGCTCAGGGGTGACTTGGTGGCAGCCTATAAGTATATAAGGGGTTTGCATCAGGAACTGGGAGAACATCTGTTCACTGGGGCACCCCAAGGGAAAACCAGGTCTAATGCTCACAAACTGCTGGAAGACTGTTTTAGACTGGACATAAGGAAAAACTTCTTTATTGTTGGAGTCTTCAGAGTCTGGAATAGACTCCCACCCCCAGAAGTGGTGCAAGCACCTACTCTGGATACCTTTAGGAAATTCTTGGATGATGATCTTGCTGGGGTGATCTGACCCCCGCTGACTTCCTGCCCCTAGGGCAAGGGGCTGGACCCGATGCTCTCGCAAGGTCCCTTCCAGCTCTACTGTCTATGAACTCTATATTTTCCACTACTGGTTGATCGCTGTCAGGGGTCATATGACAGGATTAGCTCCATAGTCACACTTCCTATGTCTAACGATGGTAGGAAATAGGTTTCGGAAGCTACAAGTGGCCAGATGTCTCTGAATTATTCAGCTTGGCAGGAGATTTCCTCTGCTAGATGTGCTTAAACTTTATCTGTGCCATTTAAGCAAGGAAAGGAAGGTTTAGGCTAGGTACAGACATTCAACAAGCCCAAAGCAACATCAGTCAAAGTTGCACCGTTTCCTGTAAGCAGCATAGTTTAAATCCATAGCAAACAGAATGTGCGTTCACCTTTTGGTGGAGGGGGCAAATCTTAGATCGGGTTCTGCCATTTTTAAACCAGTTTGTGTGTGCCAAACTTCTGTTAAGGGTATAGACCGGTTTCAGATCAGTTATGCTGGTAAAAGCGTAATGTCTGTGCCTGGCCTCGATGGCCCAAAGGAACCTTTCTCTGCAGCAACTAGGCTCCATGTAGAAATGCACAGTCCTAGGACAGGAGAGATTTCCTTAGTGGTGGATATATGGGCAGGTTTGTGTTCAGCTACAATTAGCAGAAAAAACACTGATAAATCAGACAGTAACTTGGTTTTGACCTTGGGAGTAAATTGGGGGAGAAGGGGAACAGCTGCACCAGATATTTCTAAACCACAGACTCTGGCAGGGGAAGGAGTTTGTCACCAGCTTTATGTAAACCTTTATCATCAGGCTAGTGTATTAATGCATTGCTGCCTCCCTGACATGACCTCATGCAAAACTTGTGTTTGAGAGAGGCCTTGGCTTCAAACGGAAAGGCCCTAAGGGAGCCTAATTGGTGAGATCTGAGATGTTTGTAGCGTTGTATCATTTGCATGGATGAAGAAATAGAAATCTGGATCAAAACGGGGTTTTAGTCTTTCAGCAGGGGAAACATTCCTTCTGCATTGAGATGAAGCATCTGCAAGACATGGTTGTTGCTGCTATTCAGTTCTTTGCAGGTTAGTCATTTGGAAATGACTCACTGCTATGCAGAAAATGAAGGTTAGTCATTACCAAGAAAAACAAAGTTATAGTAGCACATTGGGCTTTTGGCAATAGCAAAGAGACTGTAGCAAGTTAACAGCGAGTTGAAGTGGATGGGGATTTTTTTGTTTCATCGCTTAAAATCTGCTGCCATTGAAACCGATAGTAAAACTCCTGGTTTCAGTGGACAACACTGATTGCCTTTGCAAATCCCCACCTCTCTATATGACCATTGCAATAGGACTTGTGAGACCTGGGTGTTTGATTCGAGCTGAGAAACTGAGGCATTGTGTGGAGCTTCGATGACTTGCCCAGGATCTCACTAACATGCCTGTTTTTGCTATTTCTAATGTTCCCTTTTTCATTGCAGTGCAGGATTCAGTAGTAGAGGGGTGGTGAGGATAAGTAGTCTCACCCGGTGTTTTTAGACATACAAGCTTAAGTAGTATAAATGCACTGCCTTCTCTTTTTTTTTTATTATTTTTAAATGAAGTTAATGCTGGCAACATGCTCTGAATTCATAGCCATGGAGTATGACTTCATACACAATGATATCACCATGTTTCCCAGAAAAGGCTGCACGGCATTCAGGTGCTAATGATGTACGGCCAATAGTGATGAAAGGCTCCATATTCCATTGCAACTCCGTGAAATCTCTTTGCAACGTTTTGAATCTTTGCCCACGAGAGTGAAGGTTGGATTAGGTGACACAGACTCGATACCCAACATTTGGACTAGTTTTTTTTCCCAAAGATCTCTGCTCTCATCATCATGCTTTCAAAGGCACCTGATTGGCAAATGTTTCTGGCTCCCATAGTACATCATGATGGACTCTTTTGAAATTCTAGCTGTTCGATTTGGAGGGTGGATAAAAGAAACTGAGATTTCTTTTTGAGACTGTCACTTTTTGGCTTTGGAGGGCACTGTTTCCTTGAGGAAAGAGCGCTGAAGTGGGACGGGAGGCCTGGGTTCAAATTCTGCCTCAGTCACTAATTTTGATCAGGCGACTTTGGGGAAACATTTAATTTGTCTGTGCCTCAGTTTCCCCACCTGTGAAATGGGCACTAAGAAACTTGCGTTGTTGGTTAGAGAAGAGCTGAGATGTCATTTTCTTTCTCTCTCTCAAAAAAAAAAAAAAAAAAATATATATATATATATATATATATATCAAAGCATTGCTGCTGTCCACAAACCCTCTGCTTTGCCATTTTACCACTGCCAGATCCTGGCAAGAGTCAGCTACTAAAACACCAATCATGTTGTTTTGTTTTTTTTTTAATTAACAACAGTAATAATAATGACAATGCTAATTTGTCACCCCTGGATAGGAACTGTGGGGCTAGTCCTGAGAACAAGCCAAAAGCCTTCACCCTGATTTCCTGGCGTAGTTTGATGTGATATTAATCTGATTATTAAACTCTCTCTACATCTTGCAAGCTTGTAGCAGGCACGATGCTGGCAGAAACCTTTTTGTTACTGGGGGATTTTGTTGCTGTTGTTGTTGTTGATGTATGTGTTCCCTGCCATAAAAAACTCATCTGAGAAGCAAAGGTCACGCGGTGGCTGCTTAGCAGCTTCACTTTATGAAATGAAACTCAAGGCCCGCGAGTCGGATCAGGGGAAGCAGAGGACTGGTGGGCGTACGAGCAAGGCAGAACAGTCGGTTCACACTGCAGCTGCCTGGTTATTTCCCGTCTCTCTTTGCTGTTGCTTTTTAGGAAGAGCCGTGGGAACTGAAGTCCTGGGTTCGAACTTGGAGCATGTCTGGTGTCCGGGCATTGCAGTACTGGGACCTGTTGTTCCAGTGCCTTAGTCATGTCCTACAGCAGCCAGGGGTGGATCCAGGAGGGGTGCAGTGGTGAAAGCGCACCTCACTTGCTCATGGGCCAACAGCCTCAGTTTCCCCCTGCCCAGATGCCTGGATCCTCTGAGGCTGATCCCAATGCACACGGTGGCACTTGCTGAATGCACACGATGAAACTTGACCTGAGGTTTCTGAGGACTGGCTATACCGGGTACCAGGCTTGGTGGCAATAGCTGTGGGTAGATACTTGCCCTCTCCAGGTTTGCCCCTGAGCCTAGGGGCTCCAGTTGCAGGGAGCAGCTGTGTTGTGAGCCAGGTTTGGGCAGAGGCATGGTGGCATCGAGTGGCTCCCCTCTATTTCCTGCACCTAAAGGCATAATTTGCAGGGTTTGCATGCTAGGCAACCCCTCTAGGAAAGGTGGGAGAGGCTGCTGAGAGCAGGGGGCACTGTGGGGGGTGGGTCTTACCTGCTGTGTGGACTTAATAGCCACTGCCATAGCGTGGTCTGCTCCCTGGGGTGGGGGGTACTGGGATCAGGGGTGCAGCGTGCTCCTATCGGCTGCATTTCCTCCCCCACTTTTGCAATCCAAAATCTGTCCACAGGAGCAGCTGAGCTCTGAGCTTGAGAAGGAGAATTCAATCCCCGTAGCCTGTTCAATCCTTGGCTTTTCTAGTAAGCCTGCCAATAGAGTTACTTGCTCATGCCAAGAGCAGGGCTGCTGTCTCCGATGGTTAATGGCCTGTGTTATACAGGAGATCAGACTTAGATGGGCTAATGGGTCCTTTTGACATTTAATGCTGTATTGCGCATGGATCTGGAGTCTGGATTGGGGTGCCAGGTCATATCGCTTAGGCCAGGCTTCAGATGGACAGGATGCTTAGGCCCGGCCACCTGGGGTAAGGATTCTCGACCTTATCTTAGGCCTTTGCCTCTGGCAGTGTTAATAAGGGATTTGCCCCCTCCTAGCACGTTCGTCTACAGGTCCAGTTCCTCCCTGGTATGTGATACGGTTCTCATCAGCTCCCATGGGGCTGTGTAACTGCATCCCTCTAACTGATGAGGAGATGGGAGCTCTTCCTCTGGAAGGTGGATTACAGGAAACCCACCCTGTGCTTCCCAAATCCAACTTATTGAGAAGAGACAGGGGTTTTTTTTGTGGCTTTTAAGAAATAAAGCCACATCAAATCTTTAGGGTAGAGATGATGGGGAAGAGGAAATACTACTCCAGTAAAAAAACAAAACAAAACTATTCCCTCAAAAAATGCTGGTTTGTCAAAACCTGAAATATTTTGTGAAAGTGTATTGCCTTTAGTGACACGCTGTTAAGCTTTCGCAGCTTCAGGGTTGTCCCTCAGAGGACGTTGAGAAAGAGAGATGCTAGTCTGAATTTAAAATGATTTCAGTGAAAAACCCTGCTTCCTATCAGGTCTCTGTAACTGGGTATCCTATATCCACTGCCTAATCACTGAGGGAGTATTTTTGTTTTGGGTTTTTAAAGGAGAATTGAGCCAAATATTAACATCCGTGTTTTCACAAAATTGGGTCATTTATTATCTGTTTGTCCCTTTGGATGGATGCTCCCTTAGACTGAAGCTAATATAATAATGTAGCTGTACTAACATGGGTTGCTTGCATGCTGTACATTAGCAACTGAGGATTAGGGAAAGTACAAATAGGGTGCATCTACACAAGACACTAAATGCGCAGGAGACTAATGCTATTGCACATTAGCATGGCTTTTCCCACCATGGGCTAATCTGCAGTAGGATGAATCTACTGTGCATCAGCAGCATTAAAAAAGGTATGTGCTGGTGCTACTGTGCATTGAGTAAGTGTACTAAACTTAATGTGCAACAACTACAGTGCGTTAATGCACATGTAGACGCACCCAGAATGTAGGTGACCTTCTTTGCTGCTGTTTCTCATGAACACCTGGGTTTTAGTAGACACTGAAACAACTTTCAACTGAGACGTCTCGTACCTGGATGCACAAGTGAGCCATGTTTGGCTTCTTGGGCTGAAATTTCTTCCCTAAAGTGAAGTCCGTATGTGAGCTAAAAGAGGAATCCCAATGCACCCAGTGGTGCTTGCTGAGCATGCAATGCAACTTTACCTGGGAACAGACTTTGGGCTCCTTTATAAACCAGGAATAACTCCACTGACCACAGAGCTCAGCTGATAAAAAACTGATCAAAACCAGACCCTCCTAGTCTGGATTTGCATGCCCAGAAGACTAAGCATTGAAAGCTTTGTGTAAGCTCTTCACTCTCTTTATTAAACTATTTATCTGAGGGAACTTCATATTTTCTTTTAGGATAAACTGGAGATAATGCAATGTGCTTGTTTTAATTTGCAAGGTTAACTGATCTAATTATCTGTGTGTGTTTATTTAAATCCTTTCAAGCACTACGCAAGTGCAGGTGGCTGCTTGGTATTCCACCAACAGGAAATCTCTTAAAATGAGATGATATAGCTCAGTGGGTCTTCTTGTATTAAGGATTTTCTAATAATGTATGAATTTATTAACCGACAAAGATAAATAGAGGGTTTATTTACATTAAACAAACTCAGAGGGAACTACCCCCCACCCCTCCCCAAACTATAGGTGGCCATTTCTTTTTACTGATGTTACAAGAATTGCCTTGATTTTATAGAAGGGTAATTGAGGCATGGGACTTTTGCATCCCAGGGGTATGGGTTTGGTTCCTTATGCGACTCATAGCAATTTTGAAAGGTAACGTTTTTCCAAAAGATAAGAGGTCTGGATCCTGAGAAAATTCAGCACTGCAATGCTGGGTGTGAAATCCCTAGGCCCAGATGAGGGCACCCAGGTTCCTTAAACACACCATGGGGAGAATGAAAAGCCCAAAGATGGAAAATTTAAAGAGCAGCTAGATAGGAACTGCTGCAAGGATAATGCAGAGGAAGGGACTAGGGTTTAGGCTCCTAATCAACTCGCCGGCCACAGATCAGTGCTGATATTGGTGGCCAGGGAGACCTTTCCTCTGTTAGGGTTCCTGAATACTGAGCCGTAGACCCAGGGTTAGGTGCCTAGATGTCACCCAGAAAGCAATGACAGACTACCCAGTAACTAGGGAGGCCATTGGTCCTGTTTTATACCGGACTATCCTGTTGGTGGGGGCGGTTCACCGGTCCCCTTGGCCAATCAGCAACAAGGGGTGGGGCCTCCCCTTGTTTATACCCTTTGTCCATTTCTGAATGAGGAATGGACTGCAAAAAGCCTGGCTTTTCAGTTCATTGGGGAAAATGCACGTTGATGATTTTTGCATGCCTTGCAATTTTATTGGCAGGCACCTATCACAGGTGCCTAGTGATAGGAGGTGCCAGCCAGGAGGAGCATTGTTCCCAGCCAGCCAGGAGGGGAGGGCAGTGGCCCCACCCCTTGTTACTAATTGGCCAAGGGGCCCAGTGGCCCCACCCCTTGTTGCTGATTGGCCAAGGGGACCGGTGAACTGCCCCCACCAAGAGGATGCCCTATATTGTGGGGATGGGTCAGTGGCCACCCTACCAGTATGTGAGGCCTTAAACTCCAGCGAGTTTTCAAACCAGCAGGCTGTTGGCTATTCCCCATCTTTCCCACTGGAGATTCAAGTCACTGCTCCAATAAATATTCAGTTACATGCAAAATAAAACATCTCCAATCTCCCACTTCCTGAGTGAGCTCTACCCTCTTGTTCTGGTGCGACATACACTTACACAACAGATCAGTCTTTCTGTGAGCATTGTGAGGATGAAGTCCACTAGTGAGATTGGCCAGGAAATGCCTATCTGAGACTTGTTTCTGTGCCCCTGCACTGCACGAGTGCCAGCACTTTGCTAGGGGTACACATGCTGACCATGAGAATTGTAGTGCCTATTGGGTTAGACAACAGAGGAGCAGTAGTTTTTTTTTGGGGGGGGCGGCATCTGAATAGCAAATTTAAATAACTATATTAGCAAATGCATACCTTGGAGATGCTCTGAACTGTTCTATCTAACCAGTTTTGCTGGTCTCACAGTGTTGGGTGGGGGGGTGATAACATACCTATACCAGCAACAAATCTAGTGTGGACGCAGTTATACCAGGTTAGATTTTTTTTTTTTTTTCCCTGCTAGCAGAGTAATATTCAATAGTTTAGCAATTTTACAGTGGCTTACTGTAGCTGGAGAGTTCCCATAGCAGGGTAATTTAGGTGGCAAAACTTTCTCACGTGGTTCCTTAGCTGCCTTTCACAAGTGGCTGCGGCCAGGTCTCTGGTACAGACTTGCTGGCACAGCTCACTGGGTGAGGTGGCCATTCCTGCGACTGACTGAGCTGGACCGGCAAATGCCTTGGCATCAGAACTGCCCTTTTACCTGGGTAGCTTGTTTTGGTTTGGGATGGTAGTCCTACTGTGCTGCTCTCAGTGGGGGCAGATGAAAGAGCAAGGAGCAATGGGCTCAAGCTGCAACAAGGGAAGTTGAGGTTGGATATTAGGAAAAACTTTCTCACTGGGAGGGAGGTGAATCACTGGTGGAGTCTCCATCCTTGGAGGTTTTGAAGACCCGGGTAGACAAAGCCTCATCTGGGATGATGTAGTTGGGGCTGGTCCTGCTTGGAGCAGGGGGTTGGACTAGACGTGACCTCGTTTTCTATGATTTGCCAGTCCCAGTAAGTAAAGCATTCTTAGTGTACACTTAGGCACTCACTGAAAATCATTTGAAGTTTAGTGGCCAAAGAGCTGAAGTCTCTTGAATATGGAAAATGAGTCCCTAAGTCACTTAGGCATTTTAGAAAGTGTTACCCCCCACCCCCAGTCTTTGTTCCTCTCCCCCAAAACAGGAGTAGTAGCAGACTTTTTTTCTCAGCCTCTTTAAACCACAGCCTCTTTGGCATAGAGAGTACAAATTTGTACAATGCCTAGCCATTAAGGTGCTGCAAAGAGGCGGCCATAATACAAATAAATAGTAGTTTCCAAGATCTCCTGGTTACACCTAAATCTCACATTTATTGCCGGTATCTAAGAGCTGGGACTTATGACAGGCAATTACAATTGCCGAGTGTTGCCCCTGTGCTCTCTGTGTATATGAAAATAGCTGGTTAATAGTGAATGCTATTCCAGGGAATGGCACTCAAGAATATGTAGTCTGGTCCTTGGGTTTTTTAGGGCTAATAAAACTCACTGTGTACACTGCAAATGGCTTCCTCTTGGTTACTCTGTACATCAGCCCTTAATGCTGGCCATGTGAAGGAGGTGATGCATTCATCCTATTAGTGTAAAAACAGTCTTCGCTAAGCAAACTGCGAATCGGTTTGTTCCTGTTTTCTGAGTGCAAGTTGGCGCAGTGGCCCAGCACATTCATCTTATCTTTCGGGAGCTTAGTTTGCCTTAGCAAAGCTGATATCTTGCTTCCCTTAAGCACCTGCCAGTGATAAATGGAAGAGAGACAGGTGCTAATCTCCTCGGGGCTGCCCCCCCGCCCTTCCTCCCTTTCTCCTCCCACCCAGGGTAAAGATCCTGCCTGATCCTGGCTAGGAACTGAAGGCAACACCCTCTGGCAGACTGAGACGTTAATGAAGGGACTGGCAAAATCCCCTCCTTTTGTTCAGAGTGCCGAAATCTCGCCTGGGCAGGCAGCAGCAGAGCAGGCTGCAGTGCATGAGCCTGCTTTGGCCGGAGCGTGGAAGACCATCGGTTTCCGCGGGAGTGCTGCCTGCGAAGAGCTTACCTTGCCTGATCTGCCTTATGCATCAGCTGCTCTTTTGATATGCTGTCAAACGCAAAGCCAAACCCTGAAGTCTCCGCTTGGCTTAGCTGTAGTCTTGACTTGGGCAAAGCCCGTATCGAGCAAGCAAACTCTAAATAAGGATGTCAAGGTTTTGACCTGAAGTATTTACTCACCTGAGTCCCACTGCAAATTGCAGGCTTAATGCTAAAATACAAATACAAGCATTTCACCTGTTCTCCTGTGCACTGACAAAGTTAATTGTCTAATCTCGACACCGAGTGCCCTGTGCTTTTAAGAGGTTTATGCATGAGATTAATTATGCACTGCTAATTTGGTAGCTAGCAGCTTTCTTCTTTTAACATTCATTTGATTTGGGGCTGTTCTGAGTGCTATTTCCATGTAGCTACTGCCAAGATTGTAAGCCGGTTGCTAGGGGTGTTTGCTGCCTGGCCCTGGAAGAGGTACAGAGAAGAGGAGTAGATTGAGTGGTCTGATTCTCTGGACCCTTTGCCTAGAAGGCTAGTGAACTCGGTATGCACACACACAAAGGATGGGATGCTATGACTGTAGCCAAGAGATAGCAATAATACATTTATAGGTCTATGAATTGGGCAAGATGGTTCTTGCAGCGTGCAAGAGAATTTGGGTTTTACGAGTGGGGAAGATGGTCTACTATTCAAGTGCGGAGTTTGCAGTAGAAAGCTACCCGAGCTGTGAGCATGTCCTTGCCCATGTTAGTGGCCTTTTGCCTAGGCAGACTGGTGTGTAATTTTTGGAAATGTAGAGGTAAATGTTGTCGCCTCCTGGTTCCACCCATGGCTCCCTTTGGCATTACAGCAAGACTTAGGCTGGCCTGTACTATCCCACTGATTTGGGGGAGTGGGGGGCAGATCATTCCCTAGTGTTTAGTGAAATCGGATGGGGCCTATGAAATTCAAGACTAGGCTAGGAATGAGTTGGAAACAGTGAGTCTTGTCTTAAAATTTGGGGTTGTAAGGGGAGGGGGAGGAATAATGAAGAGTCTCATTTTGAGGGGCAACATGCAGCACTTGGGGGTCTAGCATTGAGGAATAATCAGAGCAGAGGACTCAACAGAGCAGCTTGGTTGTGTTATATCCACAGACAATGATTGAGAGGCCAAATTAATAAAGAAATGGCTGTTCATCTTATTAGTTAAGACAGTAGACTAGGGCTGTGCACAGACAGAACGAGGGGCATGTGTGCACAACACTTTAAAGTAGATTAAATGCTTTTGCACCGCTTTAATGGTCTTGGTGTTTGCACACCTTGGCGGCGTATTGCTCAGTAATTCCAGCTGCTGTAGCAAATTCGGCGGTGTAATGCATCCTAAATGACTTGGGGTGCAGCAACTAAAACTCCTCTGAGGAGTTTTGGTTTGCTGCCCTACAGCCGTGGAGCGAAGCACCGGGCTCCGTGCAGGTCGGGCTCTGCAGGCAGCCTGGCAGCAGCCCGGGAGGGCAGGCTCCAGCCAAGAAAAAATAAAAGCAGTGACCCTGATCTTATTTCTTTTTTTTCCCCTGGAGCCTGCCTGAGCTTCATGGGAGCCTGGTACTTCCCTCTGTGCACCCCGGGACCACCCAAGCTGGGTGCCACCTGGGCTGGGGGGTGCCGCTGCCACGGAGGGAACCACCATCCCCACTGCAGCCCAGGGACTGCTCCGCCCGCCAGCAGCTCACCCTCCCATCCCCACCCCTGGGAGGCAGGTGAGTTCGGATGTGTGCATAATGCAGGGGTTCAAAGGGCCCTAAATTGAAGTGGTGTTTTAAAAAACCTACCGCTTCAATTTACAGCCCCTGTTTCATCTACATGTGACCTAGGTAAAGAAAATTAGCTACTTGTGGACTTCCAGCTAGCCTGTTGACAGGTAAGATATCCAATTTGATCCATGTCCAACAATACTCTCTTCTGACATTTAGGCTAGGGACAGATGTTACACATCAACCGGTTTAAGAGATCAGAAACCACTTTAAGCCTGTAACAGAAAAGACGTTCAGTGCACGTTCAGGGGTCGGACCTGACGATCTGTTTAGGTTCCTTCTGACCCTAAGTACTACAATGCACGTAAACCGGTTTGAAAATGGCTGAAACCGGTTTGAGATCAACCTGGTTGAATGTAGTATCCGACTTAACTGATTTGGGTCAAACCGGTTTATGCAATGTCTGTCCCAGACCATAGAGCCTAGGCTGTAGGGAA
>NW_005842036.1:945765-972766 GCF_000455745.1 Alligator sinensis | reverse complement strand
CTGCTGGTCACATTGGCGCCCTGAGTTTGGGGTCCAAAGCTTCCTTTCATCTGGAGAAAGCTGCCTTCCGAGATGTTCTTGTTCATGGGTGTTTAGCTGGATCAGGGTGTTACCTAGTCCCTGAGCCCTGACTTGCTCTAAAGAATAAGCCAGTGGGGAGCAAGGTCTAGTTTCAGACAGGAGGGGACAAGACAGTGGTGGTTACAGCACAAAACCAAGCCGCACTCGAAGCTTTGGGCCCAGGTTCCCTATGAGGCATTCAGATCATCCAGATTTGCAGCTGGTGATGGGGCCTGGCTTGAGCTCCAGGTCTGAATCCCAGGGGAGAGCTCGGCTTCAACCCCGCTGCAAGCTGTGCCATGCAGATCTACGGCCTCGATAGGCTTGCGATGGCCATTGTGAACCCCAGGGGCACGCGCACACCAGCCCCGGTGAGCCCCAGGAAGTGCTGTTCTCAGATATGCCAGGCCCCTACTCTGTGTGCACTGCCTCTCAAACCAGAAGTAGCATGAGGATTGGTGCAGTGCTGGGCGAGCGCCAATAAACTCTGCCTCTCCAGAGAGCTGATGGGCACATGCCCAGCACTGCACTACGCCAGCTCCTCTCTTCCTGGTTCTGGAAGCAACACATGCAGAGCTTTTCAGTATGGGCCTCCATAGCGTCTTGCAGGGGTGGCGCAGATGTGCCCCCGAGACGTCTGAAATGCAGATCCAGAAGGGTTCCGGTCCTGCTCTATCTGAAATGCAAAGCAAGGGACAGGAGGCTCCCTGCAGAGGAAACCACATGAAAAATCCCCCACAAATCCCTGGAAACTGCAGGCTTGATTTTATTTTATTCTTTTCAGTTTTGAGTGCTCACAGCTGACCAAGAGGAACTGTGAGTGCTAAGAGGTCTTGAATGCACAGATTTTTTTGTGGGGGGCAAACCGTTTCCCAGTTATTGAAATCGGATGGGTCCGGCACTAGACCTACCCTATGAAATTCAAGAGCAGGCCAGGGATGAATTGGAAAGAGCGAGTCTTTGCTTTAAATCTGGGGCTGGGGGGGGAAAGATGCAAAATCTTCTGTTGAGGGCAGGTCTGCGGCATTTGAGGGTGCATCACCTCCGTTTCTGCAAGGCTTTGTTGGCCTGAGCTTGCACGTGTGATGCGCCGTGAGCGCGGGAGCTGAATAAATAGGTACGCCAGGAGTTTCTCTGCTCCTCAGTCTGGAGAGCTGCGTGGATTCAGAGAGGAGCCTGGCTGCTAAAGAGCGCTCGGTGGGAAGGGGCTGCACGCAGAGGTGGGGGGAGAGGGTTTGCTCCACAGGCAAGGAGAAGGGAGAGCTGCATTGCCTGAGGACAAAAGGAGTAGCTAAGCCTGCTTGAGCCGAGCAGGAGACAGCAGGAGGAGAAAAGTTCACTGCCTGCTTAATTGCAGGGGGTGCTCTCTGTCCCACTGTGTACACAAAACCTTGTCAATAGTACAGAGGCTCCAGCGTGTTAATTAATGATTTACTTACACTGACCCTTCACCCCAGGCAAATAAAGGGGATTTATTTTGCTTCTATTAACTCCTCACTTGCTCAGCGGAGGCCCTGTCCTCTCCAGGTTTTCCAGCATCACATGGGCCAGCAGAGAAGCCACCTGCATCCTTTATGCCAGTGCCTCTCTGCCAGGTCCTGCTCCTACTCCAGGATGGCTGCATTCATGCAATAGGGACTACTCTCGATTTTACATCAGAGCAGGGGGCGGCAGGATTGTGCCCACCCACCCTTTGCAATCACAGACTTAGGGTCTGCTTCTCCTCTCGGGACGGATAGGAGACCATTGATTGCAGGGGGGATTTCCATCCGTTTCCTCCCTGCCGTCCTTGAGACGGATTCTTTCTGCAGGTGTGGATTTGCAATGCACTCGGCAGGCGCTGCTTCCCGGCGTCTCCAGTTCGGGACAGTCCGGGGATGGCCTGATGCTTACTCTGAATCCGAAATCAGGTCAGCCATCCACCGAAGGCTTTGCTGTAGGACCAAGTGCAAATCACGGGAGCCCAAATATTTAGGTGGCCATCTCCTCTTCAAGGGGAGTTAGACACCTAAATAGTTTTGAGGCTCTGAACCTTATTTGCTACGTGCCTCAGTTTCCCAGCTAAACAGCAGTAATAGTACAGAACTGCCATACCTCTCCAGGGTGTGAAGACAATAAAGATATTTAAGACACTTGCATATGATGGAAATAAGGACTTTGTAAGTAACTTTGGTTCACAAAGATGCAACTCCCTTAGGGTGCAGCTCAAGTTGTTGTTTTTTTTTTTTTTTTTCTTTTTTAATATATTATTGCTTCAGGCATTACACCTGAAAATGCCAGATGTATTTAAATCAGAGCAATGATGTTACTGAATAGTAATAATGTTTTATAAGGGGGGGTATAGTAGTCTGTTTTTCCCTCTCATGAGCAGATAGAGGATGATTCGGAGTGGATTGAAAAGGCAAATGGTCTCCTCTGTATCCAAGGTTGATATTTTTATTAAATTGTCTAGCAGTTGCATTGGTGGAGGGGTCACTAACTGCTGATAGAATCAATACAACCATGCTTTCTGTGTCAGATTTAGTCTTGATTATCCCAGTTTTGCCGAGGCCGTTCACATACCAATCAATAATGAGTTGCGATGACAAATTGGTTCGTTTCAGTCGAATCTGGTGTCATTAAAAATGTTAAAAACCATTGTTTTTCATATTTTTTTCAAGATGAAAGCTTTTTGATGGGCGTACTCAGTGCTAACCCTGGCGAACGAGGGCAAATTCTACTCTCATTTCTTCCTCCGTGGATCTAAAGTAACATCGATGGATTCAGGGCAGTTTAAATTCAACCCAAGACCCTCATCTAACACTCTCTCCTCCCAGATCTAGTTACATCCCAAGCACTGATCTATTAAAAAGATCAAACAACCCCACCCCTCCCCCCCCCAAAAAAAACCCAAACAAACCAACCCCACAAAAAAACACCCAAAAAAGTGTTTCCCATCAGTTGTCTACCTTGGCCTGAGAACTGGGCAAAATTCTAGTTTTAACTTTATTTTTTCCCCTTCTGCAGAGAGAAAATGGTCTTTTTCTAATAGGAAAAAAATAATAATATTGCCCATAAAGCCTTGATTTTTTTTTTCATCCAGATTTATGACTTCTGAAGTTTTCTGGATTGGTGCGTTAAAAAAACAAATCATTCCCTTCTGTGAAGGGAGGGGAGAAAATGGAAACTAGGGGCTTTTTGCGGGGAGGCGGATGTTTTAAATATTTTTTCCCCTTGAGTACCTCTACAAGGCCCTCTTTTAGGCCCTTTCTAGCAATCAAAGGTGTTCATCTCCAGTCTTGATCTCCCTGAAATTAAAGATTGTGAAAATTTGCAGGCTATTCTAGAGGACACCTCCTGTTTCCGAAAGAGGCCAATGCCGGAGGCATCAAAAAACAGATTGCAACACCCTTGGGAGGGACAGCTGTGCAGTACAGTGCATATGGGTGCTAGGGTGAAGTCTGTAATCCTTGGTGGTTCAAGTCTAATCCAGCTCCTATTAAAACCCATCAAGGCCTTGCTGTGCAGCCCTGGCAGTCTGGCTTATGTCCTGAAGCAGTGGGGCACCGTATCTCCTGCTATGCTCTTCTGGCTGGAGTATGATTGGAAGTGCCATCATGTGTACATCCTTATCTAGGGTTTGGTCATCGCCTACCTGAACCCTGATCTGCTCAAAATCCTGGGATGATGTGCGAGATGGGGAGGGAAGCAGGGCTCGAGGAGCTGATTTTGGCTCTGCTATTCTGCGGGATGGTCGGTGTCAGTCCTGGGCAATTGGGGGCAATCTTAAAGCTACCCAGAGTTTCACCACCGGGTCTGGCACGTGGGACTGAGTGAAGATAACAGGTGATAACAGGTAACGAACACCTTTGTCAGCTTAGAGTTTCCCCCTGACCAGGGTGCAAATTATGGGGGAGTCCGGGGAGGGCTGAACCCCCTCCCCATAAGAGATGAGAGCCTCCCTCCCCCCTGTAAAATTTGAAAGTCATAACCTGGGAGGGTCTCTGATCAGATTGTTCCTTCCAATGAACTGGTTTAATTTTTTTTTGCAGACCCCCCCAAGAGTCAAGGTGTAATTCAAACCCTGCCCCCACCCCACTTATTGACTGAATCGGGTGATTTGAGACCATTGCACGGGGAAATACAATCGGTTCATCAGCAAAGGGTGGCAGAATAGGAGCTTGGTTACGACAAACCGATATCTCCTGTTACATGGATTATGCGTGTGGCAATCTTTATCCATTTTGAAGTAACTGCATAAATGTCCCATCAGTGCCTAAAGTGGGCGATTATCTTCAACTTAAATGCGCAGGGTAACTTGCCTCACCTTTGGGAATGCAGCCAGCCATTGAAATGCTGACTGGAGCGCAATTGTGTTTACTAGACTGGACTCTTGAATTGTAGCTTGCTTAATTTCCTAATAATTCCCTTTCTTGGACCCAGGGAGCAATGCGACCTCTTGCTATTCCAGTAAGCAATATCATCCCTTCCCCATTACGGTCCAGATCACAGTGACACAGTATGGCAGGATACCAACATCAGCTTGCAGCAGATCAAATGGCTGCAGAATTTAATTCCATTTTTTTTCCCCCCTTCGATGAAACTGGAAAACAAGTTGAGACCGGGGTTTGAGTTTTGTCCCTCAAGTGGCCCCATCTGCTAGATTGCTTTTGCATCTCTGGCACCTGATTAAAAGAGAGAAAAGAAACAGTCCCTAGTAATTGGCTTCCTTTATTTATCTTCTTGCCTTACCCTAAATTCTGCTCTCAGGCACGTATACAGCCAACGTGCGTTTCTGCCGACAGACCCGGGCCTCTTCAGATCCGCGTTAGACAGGAAGGGGAGCTCGTGTACATGTTGCATCTGCTCTTGTTGCTGTGGGTGCTTTCCAAATGGTCCAGACGGAAATGTTCACCATGTGGACATAGTGAATTATCTAGAAGATTTAGAGCAAATTTAGGGAGAACACGTCCTGACTTAAAAAAAAATAAAAAATGGAGAATTGAGGAACAAGCTGCCTGCAGAAGCAAAGGGATCTCCTTTGTTGGAGGTGAGAAAAACAGGGCTGTACAGGCATCTGGGATGATTTAGGAACAGCGGATTCCGTGTCTACAGATAATCTTTGAGGTCCTTCTATCCTTTAACCTTCGAGGTCCTTCCAGCCTTATGATTCCCAGTAGCTATAGGTTGGGGGAATGTAACGGAGGGTTGCTTCGTTACCAAAGGCTGGTCGTTAAGCCAAAGCACTGGTCATTAAGCCACCCCTGGTTGACTTAGCTATACCAGCCAACTTTTTTGCTACAGAACGTGCCTACATTATGAGCCATCTGGCTCTACTGGGAGCAATATCGCAGGCCTGCCTTTTGAAGAGGGGATAACACGTAGACCAGATAGGATCCTAACAAGTCATTGCAGGGACTTTATGGGGTGAAAGCATGGTGAGTGGTGATTATGGGCCAACCTGACGGAGACGGGCTTCGCGGTGACTGGAAGGCAACATCAACCACTATGAGCCAGCCATCATCATCATCATCCCTAACCCGCTGCTGTGAAATGAAGGCTGTTGATGAAGGTTTGGTGCTATTCTAGCAGGAAGGAGCAGTGCTTTCTCCCTGCGAAGGCATAGCCCGGCTTTTAATGACCATGACATTGGTGCCACAAAGGCAAGGTTAATTCTGCCGTGTGTGGAACGGATTCCTTGCTGCAGTTTAGCTGAGATCTTTCTCCTCTTTTGTAATTTCATAACCTCGGCAACACACTGCTCCCCTCCTTCCCGCCCCGCTTTACTCGAGTGGTTT
Organism: Alligator sinensis; assembly: GCF_000455745.1. NCBI lineage: Eukaryota > Metazoa > Chordata > Crocodylia > Alligatoridae > Alligator > Alligator sinensis. The sequence goes on along the minus strand of NW_005842036.1, from coordinate 966,929 downwards.
ATGAGTTCTGTGCTCTGCGGTCTATTAAGGTTCAGTTCCCAGCCAGTAAAAATGAAGAATTAGTTCCTGCCATTCCACGAAAGGAGTTTTAATGCTCTCGGTCTCTTGGAAGCCTAAATGCAATAGTTCTGTATCGGTGATAGTTGTGTAACATAAAGCCTTAATAAAGGTTTATAAGGGAAGGATATGAAATGGAGCGGATGGAGCTCAGCTCCGTGTGCAGCTCGGAGAGGGAGTCGTGCAGTGGTGCAGGAGGCCACGGAGGTGACGGTGGCTCTCCTAGCAGCCTGATCCATCGGTCCCTGTGCAAGGAAGAGCTCCCATGGACTCTAACCCTGTGTAGGGGGCTGCAGCATTAGGCACGTGAAGTGTCACACTCAACCAAGTGGCTTTGGGCAGGCTGCTTTCATGCAGATGGAAACTCCTGCCCATGTTGCAGGAGGAGAGAAGCCCAAAGTTTGCATTGCGCAAATTAAAGCAACTCGCTTCCATCTGTGGATGAGACTGGGCTGGCAGTAGGCAGGATTTGGGTTGTGTTCCCAGCTCAGCCGCACATCTGCATGTGCAACCTGGGGGCAGGGAAACCCCTTTCCATCTCTGTCCCCATTTTTTGTCCTGTCTATTTAGATCGTATGCTCTTAAGGACAGGCTTCATCTCTCTCGGCATGTATACCACCTCCTATCAATCTTCAGTAGGGCCTCTCAAGAGTCACCATAGTTCAGATACTTAGTGATGGAGGTATGGGCCACCTGGGATGTACAGATCCAGTCTGAGGCTCTCATCCACTTCTCTCTGGTCCTTGTATGGTAGCATCATGCACAGGAAGAGCTCTTGGTCTCTAGAATGAAAAAAAAAGACATGCCCCCCCTCACCCCCCCAATCTAGTTGGTCTAATAAAAAATACCATCTCTACCACACATCCTGATCCCTTCTTCTCTAGAACAACTCTATTAAGAGCTCCATCCAAACTCTTAAAGGTGACTGCAAAGGCAAATGCAATGGGTTTCTATACCTTTCAGCTTCATTGTGATGCATAAAGAAGACTGGAAGGTATTTTCCTAGTGCCTTTTGTAGGTTTTGGGGGAGGGTTTGTCTCCCCCTTGGGAATATCTGGCCCATCAAATCTCCCTGTTTTGTTGGACTGACACAGAAATGCATAATCATATCCTTCTGAAGCTGTATTTTTTTAAAGAGTCATTGAATTTTCAACACTGATAACTTTTCTCCCAAGTACTTTAAAAAAAAAAAAGTGTTAACGTATCCAAATCACCTTCAGCTACCCATTCCGCGGAGGAGTTTTAATGCTTTCCCCCACCTCGGTCCCAGAGCGCTCTGACATTATGAATCTGCATTGTCCAGAAGAGTTCATGAAAAGTAAAAATGGAGTTGAGGGGGGAGAAAGAAAACTCCCTTCCTCCTTAGAATAGTTTCATCTTGTTTTTAGAAATATTTCTTGCCCCCCAAACGTTGAGAACGGGACAACCTTGAAAAATCACAAAGTTGGTTCACAAGGCAGGGAGAGAAATTCATAAGGTGGCATCTAGCCCTTTCCCCATTTCTTTTCAAATGCTGAGCATTTGTTGAATCTCCACAGTTTAGAAAATTCACTCTGCGTCTAGCTTTAATTGTTCTCCAAATGCTTCTCTTCAAATGCCCTTCTGGCTTTTGTTAATATGCCATACCAAGGCAAGGGGCAGGGGGGGAAGTTTCCCTTTTTTGCTCATCTCCCCCTTGACTTTCACTTTTAATCCAGTTGATAACTAGCTTCAGGCTTCACCCTTCCTCTGCCATATCATTGGCAAGATCCCTTTCATTTCAGAAGGTAAAATTGGACCCTAGAATCCTAGTCTTGACTGAGACTCTTAGACAAGCACTCTCTCTAACAGAAACAAGAGCAAATGCAAGTTGTAAGAATCTGATTTTTCATGACATGATCGCCAGAGACCACCACAAAAGAGATGGTATGAAATGAATTTGCAAAGGATAGAAAAGCTCTATGGTCATATTAATGCAATGCTCTCAGATCCAATACCTATCCGCTGGACAAGCCCTGCCTGGTATAATTTTGGGAGCATGTGGAATATTTAGATCCTGCAGATTTCTTTTAAGAAATTCAATGAAAGTGGATGGAAATATTTTGAACTTCTTCTGAGTTACCTTTAATGAAACTTTTCCTCCTCAGAAGTTTTGCTTCTAAATTTTCTACTTTTTCAATTAAAATGAGTGGTTTTTTTTTTCCAAGTATGTCTTTTCCTGCCACTTTTCCCCCCTTTCTGTAACTCTCCTTCAGTGACAAAACGGTGGCAGAGGAGTATTGAAACAAGAAAACGTTAAAGTTATTTTTTTTATGTCATTTGTAATTAAAAACACTATTGCAACAACAAAAGGTGCCCCCGCCCTGAAAAATCTCCCTCCTATCCCATTCATTTTAGCTAAAATATGTCTCTAGCCCTGGTGTTGCAAATAGAATCACACGAACAAGCAGCAATTCAGCTACTGCAATGATCCCTGCCAGAGTCTGCAAACAGCCTGAAACCATAATTGGGGATGGTATGAACTCTCCTTTTAGTGAACTAACTGTAAAACCCAATGACAGTATCAGAATGATGTTGTACCTGTGGTGGTCCAGGAATCAAGAAGCAAGGATTTTGTAGGGTGGTAACTTTTATTGGACCAACTATCTGGTTGGAATAAAGTTAGAATAGGTTTTGAATGCAAAGCATTCATCTTTTTTAGATGACACCAAGCTGGGGGGAGTAGTAGATATGCTCAAGTTTGACAAAGACAAGTGCAAAGTCCTGCACTTAGGGCAGAATAATCCCATGCACCGGTACAGGCTGGGGGTGACTGGCTGGGCAGCAGCTCTGCAGAAAAGGACCTGGGGGTGACAGTGGACAAGACGATGTATATGAATCAGCAGTGTGCCCTTGTTGCCCAGAAGGCTACCAGCATCCTGGGCTGCACTGGTAGGAGCGTTGCCAGCAGATGGAGGGCAGTGATCCTTCCCCTCTATTCAGCACTGGGGAGGCCACATCTGGAGTCCTGTGTCCAGTTTTGGGTCCCCCACTACAGAATGGATGCGGACACAGTGGAGGGCAGTGAACATGGTAAAGGGGCTGTGGCACATGACTTAGTTGGGACAGGCTGAAGGAACTGGATTTATTTAGTTGAGAGAAGAGAAGACCGAAGCGGGGATTGAATAGCAGCCTCCACCTCCCTGCAGGGGGGTTGCAAAGAGCATGGAGCTGGGCTGTTCTCTATGGGGGCAGATGGCAGGACAAGGAGCAATGGGCTCCAGTTGCAGCAAGGGAAGTTGAGGTTAGATATTAGGAAAAACTTTCTCATGAAGAGGGTAGTAAAGCACTGGAACAGGTTACCAGAGAGGTGGTGAAGTCTCCATCCATGGAGGTTTTTAAGACCAAACTGGACAAAGCCTTGGCTGGGATGATGTAGTTGGAGCTGGTCCTGCTTTGAGCAGGGGGGGTGGACTAGATGTGACCTCCTGAGGTCCCTTCCACCCCTCATTTTCTATGATTCAATGATCTTCAGGACCTAAAGAAGAAAGGTTTGCATTTGAAAACTAGTCTAATTTTAAACCTAAAGATGACACCAGAAAATTGGCATTAACCATTTCCTTGCTGCTCATTTTGTCAGATAGGATGAGGAGAAGACAGCTGATGTGGGTGGGAAGGTGCTGCAGGGAAGGGAAGGCAGAGAGTCGAGACAGGAGGCCGTAGGAGGAAGAAAGCCAAAAGCAGAGTTGCCTGTGCAGGAGCACAAGGTTGTAACAAAACAGCAAAGAACAAATATCTGAGGTCTCAAGATTTTCTTAAGCCATGTCTTGACCACTCCGGTGGGCCACCACAACAGAGTAGGACAAATACATGGCCTGAGAAGAGTACTCAAATCCGTGCATCCTGAGTGGAGTTTGGCCATTAGGCTGGATACTCGGCATTTACTGCATTGGTCGTTTCTGCCAGTGAAGGGACAATTTGCAGCTGGTCTATGGCTTCTTGTTCCTTCTCTCGTTCAGTTCTAAATGGCACCAAAATTTCACAATCAGTTTCACTTAAATTTTCTTTGATATGTATCTTTTTTTTTTGCTTGGCATCCTCTTGGTGCCCATAGCCACGTTCCTTCTGCTCGCGCTGAAACACCTAATGCACAATCTGCATTTAAGCTCAGCATGTTTAGAAAATGATTTCATGTTGTGGTACCTATGATAGCAAAGGAGTGATTAGAGCTCCCTTCTGGGCTCATATCCCTATGGTGTTTTAACCCCATTTAGGGAGATAGGATGCTGGTCTATTGAGACGTGAATTTATCTCCATCTCCGCCACAGACTACCTGCATGACCTTAGGCAAGACACTTAATGTCTCTGTTTCATTTCCCTCTCTATAAAATGAAGACAGCAGCAGTGTCCTGAATCACAGCACTGTTTGAAGGATAAATGCATTCAAAACTGTGAGGAACTTGAATACTATAGGGGTGGAGACAGAAGTACAAAGTTGCAAGCACTATAAGACTCAAATGCCAGCAGGAAGAAAACTTTAGCATTGGAAGTAAATCATCAGGGTATCTGCAAAGGAAAAAATGGGCTTGAAAGAATCCCCTGAACAAATTAAATCTTGAGGCCTAAAGACAAAGGGAGGGAGAATTAATTTTTTCTACAGATATGAAATGCTCTGAATCAGATAAGTCTTGTCATTAGAAAAGGCACTAAGCAGCAAACGTCTGGATAATACCACCAGCTCCGAGCTTCTCTTGGAACCTCTAAATACATTAAATCCATAAAACTAAATGAAAGCAGCTGCAGTTTTATAGAAATAAAAGGCTCTCATATTAAAAAGCTGAGAGCTTATGAAATGAAAGGAAAAATAATAATAAAATTGAGGGGGGGGGAGGAGTGAGAAGGAAAGTGCAACTCAGAAATGCAGGCTTCTAGGAAGTCAGGATGCAAAAGACTGAGTCCATTTGTGTAAGGCCTGGGGGAGCAAAGCGCAATTTTTTCCCCTCTGGTTTGCAATACAGCCAGTCAGGGATTTCTCATTATTTTTGTATTTTAAATGCTGCTTTTATTAAAATACTTTGAAAAATACATTGCCTTTGAGATGTCGATGTTGAGAGAAGTAACAAAGCATTTGGGTAATGGTAAAGCCGTGTGTTTTGACACAGCTTTGGAGTGAAGCATTTATTATTCTTACTGCTACTACTATGACCGCTTCTACATGTTTTGGGGGTTTTGTTTAGTTTTTTTAATTAAGCGTATAGCTTTTGTATGCATGTGTGTGCATATGGGTATACATATAGAGGTATATGTGTATACATTCATTTCATTCAAAAAAGATTTACATTGGAACCAAATTAGACATGTTTCCATCGATTGAAAACGACTTCAGTTCTGTTTTGCGAGGAATTGTGAACTTGTGTGTTTGGTCTCCCTCTGGAACAGGCACAGGCCTGGAACGGCAGGTTTGTACTCCTGTTTCCACTCCCTTCCAGTTCTTGGTGCTTTATGTGTCAAAGAGGATCAGAGCCCAATGTGAAATTGGGAGTTGGGGGAATATTGCAGGAAAAAATCATAATAAGGATTTGTATCTATATTTGCTTTCATTAGGGTTGATTCTTCTATATGTTTCATGCTACTGGGGGCATTTGGAGACCTTGATGGAGATCAGATCAGTGGTGTGCAAATGCATGCTAGGAAATGGTGGCTGCCCTGGAGATGTTATTTTCTATACATTCACAAGAGCCAGGGGGAGAGCCTGGAAGCAATATAGTTGGGCATCTGCTGCAGAAGAAGCCGGGGGATCCCTGGCAGAACTGGGGATTGAATCCAGGTCTTTAATACTGCTGTGCCTCAGTTTACCACCTTTTGCAAGAGGGACAGTCACAATCCCAACTGAGAGGCTCAATGAATTCTATGTTGCCAAGTGTTTTTGTAGCCTTGATTTCATGGTGCCAGATCAATGCAAAGCTTGTTCATGCAGCCACGCCGTCGCAGCATTTAAGTCCGTGCTGCTTTTTGATATGTTGGCCCCTGTCAACTCCAAATTTCTTGTGCCCAAATCCTCAAACAATGAATTATAAGAGGAGGGAGCATGCACTAATTTTGACCTCTGGCCATGGCTTTAAGGACCACCCCTTGGAACCGGTAACTTAAGCAAACAGCCCTCCTGTGGACAGGCCCTCTCATACGGCAAGTGGAGCCTTCTCTCCTAAGCACTATTTATTCTCCTGGGTGGATTTGGCTCCAAGAAAGAGGCATCTTCTTCTTGAGAGGCAGGGGTGTACATATGTGCAGCAGGGACAGAGAAAGATTGTGCAAGCCTCACAGTTACTCCCTAAATATTTTTTCCATGGTGCTGTTTTTTCCAACTTTTCGAGAAACTTATGTCGCCAACGGAAATGATCATTTGAGAACAAAGTCCTGTTCGAAAGCAAAATTTTTCCCTTCTCTAATACCCTGATTAAGATAAATACACAGGAAAATCCAGTCATGTTCAGAAGCAGAATTTCTTCAGAGGACTTGCTTGGAAAATGTTTGCACGTCCAGCACTGTCCGAGGAGACGCTTTCCGCCTTATCCCTAGCAGTAGGAAGCACTATGCACCCCCTCAGTCATCGTCAGCAATGTGCCAGCTGAAATAAGCAGCCAGCCAAAACCCAAATCCTTTTTAAAAGGATCAATTGCTGTCACTTTTCATTTCTTGCCCTCCTGCTCCCTCCTTCATCACGAAACATAACTGTATCCAAGAGCCCTGTGAGCTGTCGAAGACGATAATGCAAAAGTGTATTAAAAACAAAAGCATATTAAAAGCTGTACCAAAGCAAGAGATGGAGGTGAGGTTTAAAAGAGATCTCCTGGGCTCCCAACCTGAATGTGGCACTGACTTGGTATAAAAAGATGGGCAAGTCTCTTGTTCTTCAGCATACCTGCTAGCCAGGTGATGAGGAGCAGGAAAGCTTGGGTGGTTAGTGATGGTGGCTGTGGATATATCTGGGTGAATGGCTATATAGAGAGAGATCTATATATATCTATATAGATCTATAGATCTCTTTCTACAGATCTATATAGATAGGTATCTAAATAAATATAGATAGATATAGACATCTTTAATTATACAATCTTTTATTATTTTATTTTATTTTTATCATATATTTCTATATATCTATATAGATCTCTTTCTATAGATCTATATAGATGGGTACCTAGATAGATATAGATATCTTTAATTATACAATCTTTTATTATTTATCATGTATTTCTATATATCTATATAGATCTTTCTATCTATATGGATGGGTATCTAGATAGATATAGACATCTTTAATTATAGTCTTTTATTATATTATTTTATTTTTATCATATATTTCTATATATCTATATAGATCTCTTTCTATATAGCTATCTAGATGGGTATCTAGATAAATATAGGTATCTTTAATTATACAATCTTTTATTATTTATCATATATTTCTATATATCTATATAGATCTTTCTATATATCTATCTAGATGGGTATCTAGATATATATAGGTATCTTTAATTATACAATCTTTTATTATTTTATTTTATTATTTATCATATATAAAACAGTAATAGATATATTACTATTTGGTAATAGATATAGAGAGATATATACATCTTTAATTATACAATCTCTTATTACTTTATTTTGCTATTTATCATATATAACAGTAAAATATTTATTACTAATTAGTAATAAATAATATAATGTAATATTACTAATTAGTAATAATGTAATATTACTAATCACTGTCTTTTATATATGATAAATATGATCAGCATATATATATACATGATAAATAATAAAATAATAAAAGATTGTATAATAAATAATAAAATAAAATACCAAAAGATTGCATAATAAAAGATGTCTAATAAAAGAGATCAGATTTACCCAAAGAACAATATGGATCTAGTTCTTTGAGTAAATCTGATCTCTTTTATTAGCCTGACTGCCTGTGTCCTTAGACTAACACGGCTACATCCTACACCCCTGAAAAAAATATACCTAACACTCAGAAAGGGTTAGTTGAATTCTTGTAACATGCTCCGAGGTTTCTGGCTGCAAAGCTGTCTATGCCTAGAGACTAATAAAAAAATAAAATAAAATAAGTAAAACAACCCAGCAACCCAATCCTACCACACCTGCCAACCTCCTGCTCGTCCCCGTGTCATCCTGCCGTTGTGTCGTATGCTCTCGGACCCTTGACTGAACCCTTGCCACGGTGCTAGAAAAGGCCAAGTGAAGCTGTGTGATTATTTTTCACTTTCTTTTAATGCCTCTCGCGCCGGTAGGAGAAAACTCCAAGAGGGCAAGTCTTCTCCTCCAGGAACTTGAAGCTTGTCAAATGTTACCATAGTAACCTGGGTGTAATTAAGGCCTGCTTCAGCTGCTAACAGCTGTGTGCATTTTATCTGCCTTACATATCTATCTTATACATGTGGGGGTGTGGATAGCAATAGCTATATATCTGCACGCGGATCTGTCCCTAGCAATAGATTGAGACACAGCCATTTGGAGAGCTCTGCCTTTTCGAAAAGGCAATGTAAAGCCCCTGGGTTCCCTAATCGGCTCTTGCTTTTGTGACTACCAGTCGTAATGAAGTGTGGAGAAATGTGCCTAGCCACTCGAGGAGCCGTGCTCGGGAGGTGAGACTTCCAGGCACCTTGTTTGAGTTGTTTTAACCACTGCAATCCTCCTTCCCATTAAGGATGGGAAGCAGCAGGCACTCCCTACCTGTCAATGGCTCTAGGATTATGCCGAGGTCTGAACGGAGCCACTTCTCCTACAGCATTACAAAAGTTTCGGGCTGGAAGTGACCTTGTCCGACTCCCTGCTCTGGGCAAGAAAAACTGCGAGGGTCAAATAACCCCAGCGAGGTGCATATCCAAGGTGTTCATGCGCCTCTGTCCTGCAGAGAAAAGCCCTCCTCTAGACACTCCTTCCCATGTACTTGAAGTACAAAGTTCCTGCCTTGTCATACAATCAGAGATGGTGAGGGCTGGAAGGGAGCTCAGGAGCTCACATCTAGTCCAACCAACCCCCTGCTCCAAGCAGCACCAGCCCCAACTGCATCATCCCAGCCAAGGCTTTGTCTACCCGGGGCTTCAAAACCTCCAAGGATGGAGACGCTGCCACGTCTCTAGGAAACCTGTCCCAGTGTTTTACTATCCTCCTAGTAATAAAATTCATCCTAATATCTAACCTGCACTTTCCTTGCTGTAACTTGAGCCCATTGCTCCTTGTCCTGCCATCTGTCCCCACTGAGATCAGTCCAGCTCCATCCTTTTTGCACCCCCCTGCAGGGAGGTGAAGGCTGCTATTCAATCCCCCTCGGTCTTGACTTCTGCAGACTAAATCAGCCCAGTGCCCTCAGCCTCTCCTCACCAGTCCTGTCCCCCAGCCCCCAAACCATTTTCATTACCCTCCGCTGGACTCTCTCCAACTTGTCCACATCCTTTCTGTCGTGTGGGGCCCACAGCTGGACACAGGACTCCAGATGTGGCCTCCCCAGTGCTGAACAGAGGGGAAGAATCACTTCCTTTGACCTACTTCCCTCAATGGCTAGGGACAGCAATTGCACACAAACTGGTACAAGTAATTGGAAACAGATTCAGATCTGTAACACAACAGAAGTGCAGTGCACACAAACCAGTTTCAGCTATTTTGAAAGTGGTTTAAATTAAACCTGGATGGATGTAATATCAGACTTTGCTGATTTAGGTTAAACCAGATCCCCTCCAGATTCAAGTTACCCGGCATCCCAGGATACTTTAAACATCCCTGGGCCCTTCCCCTCCCCTCCCCTTGCAGGGTGGGCAGGCTGGCCTAGGACCGTGCTGTCGGCTCCAGCTAAGCAGGGCGACGTGCTCTAGCAATCCCCGGCGTCTGGCTTGAGCCACCGCAGGCATGTGGCTGGATTTCCAGAATCACAAGTGAATGTCTGTTCACTTTCTTATCGGTTCAATCTACACAGCTTGGACTAACCTGCAAAGATTAAATCCATTCAGCCTCGGGCTTGTTGAGTGTCTGTATTTAACCAACACATGTGGCATGCAGGTCCTGTGAAGGCCACTTCAGGGACTGTTTTTTGAGACTAGAAAGGAAACACGCTTGACACAGTCCTGGTCTTATTATCATCACATGCAAGCATCCATGCCTCAGTATTTCGGAAAGGCCCTTGCCTCAATGGCAGAGGCATCATTTCTAGCAATGTGCAAGCACATGGCTACACCATAAATGCATGGGAAACTCACCTATTAGTATGAGTTCTTCTATGTTATTTGTATTAACTGCTGTAAGATGATGGCAGTTGTGGTGGAAATGGATGCTTACAGGTTGTCCTCAATAGCCAGGCACAGACATTATACTTTTACGGATATAAGTGATCAGAAACCGGTCTGTACAAGCAACAGAACAGAAGTTCGGTGCACAAGTCGGTTTAAAAATGGCAGAACTTGGTCAGATAACTGGTCTGTTCGCTACCGATGTAAAGTGTGCCGCTTACGGAAACCCACGGAGCTGAGGTTAGGTATTCAAAAAGCCCAAGGTGGAATCAATCTACGTGAAAAGCAGAGAGGAGGAGGAGGAAGCAGCCCTTAAGAACAGCTCGTGGAGAAGATGACTCACAAAGTGAAGACAGTGCAATCAAGGCAGCCAGGCTATTTAAAAGATACTTAAGCTGCAGAGATCTTTTAGGGGCCAGCCGCCGTTGTGTCTTGTGTGTTGGGTTTTTTTGTTGTCGGTTTTGGTTTTTTTAATTGCCTCTAGGTCTGCACCTGGAATCATCTGTACCTACATCCACCTTCCAGCAGCATTTCTGTGCTCCATTTGGATCGTTAGACACGTAACAATCAAAATACGTGCTGGCTCATGCAGGTGTTTCCACGCACAAAGTTAAAGGTGCCAACTTTACTGAGCCTTCAGGGTTGAATTTGGGAGGCTGGTCCTCAGTGGCCCTTGCGTGGGCCTGGAGAACATCAGATAGGCTAAAATCACCTCTTTTTGCCGCTGCCCCCATGCTCCTTCTCTGCAGGAAAAAAATCTGGTTTCTGAGTATAAATTCACTCGCACGTGCAAGAGGGCACCCAGTAACAGCACTTGCAGTTGGAAACACTGGCATTAAATGTTTTTATGAAGGAGGTCAGAGGCTTAGCAAGATGTTTAGGTGGGAAGGAGGGGGGTGGCAGTGGAGGAGTTGTGCTGCCCGCTGGAGAGCGGGAGTGCAGGTGGAGGGAGAGGGGGGAAAAAAAATCTGACCTGCCTTTGCTCCCTGCACTCAGGCGAGAGCTGCTGTAGCTTCTCCTGTAGCCGTGAGAGCTTCCTGTGGCTGAGGAATAAGCTGGTGCATTAACCCAGCTGGTGAGGATGCCCCAGGGCTGCTCCTCCTGCCTCCTTTGCTCCCTTCCAGGTGCAGGGCTGCATCTCCCATAGCAAAGCCTGGGGGAGTTGCCTTGAAGCTAACCTGCCCCCTCTTTTTTGGCACCTTGCCCCACCCTAATTATGAGACTGGAAGAGTTGCTAAAGTGTGGCCCTAGGATATCACTTCTCCGCTCCACCCCTGCCTGCACCTCCGCAAAGGGCCCACGGTATCGAACCTCTCTGTGCCACAGCTGACCGCACGGTAGTGGCTGGACAAGCAAACTGAGTGGGAGCTCCAGGATTATGAACTCAAGTCCCCCGCTCCTGCAGACCATCATCATTTATAATCCCATTCTTCCTTTTGGAGGTACGTTGTGCGGCCGAAGATCTATTTGCATAGTGCCCTGAGAGCTTCCAGAGATGATGTAGCACCTGCCAGTCCATGCATTTCTGTGCTTATGAAGCCGTGCTAATTTTTGTCATTGGACCCTGAAATATATTTAGTGAAGAAAGCTGCAGTGTGCAATCTGGAGGCATTGTGAGTGACAGCGCATCAAGAGCCAGAATCCATTCCCCGGCAGCCCGGAGCCCGCACCGAATGTTGTTGGAGCTCTGAAGGGCTCGAGAGAGAACAGCATGTTCAGTACTTGGAGATATTTGTGGGGAGGGCATTGTTGGTTGGCTATAGGAAAGGAAGGAAATCTTGCCCTGTACTGGTAATAGTCATTTATCCCAAATTTGCAGAAGCCGTGCTAGGAGTTAGAAGCGGTGGGGAGGGAAAGTGAGAAAACTTTGAGCGTCTTTTTGTATGGGCGTGGGGGGTAACATACCCACCTACCCACAGCTACCCCTGTTGTATTACAGTGTTGAAATAAAATTAAAAAAAAGTGTAATCATCTCTATTGCACTAGTAGACAGAGGAGCCATTAATGCTTGCAACGTTAGCTAGAGGGTTTGTAGATCTCCATCACTGGCAGGTTTTAAGTATGAATTTGGGAAACATTTTCTGAAATAGTTTAAACAGCAGCAATCCTGGTGTGAGCCGGCGGTTTGGACTAAGATGACCTCCGGAGGTCTTTTCCAGCTCTATTTGTCTCCAAGATCGAGGCAGTCCGAAGCTTTTAGGGGCACTGAGCCCCTAAATGCATAATGCATCATTTGAAATGATATTTGAGCAGTAGTTATATTCAACCATTTTAGAATTAAAGTCGGGGCGGGTGGAAACGAGAGTAATTGCAATGATACCGATGTCAGATTTCTAGCAAGCTGCAAAGGATCGAAAGCACTTAGTTAGGGCTTTGATTTATTTAGAGATATATATAACTGGTAGCTTGGGGTTTAGGCGCCCATTTTGTGCAGCATTCGGGGAGGATGCTCTTAGTAGGACATGTGGCTGCCATGCGCTCCCCTGGGGAGTTTACTTTCCTTGTTTCTTTTTGTTCTCCTCATCTATAACCTTCAACTCCCTGCAGGGGGGTCCAAAGAGGATGGAGCTGGGCTGTTCCCAGTGCGGGCAGATGACAGAACAAGGAGCAATGGGCTCAAGCTGCAGCAAGGCAAGTTGAGGTTGGATATTAGGGAAAACTTTCTTACTAAGAGGGTGGTGAAGCACCGGCATAAGTTATCCAGGGAAATGGTGGAGTCTCCATCCTTGGACCTGGCTTGACTCAACAAATCCCTGGCTGGGATGATGCAGGTGGGGCTGGTCCTGCTTTGAGCAAGGGGTTGATCTAGATGAGTCCTGAGGTCCCTTCCAACCCTTATTTTCTATAATAAAAAAAATCTTACCACAACCTCAAAGACTTGGTTGACTGATATGTGTGGGGAAATATAACGCAGAAAGCTGGACAAATATTTGCAGAGCTGGTAGCTTTGTCCAACTGCTTTTGACAATAGGTGACACAGGGAAGCAATTGTTCTCTGGAAGGGAGGAAGCTCTCAGAAATTAGGTAAGACTAGGTAAGAAAGTAAAATCCACAAAGATCAAAAGATCTGGTTGGAGGGGGGCCAGGATCAGCAGCTTAAAATTTCCATTTGTCTGTGAAGAGATCCAAAAGCCTCTCTCCCAGTCATACAGACTCCAGTCCTTTTTAGCATAAGATTTGCTTTAATTACAAAAGCATATTATCATTTATCATCACTCTCTAATCCATAACCATACTTCTCCTTAGCCTCTCTCATCCAGTAACTTTACTTAGCCTATCTTAACTGATATAAATCTGCATCTACATATCAAACGTATTCATGAACCTCTATAAAAAAGAAACCTTTTAAGTGCAGGCTTAAGCTAGTTGCTATGTGTCCATGGTTTTAATACTCGGGCTTCTCTTGTGCTGTTTCTGTAGTCACTTAAAGGTGCCTTAGGCTGCCTTTCTGACCCTGCTAGGAGTTCAGGGTAGCCCATAAATCTCTTGCTTTAGCATGGAGGTGGTTGGTGTCACAGTGCTTGACTTATTTCCCGTGGTCCCCACTGAAAACTGCATTAAAGTCAGAGTTTGAGGCTGATTCCCCCCTGCCCCCGTTTACACACTTTGTGAATTAGAATTGACAAAACCAGGTGTGAATCTGAAGGCATCTGCTACACGTTGCATCAATGAAGCCCCCAAGAAACTTTGCCCTTCTTTCCTCTACTCTTCTGGATGCTGCACCAATTTTTGCAATCCGAATCCTAATTGCTAGGCTTCTTTTTCTCATCCTTCTGCATTTTTCTCTGGAGTTTCTTTGCTTTCTCTCCTCCCAACCAAACCACTAGAGGAAAACTAGCATTCTTGCAAAAAAGAAACATGAGGGGAAGATTCTCAAATCAAATCTGCCTTTAGGTTGAATTCAGCCCTGGTTTAATAGGAAGCATGCTCTTTATGCCCTTCTACCCACCCTGAGAAAGTAGCATTATTGCAGTTTTACTGATGAGGACTTGAGACGCACATGGTCACCCATTCACGATCTGATAGCAAGTCAATGGCAGAGCAAGGAATACAACCAAATGCCTGATCTTCGTCTAGCTGGCTGGTGAGATCATGAGCAAGCCAGATCTTGAATCCAAATTTGGAGGACGTTTAGACTGACCTTTGAATGTTAACTGCCATCGCTTCCCTGCTGCCAAATTTTCTGACCCATGGAGGCCCCTAGGCTGAGGGTTGAGCACCCTTGGTCTAAACTCATCTCTGGTTTAGATGCCACATAAACACGCTACACTTGGAGGAAAAAAGGAAGAAACGGAGTCTCTCCCCTGAGCTATCAACAGCTAACGAGCAAAAAAAAAGGTTGACATGCAACCAATCAGATCTTCAATAACACCCATGTGTCTTTGGCAGGGCAGATGTACTTCCATACAGTTGTGTGTCCATCCACCCTCCTGATGCATGTATTTAGATGAGTACAATTTTACAAAGAAAATTCAAGATATTTCAGAAGGATCATGGCAGATGCTGGTTATTATCTGAGATCTTAACTACAACTTTCTCATGGATGGATCCAGGACAGCAATGAGGGGTAATGGCCACGTTCACCTCCCCCCATTTGTTTGCCCCAGAATTCAGCCTGGGGCAGAGGGGGGACAGTGGTGGCCCTCATCCCCTTGGCTCTGGAGTCATGCAAAAGCAATGGATCTAGCAAAGCTTGCTCTGACCCCTTGCACAGGTGACATACGGCCAAAGGAGGGTGCAACCACGCTCTCACACTCCCCTTGGATCTGACCCTGCTCTTTTTAGAGCTTCGGTCTTAGGACCTAGACTCTGGAGCCCGAGGGCATATCTGCATGTCATAAAGCAGTGCTAGAGAGCATTACTGTTAAAATGAGCCCACCCACTTATTCCCACTGTTTATGCAGGGAAAATGTCATACAACACCTAGTTAGCTTATGGGAGCCTGTTTTGGGCTTGCCTATGATGGAGACCAAAAGTTGA
This sequence comes from Alligator sinensis, assembly GCF_000455745.1. Lineage (NCBI taxonomy): Eukaryota > Metazoa > Chordata > Crocodylia > Alligatoridae > Alligator > Alligator sinensis. The sequence continues at coordinate 951,630 of NW_005842036.1, read as the reverse complement.
CCAAAACTGAGCACCTGAGAGTGGCCTTGGACATGCATGGGAAGTGATTCGGTTTTTGGCATGCATAAAATGGGAGCAAATAGTTGGGGCATCATTACAGCGGTCTTGCCTACCACTGCCTGGCATGGTGTAGACTCTTTCCTAAGGCTTATTCACATGGAGGCAGTCTCTCTCTCTCTGTTTTATTGTTTTTAATATCAATATAAGTCTTCCCTGCCCCTAGTTGCAAACGTGGAAAAATGACTCGCACCAAAGTGCAAAGTCTACATCTAACCACTTGTGAACATACCATATATATACGTGTGTGTGTGTGTGTGTATATGTTCTCCTTGCATGTATATCAGATTCACCCAAGGAACCTTGTCTGCCTATGTTCTCCTTGCATGTATATGCATATGTATATGTATATACATATATATATGCCCTCCTTGCATCTGATCCACAGACCCTTGACACTGAAGTCAGTGTGAATAGAGTCATCCATAAAGACCTTGAATCAACCTTAAGTGTTGGCCAGGATGCCTTCATTCAAATCAGTTTAAATGCCCAGGTTTGAGGAGCCCTTTGTGTCATGGGAGAAGGGGTTGGTGGCTCTGAAGACCAGAGCCTGTGGCATTTTCTACTCTTAAACTAACCACTAAGATAGTCCTGACTCAACTCCAGGTGCCATAAAGGGCAGGTGCTAATATTTCTTACTTGACCTTTTTAAGGCCTATTTATTTACCCTCATAGCCGCTGAAGGGTCCGGGCTCTTCCATGCCCGGCACTTGTTTTCTGGAGTATAACAAGTCCATTTTATATTTAAAAAAAAAAAAAAAAAAAAGGCCTCAAAGATGAGAGTGGAAGCAAAGAAACCAAATCAAAATGTCTGAAATGAGCCTGTTAGATTTGGTGCGTGTCACTAGGTTATTGCTCTGTACTTCCATAACTTGGAGCAAACCAAATTTATTTTGAAATTTTGTAACAAAGGAGAAGAGAGAATAAGAGTGGGGGATCATGCAAGAAAGAAAGAAAAAGAAGAAGAAAAAAAATCAATTGAAGCTGAGAGGGACTTTGTTTGCCAAGTTTCCAGCTGCTGCTCAGAGTGAATTTTTATGACCGAGTTATAAACCTTTGAAAATAGGAGTTTCTAATGGAAATGCTGACAGACCCTTTATATGGTGGCATTAACACAGGCTGCTCTGGGATTGTCTTTGCCTGCTTATTTATTTATTTTCCCTCTTTGTCTTTAAGGTCCTACTATGCTTAGCTTGACCTTACTTTGAAGGAAACACAGGGAATGAGGTTCATGTCCATGGAAAAGGTTTTTGTCTGTGAAGCAGGTTGGGGAGGGGAGAGCTTAGGGATATGATTTCTCCCCCCACCAGAAGTACCATGTGCCAGCCCCAAACAACTCCTCATTTATTTCCTTCCTCCCTGCCCCCCCACAGCAGTTAATTGCCTCATCAAAGTGAACGCTGTCCTTTCCATCCAACCAATTAACTTGGTAATTTTTAAGCTAATAAGAAAGTTAGCTTGAGAGAAGGGGAAAAAAAAAAAAAAGATATGGTTGCATTGTTGATTTTCCTCCATTTTTTTTTTTGTCCATGATATATGTAGACATATAAGTGCATATATGCATGATGCACATGTGTATGTGCATTCACCTTATTGCTGTTGGCTAACATGAAAAGGTGTTTGCTGAGAGAGAGAAACGATCTCTGCTTGATTATCCCTGTCCGCTCCAGTTGTGTTGGGATACGAGCGTGTGCTTTAAAATCACAGGACATATGCAGCGGTGGAGCAGAGATATCAGAGCTTATTCTAAATTGGTACCTGGGATACGTGTTCATCCAGCCCGGGGGAATTATATCAAGTGAAATGTCCTTCTGCCATAGCTAGCGTGCTCCTGGTAAGCAAGGCAGCTGCCATCCCTCTATGCTGCACTGTAATGTGCTGGGTGGACTCATGCTAAGTGCTTTACCCAAGATCACGTTAGACATCTCCAGTGGAACAGGGATGTGGATCCAAGCTGGACGGTCCTGGACAAGAGTCCTCCCTGCACTAGACCGAGCTTCCTTGCACTGATTGTTTCACATCAAAGAAAGCAGATCAAGCACATCAAGGAAAGCTGTGGTAGGGGATGGTCTACACACTTCAGGGGTGCAATGTGGCTAATTTGATTGGCAGAATGGGATACCAAGGCAGCTATCAATCAAGTCCTTGTCGTAGAAGGAGCCTTGTGTTTATAACCATTTGCCAATAATCAAGAGCTGGTCTCCATGGGTAACTCTAGCAGATCCCTGCAACCAGGTTACTTTTCTTTGGATCAGCTCATTGCACGAAGGAGTCATAGAAAAGTCATAGAAGTATAGTCATAGTCATATAGTCATAGAAAAGTAGCACTGGAAAAGACGTTCAGATGTTATTTAGTCCGGACACCTACCAGAGACAGGATCTTCCCCATCCAGAACATCCTATACAAATCCTTTGTCTAGCCTAAATTAATAAAACTTAGCTAACCCTGACAACAACCACAGGTCACAATGCCCTAACCTGCTACAGGTAAGGCATGGGGACCATGGTGGGCAAGGTCCTGCTGCTGCAAGGGGCGTTAACATTTGCTGGAAGAGCCAAGGGAAAAGGGTCCACCCCCTCTACTACAGGGGAAGGCAACCCCCTCCAGAGTCCATAGCAATTGGACCGTGGGGTAAAATTTCTTCCTGACACCAAATGTGAGTATTGGTTTGACCCTGAGTAGAGGGGTAAGACCCTGTAGCTGGGAACCTCCAGGTTGAAGCCCCAGCAGATGCATTGGCACAGCCCAGTCAAAATCTCTATCCTGAGCTGCAGCCAAATCCCAATACTTCAGAGGAAGGAGTGGTGTTGTGGGAGGACTCATGGAATTGAAGGTTTTCTAATCCTTTTGCATTTGCAAATGTGTTGGCGTTGGGGCCATTTGAGTCCTATCCCTGGAGAGTGGCAGCCTGAGTAACTTAGCAAGAGGTCACTTGAGCTTTACATTAAGTGTCGGTGAGCAAAATTTAGGCAGGCACACATTGTGTGCCCTGTATGCTGCATTTATGGATTCATTACAATTTGTCACTCCCTTTCTCTGGTCTTTTTCCCACGATTGGATGTTTGTTTTCCTCTCTTTCCTTCTCTCCTCTTTCATCTTTTGCAGAATGCTACCCCAATAACTCTGCACCATGATGGAGATTTCCAACTCAGCAGGATTGACTGGGCCTTGATGTTAGCCACGTCTTGAAACCAGATCTTTCTTATTCCACATGCATATCTTATAGAAACCCTTCTCTCTAGGTTCCTTAGTGCCCTTTTGCTCCCCAAACTTGGCACGGGGCTGCTGATTTTAGCATGGGACTATGGCATAGTGCCTCAGATCAACGTTATAATGCATTCCTAACAATGTATGGGCTCAGTCTTCCTCAAATACACATTAAGCATCTTGACTTTATTTCCTGGTCTCTATTCGAATGCAATGCACAGGGCTTCGTGCTTTCATTGGTATACACAGCAGTATTGTCTTTTCCTTGTAACCTCTGGGATGTTTCATCACTGCTATGTGGTTGCACCAAGGGCTGAGATGTTCTTCTTGCTTGCTCCCCTCCACTCCCCACCTTTAATTCCAGTTCACTTTCCCTCTCCAATTAGTATCCCAGTCTGGTTCCTCAAGGCAAAAAAGGAAAGCTCTAGCAGAACCTCTGATGAGGCTGAAAGAGCTTTGTAGCTTCTGCTCAGGGAGCCTGACCCTTTCCAAGCTGGAGTTAGTGGTGTGACTCCCTAGAAAAGGACATTTGGGGGGGTCTAATGACATTGTAGGTCTCTACTAGGGGTTGTTGGGAAGACTTTGTTTTTACCCAATATGCTGAGGATGTTTGCCATCATCTGTCTGTCTGTGTGACTGTATGTCCCTCATCATGTACGCTACTACCTGAGAGCCACACTGTCTACAACGCCCTTATTCACATAACATCCCTTTGAGTTAGAGGAGTGCTGCTGACTAAAGTTGGGCAGGCAATTGATTTTTTTTTTTTTTTTAAACAAAGTGACTTCACCCAAACCTGAATTATTTTGAAATTGGGCTGAACAAAATGCTTCAATTACCTGATGTAAATTTTGCAGGGTATTTTTTTAATAAGAGCCAGGGGCTAGATTCATAGAGGGATTTGGGTGCCACTTGCAGCTTGTGAAGGGGATGGTGGTTACCTTCATCTAATAGCACTCCTACCAGCAGGGCCAAAGATCTAGATTTAAATTTTCTCTCTTCCTGTTTTGAAGCAGAGATAGAAATCCTGGTCTCCCACAAGGGTGCCCTCATCATCATTTTGCTCTAGATCAATTCACATTCAATTATTATTATTATCCAACAGGAGCAATTGAGACCCACGCTAGCTTACTCGGTAGCCTATGATTAGGAGTGAGGAACTCAACTATGGAGAAGCTAAACAACTAAGTCCTGGGTCCCTTTTACATCTTCAGACCAGACCTAGCTTAGAGCAACCCCAGGTTGCTATAATGTATCCCTGCTAACAGTTTCCATTTGAACCCTTCAGAAAAAAAAACTTTGAAGCTGTAATCAGGCTTCTGTGGACTGGGGGACAGGAATTGGGAGTGATGCAGAAGCCAGATCAATGCCAGCCTTGGGTCCTCTCATATCAGGCAAACTTTTATTTTGCCAGATATGGCCAGCCTCTGTTCCTTCTCCACCGAGTGGTGGAAAGCTAGCTAACTCATGGGAAAGAATCTGATCCAGTGAGGTTAAATTAATATATGGTGAGAAATATTTTTCTCTGAGATGTTCCCCAACACTCGAAACGACTTCAGTTTTCTCTTGGTCTCTGCTCATTTGGCCAGCTGCACCCAGCGATCCTTGATGCCATTCAGATTTTCCTTCTCTGAAAAGAGAAGACATGGGCTAGCTTTGTTAGCAGTACAAAAAGCCCACAACAAAACAAAACAAAAGTAGCCAATAGGAAAAGTACCTGGAGATTTAAACTTTGCTGAAGATATTAATAATTACAACAGTCTGGATTTCATCACTTAGTCCTCTGCATAAAAAAACCCTGAACAAGTCTTTTCCCCAGGAGACAAACATTTCATCTTGATCTGTCAGAAGAATACTTTTTTGGTCCTTCTTTCAGAATGTTTTAATGTAATAATAATAATAAAAAAGAAAGAAAGAACCCCCCCCCCCCCCCCCCACCAAAAGGCCTACTTAATATTAGAGATTTCAACCCTTGCTTACATCATTTTCTTACTGGTATTTCTTTAATGCTTTGTTTCCTCTGTCATTTTCTTCCCACTCCCTCTAGCTTTCCTTCTCATTTTTTTTTCCTGATAGGATGCTCTCGGCACACAGCTCTGCCTTAGCCCCTGGAAGAGTTATTATTAATAGCATTGTGTCTCAGTAAACGTGCTTCGCCAAGGTTGCTCCAGCCAAGATTGTTTGGAAAACTCCATTGGGAAACTTGTAAGGGACACCTTGGGTCTAATGTACTTGCATTTAATGGACAAATCTATTCCGATCCCTGTGTTAATATAAAACTGTTTTGTTAGTTGTAACGTAGGCACAAAGCACTGCTAATAATGGATGCAAAACACAGCCCATCTGGGCTTAAGTGGTCATCCGAAGACTAGAAAAAAGCGTCTATATTTTTAATGAGTAAAGTTGTATTAATGCTTTAATAATGGAAGTATAACAATGCTAGTTTAATACAGAAATGTATATTATATTTTAGAGAATATAGGAATGTATAGTTTGGTGGGGTGAGTTGCCCACGGCCAAGGATGCTGATGTCCCCAGCTTGTCTACGGCTAAGTCGCATCTTGATCTCAACAAAAAGACTCTAGTTGACTAGAGAAGGA
>NW_005842036.1:940257-945734 GCF_000455745.1 Alligator sinensis | reverse complement strand
GAACAACTACATCACAGGTAGTAGTAGGGTTTGCTTGTCCAGGGGGCCTCAACAGGCTTGTCTACACTGCAGGAGCAACAGGTTTTAGCCCATTTGGGGTCATGCACTCAACCTCCTCCTATAACATGCTCCAAAACCAGACGATCACCTGTGAGGCCTCTCTGGACCTCTCCTTAACTCCTTTACTCAGGTAGGACATGTTCTGTCATGGTGCCCAGGGAATTAAGAGTCAGCCTTGTATTTTGATGAGCACAGCGATTTATTCTACTAAGTGGTCTCATTTTGAAGCTTGGAGCAGAATGGGAAAGACCTTCTACTTTGAGTCATTTTCTTTCCTTGGGTGAGTATTTCACAGTGTTTTGAGAGAGGTAGATCATCCTCCTTGGGTTGGGATGGTTAGCTGTGGGGAATGGTTCTTGTATGAAAGACACGGAGCCCCTGAAAACTATGCACCCAATATAATAATAATGTACTATGCGGCATAAACGCTGGAAGCTCCTTCTTCCTCCTGCCAAATAAGGACAATATCTAAATGCAAGAGAGTGGAACAAGAGAGAGAGAGACGAGATGGAAATCTGTTTAAGCAATAAAGCAATGGAAGGAGAAACTATTTTCTCCATATGCCTACTGCTGTTACTGTCTGATGCTGCGGGAGTTTGGTTCAACTTAAACCAGGAAGGGGTCTGGGACAGACATTGCATAAACTGATTTCATCCAAATCAGTTAAGTCCAATACTACATTCAACCAGGTTTATCTGAAACCAGTTTCAGCCATTTTCAAACTGATTTATGTGCACTGAACATCTGTTGTGTTACAGGTTTAAACTGGTTTCTGATCACTTAAACTGGTTTGTGTAATGTCTGTCCCTAGCCAATGTCTCCTTTTATCTTGTTTATCCTGTACTGTATGAAAAGAACAACTTTTAGCTAAAACACACTTAGCATAACTCAACTAGGAGACTTCGACTAGGCACGCATCTGCTAGACGTGCTGCCTTTGGAGGTTTCGAACTAGATATGAGTAAAAAAACTAGTCTGAATTAAAAAAAAAAAAAAAAAAAAAAAAGAAATAAAACACAACTTTTGGCCTACTGGGGGTGAAGTTAATTAGTTTTATTGTACTCCCAATAAACCATATAAATCAATGCAGTTGAACCATTGTTAATCATAGGATCATAACACCTTTTGAATACCATTCTTGGTGATGGAGACCAGGCCTATTCCTTTTGCTTATGTGACATCGTCTAGATTCACCTGTAAATGACAGGTGCGTCTCTCCAGAGACCTATTTATCAACCTGGTATCCCCCTTCCCACGGTGTAGCAAAATCCAGTGACCTGATTAGCATGGGCACTGCTGAGTCACCAAGTGGGGAAGGAAAGGAGATTGTCTATTTGCTAATGTCAGACATCAGTTCAAGGTAATGGTTGACCCCTGGTCAGGTCTCAGGGAATAAATTTAAGTGGTACCTTGGCCATTTTACCTTGACAGAAGAGAAGAAAAATGATTACAAACTATATTGAGTAAAACTAAACAAAACAAAAATCCTCTCACCCGGGGACAACTGCTAGTGAGGAATCTCCAGTGTATTATCCATTTGAAAATATCTTCATCCATCTTTTTGACTTTCTGCTTAAAACACTAACCTAATCCAAACCTAATCCTTTTCAATTTTCAAGGAGAATTGGAAAGGGGGGGGTGGGGGGGGAAGCATGCAACAGAGAAAGCCTTAATGCTAACAGATGGGTAAAAAGTGTGTATAAATTACACTGCCAAAAGACCCTACTGATGTCAAGTCAGTCTTTCCTAGATAAAATAATATGAAAGGTGTTTCATTTATAGGAGAAATTAATTGTTGGCTGTGTGAAAAATCCATACTGTGTCCAATAGGTTTTTTTTTCCCCCCAGTTGGATACGATATTGCTTGTTCATGATGAATAAGAATCTCCCTGGGTTTTTGGAGATTGCTAATAATACAGTTGTATTGAATCTATCAAAGCTTGTATAATGTCTGCTTTTATTTAAACAATTGAGGATGACTAGATCCATGCCTAAGCCTCTGACTTGATGACCGTGCGAACAGGTGCATAAGTCTCACTGACTTTATTGTGTATGCACTGACTTGTTTTCCTGAGCTGAGTCTTGGCGAATGTATAAGGCAGGTGAACAGCTTCAGGTCTTGAAGTCCAGTGTAGCCAGTGGACCTCTTTCTGTTTCCTTCAGTGGGTGTGGATCCAGGAGCTAGGGGTCTTCATTCACCTATGAAATATTGGTTGTTCTTCGAAGAGAAGTAGGAACGTCTTGGCATGAACATACCCCTCCCTGAGGAGCACATAAACAGCCCAGATTGTCTTCCTTAGCTTTGGAAGTATTGGTACTGTTGCAAATAATTTGAATTCTATATCATTTCTATGTCCAAATCCTGTCAGTCAACGGACTGTGGAAAATGGACCAATCCCTTCCTAAAGAAGTACATACAGAAAGGGACAAGGCAATGAGATCTCTGTGAGGTCCCTGTTGTGAGGGTTGGTTTCTTTCAGGGATAGGGGCATCCTTGAGGTTGGCTGCCCCTCTCCCCGTCATTCATGAAGAGGCTTGGTGCTCTGGCACCTTACTCCATAATTCACTGGTAATGCGAAACAAGGGCTTTCCTTTGCAATGTCACTGAAAAGGCTTCTCCAGAAGTGTTGGGGGCAAGGCTTTATAGGCAAGGATGATAAAGCCCTTGCTGTAGACTTCATTTCTTCCTCCTAAAAACTGGGATGGACAAAATCCCTGCATGCAACTTGCTTCTGAATGAGCTTCCATTTCTGCTCTCATGATGGAAACTGATTGTCTTTGTAATTGCTCCAGTGGTCAAAATGCTGTTCCCTTAGCTCCCGACAAGAACTGGAGAAGATGACGGGCAATTAGCAGGAACAGCTGTTCACATGAATAGGTTTGTGTCTGGTATCTCCCTCTTCCGCTGTTGTACTCCTTGGGAACAGAAAAGGGCCACAGATTGGAGTGCAGACCTCATTTTTTTTGTGCTTTCTCCTTTCATTCAACATTAGACCCATTTCCTACGATCCTTTGTTCTATGGCAGATCGGCCTAAACCACCGAAGGATAAGCTGTGAACATCTGAAGTTAAGGAAACTGTGCCACTGGCTTCAGAGGCGAATCAGCCAATTGCATGCTATGGCATTGTGCCTGTTGACTTGTTTGTCCCCATCCAATAGGTAAAGGCATTCGAATGCAATGCTAGGAGTGTGGGAGTTTTCTTTTGGGGTCACCCCCTTCTGCACTCCACTTAGCTTGAAAAAGGATACTGTGTTATCCGAAAGCTTGCCAGAAACATCAACCCAACTCCAAGTTGGTCTAACAAAAGATGTTAGGAGTGTGATATTCAATCCAGCAAGTGAGAGCAGCAACACAGTAGCTGCCTACGCAAAGAGTATATTGGCATTGTAGGGACAAGAGAGAAGAATAGCAAGAGGTTTTAAATGACCTGGGGAGAGGGAGGGGGATTAGAGAATTGTTTATCCTAGAACAAGTTGTTGGAAAAATTATGGAAGATATATTGGAGGTTTCACTGAAAATTAAGACACTATTTCAAAATCATTAAGAAGATGAGCTAATATCCTATTCAGATATAAATGATTGCATCTACATTAGAATAATGAAATCTCAGGCATTTTATTTATTTATACTGTTGCCTTGTAGAACTTAAATCAGTAGATAACTTAGTAAATTATTTATGTCATGGTGGCACCTACACAACCAAGAGAGATCAGGGCCTTGTCATCCTAGCTGCTGTGCAAACCTATTAAGAGATGGTCGCGGCACTGAAAAGCTTACTATACTGTAGAGATGAATCAGATGAAGGGTGAGAAGGGAAACTGAGGCACAGAGTAGCTTGCCCCAGATCAAGTACTGACAAACTAGATCCAAGGTCAGGACATAAAATCAAATGACCATGACCTGGCCCAGTACTCTACTTGCAAGACAGCACCACTTCTTGCAATCACTATCCCTTTGCACAATGAGATCCCCATCTTGTAGGGGGCAATCATGTATTTCACATAGATGATGATGATGATGATGGAGGCGGCTGTCAGATACCAAAAGTAGAAGGTTTTGGTATAAGGTAGTTGTTGATTTTGCCCTGATCCTAAAAGCAGCTTCATGTACAGCTTTCGATACTACTGACAAACCCCAATGTGTACACCTAATGTAGATAGCCATATTGGAAAATCTTTGGAGATACGTACACCCGAACACAAAGCCAGCACTCCATCAGGGAAGAAAACATGGGGAAAAGGCAGGGAGAGGAGCACTGTCTGCCTTGTTTACTCCCGGCCTGTTTGGAGCTGCAGAATATTGTATTTCCAAGTAATTCCCAGTAACCCAGACAACAGAGCAAGTGAAATTAGGTGCAAGCTACAGTTACTTCTCTGGCCCCTCTGCACAGGCAGCGTGACTCAGTGTTGATGATTAGATGTGCATTTTACTAGAAATAATAAGCTGTCTGCCTGTGTGTGTGTGTGTGTGTGTGTGTGTGCGTGTGTGTGTGTGTGTGGCCCCTGCTCCCCCTCTTTTTTATCCTGCCTTTGTGGGGAAAAAGCAGCAGCTATGCATGTTAAATTAAAAAAAGAAGATCTCAAATGGATAGATGAAAAATGCTGTCTTTCAAAAGAAGAATTGAGCATATTGATAACAGGGGGGGAACCCTTTCAAGGTAGGTAATTGAGATCTAGGGCTCATCTGCTCTTGCTTTCCAGTCCAAAACCAGCTCAGACTATCGAAGATGTTTCAAAATGGCATTGCTTCCCCTTCATCTGTAAAAGCAGAGGTTAAAAATGGGATAAATAACCTGAATAAGCATTGCATTTTGGATTGATTGACATATTTTGGGTTGACCCAACGTGGTTCATTATTTCGGTTTACCAACCTCCCCCACCCCCAAACAGTCAAAAACCCTCCCAAACTTGTTTCACTTCACCCCAAACCATTTTTTTTGCCCTTGATCATCAACCATTGACCGTTTCCCCCATTGAACCAAGAAATTCAGTGTTCTCCAGCTCTGCTGGGGCAATGGGGCATCTCTGTTGGGTTTTAGAGGCCTGAGGGTCTATCTTTTAAAAAATTAATTAATCTTTTTGATGCTGTAAGTGGCCCCGTCTTGGCAGAAATTGAACATCCAACCCACCTGAATCAGATTGAGATTTCCCTGTAGATCAAGAGCTCCGGATTTATGAATCATGCAGATTTAAGCTGTGTTGCATCGGGTCACTGCGAAAATCCTGAGCCTCCACGAGGTGTCATGTCCACAGTGACAAGAGGGAAGTTTTTTAAGGCAGCTGTGGATTTTGTTACGCTGTATGGGAAATCACAGTGTTTTACCCACAGGGTTTTATTGAAGAAGGACAAGTATAGATATTCTTTCCTGTCCACTCTAGGGGAAAAAAATGAAGTGATTTATGCTTTCAATTTGGTG
>NW_005842036.1:923258-940226 GCF_000455745.1 Alligator sinensis | reverse complement strand
TTTCCCTAATGTATCTTCATTGAGAGTGGGAATTAATTTTACCTAGTTGAGTTAAGCCCTGTTTGGCACAGCAGGTGTGTACATTCCACTTTGAACTAACTATTTATTGCCGATGGCCAGAGGCTGTTCTGTCTTGAAAGGAGCTAAGTTTCAAGCATAGAGGATCCTATTTTCCCTTCGCTTCTGCGATACATCAGTGCTGCTTGCTGCCCCGTGCCTGGACTAACAATGCACTCCTTATCCCTCTTTACTTAAGGGCAGAAAACGGTAATATTGTCCCCTCTGGCTACCTAGAGCAATGGGGCCCAACCTTTTAGTCCCGTGGGGCGGATGAGTGGTGCAGCGGTCGGTCCACGGGCCAGGTCCCATGCGGGGTCGGTCTGCGGGTGTGACCCTGCACACCCCCATAGTTTAGCATGCACTGCCACATGATTTGGCTTGCAGGGTCTAGAAATTTTGTAGCAGGGAAGCGGCAATTAATGTGACTGCAACAACCGTGAACCATGGGGCAGATGGCAAGGCTCCACTGGCCTAGGGTATTGGTACTGGGTGGGACTGGCAGACAAAGCTTCAAATGCACATTAACATGTGTCAAACCTAGGGATCAGAATTAGCCATGAGCTAAGATGAAACCAAGTAGAGGTGCTTTGAGAAACCATCCCAGCCTCTCTCCTCCCTTGAACACTAAATAATAACTCTCATTTACAGCCCTTGTAGCCTTTTTTTTTCCTTCCAGCCATTTGGGTAATGCATCACTTCCTCAGTTATACCAGCTTTCGGGAGGCTGCATCGAGGTAGCTCAAAGCAGTGATCATTCAGCACAGCTGGGGTTTCTAAAGAACCCATGATTGGGGGTATAAAAATGGAAAGGAGTTCAAATTAAGACACCTTAAAGTCCCACATTGAGATTTTATTAGGAGCCCAGGAATGGGTTTCCCCCTACTCAGGCATGCTTTATTGTCCTCTGATTTTATTTTTATTTATTTATTTTTTGCATCCTCCTCTGAAGGTTTGGACGTTGGACAACTCGAGGTAGCAGTTCTGCGTGGTGAGCACTGGTGCTCATGCAGGGACTTAGACAAGTCTCCAATACCTGGCAGGAAGATCTTGCTGTTCTGCTCAGTCGTACCAATTATTAGATTTGGGATCAGGAAGAAATGCTTCCCCTAGTCAAGTTGGCAAGCACTTAAGGAGTTTATGTCTTCCTCTGCAGCAGTGAGCATGGCCCTCTTCCTAAAATCATCTGAACGTGTATTTAACTTAGTAATGTCTCAAGCCATTACCTGCGGCTTGTTGAAGGAAGTTTTTGATTTGGTTTCATAAGATGTTCTGCGGTCTGCTTGAGAGACTGGAGTGGAAGATACTTAGGACCTTTGAATAAATGCTTTTTCAAGCAGCTTGAAGAGGTGTCCTGGGAGGCCCCTACCGATGCTGCGATTCTTGTATTGAAAGCTATGGGTGCTCAGTGTTTTCTGGAAATCCAGTCCATATCAAGTTTGTCAAGTTGGGCAGCAATACACCAAGGGAAGTAGTGACATCTGAAAATCTCGATCGTGTTACTGCTCCTAAGAGTGTACCATCGAGATGCCGGTCATGAAGTCGGAGCCAGGCCAAGCTGAAGTAGAGCATCATTATTAGCGCTACCGAAGTTGTGTGTGGAGTGATTAGGTAGAAGATTTCTTAATCCACTGGTCCTGTGGGTGTGGGCACGGGGGCAAGGCTCCCGAGATGCGTTTGAAATGGGCAAGTGGCACCTTCTGTGTCTCCTAATGGAGCTGACTCGCTGGGCATGCAAGAGGGGACGATATGTGAGGGTAGGGGGAGATCAAGCCACGGGAAGCCTGCATCTGTTGCTCGGTGAGATGAGAAGTACCTTAGAAAGAGAGTGGGGTTTGGGTTTTGCTGCTTCCATGCTTCCTATCCAAGAATCACGAAACATAAAATACAAGCCATCTTTGCAGGCAGGAGCAGGAGCCAGGCATCGCTACTCCCTTCGAGGGCAGCACCCATCTCACTGAACCAGGCTTGCTTTCCTTTTAGCTCTGCCGAGCTTTGCTACTTGGTGGCCCAATAAAGTTTCTAAAGAAGATGAGGGGAGGGTATCCATGGCCTGGCAGTTAGGGGATTATCTAGGGAAGTGGAAAATGTAGACTCCAATAGCTTTGGGGCAAAAGTGTCTCACTTCCAGGGCTAAAAAGTAAAAGGCCTCTCATCCCATTCCTCTGTTTTTCTTTGACTTACCTGGAGTTGCGCACCTTTCTGGGCATCAGAGAAGAAATGAGACTGGAATAGAGTCTAAAATGCACACGAGTAGTAGACTGCGATGTCTCTTACCACATCTAATAAAAGACATCATATTTACCCGAAGATCCTTGTCTGCCTATGTCTACAGCTACAGCCAACACCCTCCTACCACTTCTGATTGCTGTTGTATGATATCAATCTTGCGTCCTCCTTTTTGTCTTCTTTTTTATAGCCGTTTTGGGAGATGTTCTCTGAATATTGCCCAAGTTGATGGATGGGAGCTTTTGTTTGTTAGTGTGTTTGATCTAACGAGCAATATGCCATCTGACAATAAGTACAGGAAATTATGGGCTAGAATGAGGAAGTTATATCCATTATTTGACTTTTGGAAATCTCTGGAAGACCCAGAACTGTTGCTGAAAAGTGTTGTTATGGGAGAGAGAGATTCAAAATATATTGAGGTTAAGTAAAAAGGTGTTACCGGTCTAGGACACCTTTCATCTGGAAGGATTGCGTCTAGCATGAACCCGTATGGTTTTGGAGACTCGGAGCATGCAAGCTGCGCCCTTCCCGTTGGGTCTTTGCAGTCTCAAGGAGTCCAGCTGAAGGTGCAAAGGTCAGGCCTGGTCCTCAGAGCTTCCCAGCATGTGCGTCTACACGAGATGCTTACTACTCATTAGCCTAATCACACTGTGCAGTAGCGTGGTGGTTAAAAACCGTGCTCACAGCCTACTGCGCAGTGCAATTAGGCTAATGCGCAGTGAGCATCACAAATAACCATGCGCCGGCGCTACTGCACCGTCACTCTAGTTACTGCGCATTTCGTTAGCACTTTATTAAGCAAGTACTAATCTAAATGCATGGTATCTAAGGAGCATGAATGAACACGTAGACGTGCCCGGTGACACCTCAACAACGGGAGCTTTGATTTCAGCCGGGCCAAGGTTTGAGCCTTGCAGTTTTGTTCTGGAGCAGCATACGGCAGCAGTGTTGAGAGCACCCCGGGAGGCTATGCAACAGTGTAGGCCAGAGTCCTGCAAGCCCCACTAGAGCAAGGAGACGGGGAACGCGAAGGGAGACAGAATATAATTACCTCTAACGGGGACAAACTTGCATATCAAGCAAGCAGGGTTCAGCGAGGTTTTGCGCACCCAAACTGCCCCTCCTCAGACAGTCGCCATCCGCACAGTAAATTAGCCTTTCTGCGGGAGTCGCTCACCCCTCGCACACCCCCAGCATTAACAGGGAACAGATCTGCTGATCAGACGGAGTACAAGATGCCCTTCATTGTTCCTCTAGCACAGCTGCCAGGATATTGCTGCCTTCAACAGAGCCATCTATCCAATCCTTCCTGGTAAATTGGAGTACACATCACATGTTCTCGCAGGCTAATGATGATATAAGGGAGTACTATCCATGGGCTGCCTTTGCAGCAATTGCAGCCAGCCAGCCTGTGTTATTCCACACAAGAAGACAAAGTTTCTGAAGCTCACCTGGTATTGTGAATCGCACATGAACTATCCTCTCCGTCAGTCTGAAAAAAAAAAAGAAGCCAGTTGGCTTTCAATTATGCCAGTGTGAAAATGGGCCAATGGCACTAACTTCCGTGAAGGGTTTCCAGACTCAAAGTGGTGTAACGGAGAGGAGGATACGATCCCGCTAACCTGGAACTCCTCTTTCCTTTTCAGTCCTCTGCCCGTGTGTGCAAAGAGGAGAAACGGCATCGCATTGCTTGGGGACACTGAATATTGGGTGGAGATGGAGATGTGTGCGTGTGGGGAGGGGTGATCAGTAGTATTGCTTATTCGGGTTTCCATTCTGTTCCCCTTACAGTCCAAGCGGGTTTTGTCGTCGGGTTTGGCGTGCTTCGGCTCTTGCTCTCAGTGCACAACTCTTCCCGCTTTCACGCTTTCGTGGCTGTTTCGTTCTCACTTTTCTGCAGGTAACTTACAGGAAAACGATCCTTCTGCATTATGAAAATGAGACCAGCGTTTTCAAATGCAGTTCCTTAAATAGACATTTTGCTCTGATTTTCAAAAGACCATTGTGAAAAGTTAAGGGGGGTGAAAAAAGAGCAAGTGCGACACCTGAAAAGCTGAGCAGTGGTTTAGCAAGGCCTTTGTAGATGAGATGAACAATTGATTGAGTCTTTTATTTTACTCTCACCATCAGGCTGATTATTGCTCATTTCATCTGAAATTTGTTCCTAAATATCGGCCTCAAATAGAGACTTTTTGATATTGATATCATTGGACAGCTCATTAGGGGCAATCAAATATTTTGATGTTAGTTAAATATTTTGGATCATTAATTGGGTGTTCTTATTGAGCACTATTGGCAATGTGATAGATAAACTGAACCAAATCCTGCATCAAGTTACACCGGGGAAGTTTGGAGCACTTCCACAGAAGTGGATGAAGTCACTCCAGATCCGGGCTACAGTCCCCTGGGTCCTTAATATTCATAGGAGTCCCATTAAGTCCTGTAGAAGTATTCAAGTGAGGAAAGGTTTTTAGGTTTGGTTCCTTTCTACTGCGTAACTGAAGATAGCAATTCTGGTGAATGTAAAGAGAGATCACACCGCTCTCCTTAATGCAGCATTCAGCTATCTCACTGCGCTGCATACACCGGGGTCAGCTGTACCAAGTCAATGGTGCTGACACGGAGAATCTGGCCCATAATATCACATGACATTTTGGGGAAAAATAAGATGACCTCTTGGGGGAAAAAAACGTGTTTTAAATATTTCTTGCTATTTAGAAAATATGCTATATCTTTTTTCTTTCACCTAAACGCCACGCTACACAGCTATGCATTTTAATGATGATGCACAATGCAAAGGGCCCGTTATCTGGTAAAACTCCCACTGCTATTAGTGCACATAATGAATGATTTTAAACATTTCCTCCAAGTCATCTTTGTTGCACTAGACCTGTATCCCATCCAGCCATTACTTTGGATGCAGGCGAATGTCCAGATGGAACCACCTTTAAACCCGAGGTGCAAAAATAGCATGCAATAAGATGAGGACACTTAAAAATGACTCTTTAAAATGACTCCAGGGGCTTCAAGGAGAGAGATTTGAATTTTAATATTCGTCTCGAGGTGGAAGCCAAATTGACCTGCCTTCAGACAGATGTTGCGTCTAAATCTCCCTTTTTCTTTTGTACCTTATGCCGGTTTCATGTCTTCCTGCAACCTTCTCCCCGTCGCCGCCCCTCAGAAGATAACCTAGAGGATGTTGCATCGCTGAAGGGAATTCTGTTGGGGGTGACACTATGCTAATATCAAATAAATAACAAAAATCAAACAAACTCGTTAGCGGGTAGGTCACTCAGCCAACCCTTTTAAGCCTCTTCCCAATGCTAGAGGGGGAAAAAAAAAATATGAATCAACAGGCAGGACGGGGACCTTGCTGATGCTGAATGACTCATCCTTGGGAGCGAAATGTCTTCATTAGCATAGTGTCACCCATATACTTTCTTTGTGGAGGGAAAGGACTTCAGTTTCCTCTTCTCTGGAGATGACCTTCTTGAAAGTTACTTTGGAAGTCCTTTCTGCTCGTCTTGGAAAGCCAGCATCTCTCTCTGCCTCTGTCAGTCAACTGCATTTATTTGAAGGATGACAATAAATGGAAGCAGCGTGTAGCTCTCCTTTTATTTCTGTTCAGCTTCCTCAATCGGGCGATGCTATTCTAGCTGGGGCCCTATGCTGTGCCACTCTCGAGTGAATCCAAGTGCCCATTTGTGATGCTCTGCACCCCCTCCCTCCCAGTAGGTTTTGCCCCTTTATATGAAGCAAATGCAGAGGGATGACTAAGAGAGAAAAAGGTATCCCGTTAATCAGGGAAGTGCCTTATTGACAGGGCATAGGGTTGCTCGCAAAGACCCCATCCACAGTTAAGAGGGAGAACTCCCTATGGATAGCGCAGCTTGAAGGTTTTCCATTGTCTTGGATGAAAAGAAAAAATATAAGCAGCCATTTCTTACTGAGTTTGGGCATCTCCCCCAGCCCTAGCAAAGAACAGAAAGCATATACTTATGTGCATATAGTTATGCGCATATAGAAAGCAAATAGTTATGTGCATATAGTTATGTGGCTAGGCTTTTCCCTACCCTTTGACTAGAACTCAAACTTGCATCTTAGGTGGAGTTTCTGAGCAAAGCTCCTTGACTGAGTCGCATCTAATTTCCCCATGCAAAATTAGCACTGATAGTAATGGCTCCAGAATGAAAACAAATGAATGCGGGGGTTATTTAACCCTATGTGTCCCCTGAGGAAAAGTGCTTTATAAGTTTAGTATTATTATCTAATCTAGCTTTCCACTAAGGGGACAGGAGCACAGCATGCCTGACAAAATTACAGCTGTTGGGGAGAGGAAGGAAAGTGTGTGTGTGTATATATATATATATTTTTTTTTTTTTCTCTCTCTCTTTAAAGAGTTTGGGAATGAAATAAGTGAATGGGCTGGATTATAAAATGGGTTTATTCCGGGGGAAAGCAATTCAGCCCATTTCCTGTAACTATTGATTTTAAATTACATTAACTCTTCTAAAAACTGAAGCTCCCAGAGTTAGAGAGAGGTGCTAATTGAATGGTGTAAATAATAAATAGCAATAATGAGCTAAAATGCTAGTGTTTGGAGGCTGTACATGGAAGAGGGGAGTTGATTAAGGTGGTCTTGGATTAAAGGGACAAGGGGTAAAACTATGTGCAAGAAGAGAGAACTGATCAGCAAGGAACATATCCCATTGTGAGATTTCTAGGCTATACAATAGACTACTATGAAAAAAAAATCTAATTGTGTCGGGGTGTATACTAACCCACAAACATAATATTAGTATTAAGGGCACTTCAATCAGCTAAATGCATGGCAAGAACCAGTAGTTGGAAATTAAAGTTAATGATATAGGTTGGAGGATAACGTGCAACTTGTGGGCAGCGATGTTAGCTCACTATTGAAACACCATGTTGGAGGGGTATGGAAAGTTGCTATCCCTAATTTTTGCATACTTTAAGCAGACTGGATGTCTTTCTAAAAGACCTTCTATGTTTTACCCTCATTTTCTTCAGCTCAATACTGGCCATGTTGTATAAGAGCTACAGGGTGAACCTCTGTGGTTTGTGTTACAAATGGTCTGACTTCAATGATCATAATGGTCCCTTCTGCCTTTGTAAACCCCTGATTTAATGGTGAGACGAAGCCACTGGGTAACCAAAGTAGGCAAATAACAGGTTCTCTTTTTTTTTAGGTAATTGGCCATTGAAATAATAATAATTAAAAAAAAAAAAAGCGTTGAGGTGGGAGCAAATGATAATTTTGAGAATGTCCCTATTGAATCAAAACCTAACATAGATTATTCCAGGTAGGTTTTGACAACATGAATATTTTTCAATACAAATAAAGGAAGCGTTGAACCCAAGTTGTCTCAAGTAAAACATTTGAAGCATGTGGACAATTTGGGTGTTTATTGCAGAGTGGTTTATCAACATATACTTCTGCCACACCAACACAGTTATTCACAGAATCTTTCTGTGTTGCTGAATCTGCAGTTTTGGACCAAAAAAGAATAAATAAAATTGTGCGCAAAAAATTTCAACCCGTTCCACTAGGGGATATAATATTATAAACAAAACCCCGAAAAAACCTTTCAGCACTGACCAAATGGAGTAAGCCATGTGACTCTCATATGACTCCTCCATCACTCACACCTACCCTTTTATTGTTCAAGAAGGTTGCAGTCAACCCTGCCTTCTGCCAGATGCGCTTTGCAATGCAGCACGAAAGTGCAGACCTCACTCTGGTCTGAAATACACCTTGGCTTTGTTGTGTACCCAGGCATCCAGCATTAGCACCGAGTGTTTGCAATTAGCTGGCCTTATTGCATGAGCTCAGTGGTTCCTTGAATCTAGAGCAGCAAATTGCTATGCTGTGATGGTACGAATTATCCTCCGTAGGAGAGCTCCCAGGCTCAGTGACATGCTAACTTAATTCTCTGTTTTACAGCTGTTGTACAGAAAGGGGGAAAAAATGATCCTGGATTGCAGCAGAGTACCAGCTATTTGGCTTACAGGGTGGCCTGCATTGTGGCAAAGTTTTGCTCTTACCTCCCTCCCTTTCTACTTATCACAATGCATCTAACTGGGTCGTTTTGCTAATTTAGGGAGCTGCCTGCTGAGTACTCCTGAAGAGCCTTAACAAAGCCAGCAGATATGCCTAACTCATCAAGGAAGACTGGGAAGCCTGTGTGCACAGGATGAGACCAAACAGTGTTGTGGGCTGAAAGGGGAAAGATGCCATTCTCTATCCCATAGCCTGGGGGAGCCTGCACTGGTATCACTGCACTCTTTCTATCAGCTCTTTATTATCTGTATTATGCTTGCAGCCACAGAGGCCCACCGCGGCTATGACAAGGTCTGGATCCCTGCTCTGCACCGGTCTCCCCTTGCAAATGTGTGCAGATCATTTAAGCTCTGGCTTTCCATCTGTAAAATGGGGTAATCACACTTTCCTACCTCTGAAGAGTGCTGGGAAGATCTGAAGGGGGAGAGGGGTTCAGATACTGCAGGGATGGGGTCTAGGATAGGGTCCTGCATTAGACACTGGGTCCTGGTTAGAAAACAGGAGTGGGGATCATAACGGTTGACCTTAACATTAACTCTATGGGGTGCTGAATGCTTTCATCTCCCGTCGATTTGGTTAGGACTTGAGAATTGCTCAGCTCCTGGCAAGATGAGGCTCCCTACTTCATTATCTGGGCCCTGGGCTGTATTCATTAAACCAGGATATCTTCCATGTTTCCAGACCGTTGCTTGGAGCTGTGTTGGTCTAAGGACACAGGCAGATAAGGATCTTTGGGTAAATGCGATATCTTTTATTAGACCAGCTCAAATAGTTGGAAAAATTCTTCTTTGCAAGCTTTCGGGTACAAACACCCTTGCAAAGAAGTATTTTCAGTTGAAGAAGGGGGTTTGTACCTGAAAGCTTGCAAAGATTTTTTTCCCCCAACTATTTGCGTGGGTCTAGTAAAAGAGATCAGATTTACGCAAAGAACCTCATCTACTTAAACAAGGATAAAACTCCCTCTTCCCATGGGGAAGTTGCAAGACGTAGTTGTAGCAAGATGGTTTGAACCGTTGTGTTGATACTACATATATGGAGTCAATGCAAATATGATATAGCTTTCATGGGGTAAAAGGTGGCCCAGTGAAGCTCCTATTTAAATTCCCATTGGGAGGGGAGTGTGGGGGCACAGAGTACAAATCCCAAGAGGATGGGGCTGGTCTGTATTGCTTAGTCAATGTTGGGATCACATTGGCTTTGATCCTTCATACTTCATCATAGTGGGTTTGATCCTTCAATGGCTTCAACTTTGTTCCTGTCTTCATCTTCAGTTGTTTAGCCCTTCTAGAAGAGAAGGGGAGGGGTGGAAAAATTACATGGAGCGTGTAAGGATAAATTAATTAAGCAAGCTGCCGGCAGTGTGCTGCTACCGTCTGTGGAAACCTCAATGCTTACAGCCACAGAACGATCAGGCAATGGAAAATAAAATAAAAAGCTTCAGATTTACGATCCCCCCTCTTATGCGTTCTTGCCATCGTTCATATGGATTAGGACTTAAGTTCAAACATTCCCTGTGGAAATCGGGGCTTGCTGACTTAGAACAAACAGCATTAGAAATACAGGTTAAGCAAACCCAGAAATGAATCAGGTTTAATTCAGGTTCCAGCCAGAGATGGGTTGGAGCATGCGTTCAACTTTTGACTCTACTGCGGCAACATTACTGGGATAAATTGAAGTCCAGGATGCCCTGCAGTGGGCAATTTTTCTAGGCGCTGCATTGGGAGAGGTGAAGTTTAAACCAGTTCTGAGGTTTGGGACGTGCAGATAACCTTCCTTCCTCCGCACATGCCTGTGCGGGCCTATAACATATGGGAGCATTTATTCCTGGGAGCATTCTTGCTTCCCTTTTAAAAGAAAAAGAAATTAGGGAACAATTTAGACCCCTGGAAAATGGACCCCCAAATGAAGTGTCTGGAAATAATAAAAAAGCGAGAAATATAGGGTGCTGCCGAGAGATTTAACACAGAGGGACTGCAGTTTGCAGCCTATACTTTGTAAATAACTGTAGTTACTGCTCTTGTAGAAGCATTCAAGGAGGATTTTCAGAGGCATAAGTGGCAGTGGGGCAGCTAATTCCTTGTGAACGCCAATGCAACGGGGATATCTGATTGCTGACTGTTCTTGGACAATCTCTGTTATTACGGCAGTACCAAGGGGTCAGCATCAGGGCTCTGTTGTATTAAACACAGCATAAAATGCAGGGAGATGGCCCCTTACCTCTAGATCTTACAGTCTGAATAGGCAGGTAAGAGGAACTCAATGATTTGTACAGCATCCAAAATGAGGAGGGCAGTGCTTAAAGATGGGGGGAGAACCCGGATGCCAGTACCACAGGACAGCAAGTCCATCTATGTACCCCACGGCCTTCTTGCCAAATCACTGGATTTAGCTGGTCATCCTGTCATCTTTCCTCTTTAAAGCAAGCATCCACAAATCCACTGGAGTGCATATTTACAATGTAAAGCAATTGGGGCTCATTGTAGAGGTGGTATCTTTTATTAGATCAACCTTTGTTATATACTGTACAATATTGAAGACTATAGTCTTCAGATTTCTGCTTTGGGGAATGCATTAATGATGTGTGTGTGTGTGTATATATCTACACATGTATATATTGTGTGTGTATATATAGTATGTATACTCTCCCTATGCCTGAAAAAGGGTGTTTGTGCCCAAAAGCTTGCAAAGAACAATTTTTCCAACTGTTTAGTTGGTCTAATAAGATATCTTTGTGCCCAAAGAACAATTTTTCCAACTATTTAGTTGGTCCAATAAAAGATACCACATTTACCTGAAGAACCTTGTCTGTATACAATACACAAGTGCTAGGATTAGCCTTTTCCATCTGGGGCCGGTCTTTACCACCTTTCATGCTGCAAAGGGTAACGGAGCAGACACGAAGGAGGAATGATCTCATATTTCATATATCCCACTTTCTCTCTCTTTAAGATTAAACCATTCAATTCAACCACACTCTAAATGACCCCAGTATTGAACTGACCCACTGTTCAACCCTGAATTCCCCGAGAGAGCACCAAGTCTGGGGAAGCCGG
Source organism: Alligator sinensis (assembly GCF_000455745.1). NCBI lineage: Eukaryota > Metazoa > Chordata > Crocodylia > Alligatoridae > Alligator > Alligator sinensis. The sequence continues at coordinate 928,805 of NW_005842036.1, read as the reverse complement.
GATCCTCACCTGCATGCCGGGGCCGGCATTCATCCATGCCATTAAACAGGGAACCTCTTTCTACCACTTTGCTCCCCTGGAAAGTCTTCAGATTTCTGCTTTGGGGAATGCATTAACGATGCCAATAAGGCATCTGCTTGCAGGTTGCTTCTCAGTGAACCAGGATTTTACTCCATCAAATAGTTTCTTTCTGTCTCTTAAGGTCCAGGCAGCTCCATTGCTTTAACTCCCAGGCCTGCTTAGGCCACATCTGTACTGGCATAACTCCATTGACCTGAATTGTGTTATTCCTCATTCATACCAGCACAAGAGAGATTAAAATCAGGACATCTGAGGTCCCTGCTGTTTACCCATCTCTCTGCCCTCTGCCTCCTCTCCCACCCTGACCCCTGCCCTTGGGATTGCATCGGTCCAGATCCTGATCTCCGTTATGCAGAGTAACAATTTGGAGGAACTCAATTAGTGTCAGCCTGTTGGTCCTACTGAAGGGGGAAAGAATTGCTTCTAGTGTGGGAACAAGGGACTCACTGGAAGATGTGCAGTGATAGCAAGGGTAGGCCTGGCATGTCATAGTCCTTCAGTAGCACATATGCTCAGGGACCAGCTCAGCTGTCCAACAGCTGGTCTGAAAAGTTACAAAAAACCCAGGCCCAAACACCTGGTGTGTGCATGTGTTTGTGCATGTAAAACCATAGCACCTGTAAACAGCAACATTACCTGATGCCAGCCCCCTGCACACGGTCCTCAAATTCTTCTCCTTGTCCCAGAGAAACACAGCACCTATGAGATAGGTGCATCTGAGACATCATCTGGCTCTGCCCGTTGTAGAAAGGTTTGCCAAACATTTATGATCCCTAGTCTTTTGCATGTCACCAAAGCATGAAGGAAATCCCTGTCCCAAAACGTTTCCCCTCCAGGGTACAGGTCTGAGAGTCAGGACAGCTGGCTTCTATCCATGCTTCTGCTCCATAACTTGAAGTATTAGCTCCATGCCTTGATTTTTCCATCTGTAAAATGGGGATAAACATGATTTCTTCTTTGTGGAAGATGCTTCGAAAGCTATGAAGTGCCGGTGCGGGAGAGACCTACTTATTACTAAAACCAAGAGTTGGGTTGAATGCAATACACAAAACAAGTGTCCAGACGCTAAGTAGATGAGTGTTTTTGCTGTATTGGAGAACAAAGTGTTAAGGAGTCTTTTTGCAGGGATGAAAAAAAAATCAAAGGCCTGGTCTAACTCTTAGCAGAGAGATTACTATGGGCATACGGGTTGGTGCGAATTGAATGACAGAACTGGGATCATGTTTATTTGTAGAAGTAAATGTAGAACAGCTGTTGGACCGGTGTATTTAGTACTCCTGGGAGTGGCTTTGAAAATGTACCCCTCTGTGTTACAATTTATTTTCAGGTTGGTAGATAAGGTTTAAAAAAGGAAGGAAAAAAAACAAAGAAATCAAAATCCACCTAAAGAATCACACGTGCCTATCAGGCCTATCCATTATTTCTGGCTTCTAACAGCTCGTCAGATTTTCTCGTGGTTTATGTTGTCACCGGCAACCTCCAATAAAAATGTGGCCTTTTATCGTACATTTGGTTCGTGTTATATCCTAGGTAATTAGGCAGCAGATCCAGGTATTGAGCACAGTCTTTCACTAGCGATCTGAAATTAAAGATAATCATAAAGACATTACGGAAGACACAGAGATTTCCTTTATTATGGCATTAATGTGACATTATACATTGCACCCCATTTGATTAGCATGCGGTGCCTCGGAGCAAATCAGTTAGCGCTGATGCATCTAGTAAAGCGTCCAAGCAATATCCTGCATCCCCTAAGTGACGCACGATAAATAGTAGGCGCTGCGATCGCCAGCATACAGCGTCCTTAGCCTGATATGTCTGTAAGGCTCTTGCAGGGACTTTGGTATGCTGCGATGCTGTAGCAAAGGTAAGACGTCCCTTACATGATCCAAGAGCTTTGGGCCAGAACTCAATTGATGTCAACTCCTGTCAGCCCAACGGCTTCCAGGGCCAGGCTCTCTGCTCTTGTATTTACCAGAGCAAGTTTCTTACCCTAAAGAGCTCAGCATCCAGTTGAGTGATCCCATTCTCTGTTACACCTGCATGCATCCAGCACTATGTACTGTAGGCAAGTTATGTGCATCCTAATTTTATTTTATTTTTTTTGCTTGATCAGATTCTAACCAAGGAAGTATACAGTTGAGCCAACTCTTAATCCTTTCTCATATCTATATTCAGGGCAAGACTATAAATTCAAGGTAGAAATCTTAGCTGCATGCAATGTCCTGCCTTCTGTTTTGCAAGATACATTTATTGTAATTTTTATAACGGCTTTATGGCTTGATAAATTTGAGGCTTGCTTGCGGCACAGTGGCTACGAAGCCCCGTCCGCAAGATTTGGACTTCCCTTCCTTCCTGCTCTTGGACTAGAACCATTATTGCATAATTCTGTAATTCTATTATTTATTATTATCTATTTTTTATTATCCCTTATTTATAATTTAATTCTCTAACCCTGTTATGTAATTCAGAACCTCTATTATTAATTCGGTGAAGTGTTCGTGATAGATGTGCAGGAGGGAGGCGGCACTATATAAAATAAAGTTTACTCTTTTTTTTGGTTTGTTTTATTGATGTAATATAAAGACAACACGAAAAAAGGCCTGAAGAAATACAGGGGTTGTTTTCAAATGCGTGGCATTTCAAACCCACCTGTATTTAGAGTCCTAAACAGGATAGATATTCAAAAATCCTCTTTTTCATTGTATGGGCTTTAACGTCCGAGTCCGTCGTAGTCTTTAATGGATTATGTCCTCAATGCATTAAGCAAAAGTTGCTCTCCTTTTACAGATGGGGAAATCAAGGCACTGGATGGATTGCATGACTTTCCTATGGTCAGACTAGAAGTCTGTAGTCTAAAGACTAGAAATCTGAAGCGCCTGTAGGCAAACCCATGTGTCCCGAGTGTTAGTGTGGGGTCCTATCCACTAGAACAATTCTCCGGCAGCTCCCTTTGTCCTCCCTTGGGTCGAGGGAGGGCTGAGACCTGCTAAAAAAAATCCATCCCCTTCATTCAGGTACCAACATAAGGTCTAATATATGCTTAGAAGATGTGCCTCTTTCTTCTCGAGATGAACTTGTGCATCAGCCACTCACAGGATTCAAGGGCATTGAGAGCCAGTTGCAAGCTTGGCCTAACCCGTTGCTGCGGTGGACTATACCAGAGATCCTAAAGTGCTTCTAGACTATGTGGCTAATATAGCTGGGTCCTTTAGGTTCGGTTGTGCTCACAGCACATTAGATGCAGATGAGGTCCGCATCCCCCAGTGTCATCTTAAAAGTGGAGGGAAATGAAAGCAAAAGCTTAGGGGGAGCCCAGAAGAGCAAGGAGTTACAACAGGAGGAAGAAGGAGGGAAATGAAAGCAAAAGCAGGTGTGTTGGTAGCTTGAGATCTTTCTCTGGATCAGACCCTTGATTTCCCGGCATTAGTCTTTTCACTGCCACATCCATTCAGTATGCTCTTGGTTATGGCTCCCATGTAGCCCCTGAATTGCAGAAGCATACAGAAGTGTTTAGGATGCAGCACCGACTTGCTAAGCGCTTAAGCAGCACACGTTGAGCTGAGGTTGGTACGTGTTTCTCCTTATGTTCCAGTATAAACAGCATGCACAAGGGCTTATCAAATCCTTTGGTGTTTTATGCCATAAAGCAGTGTGCGCACGTGTTGTTTTACTTCATTGTGAAGAGAGACAGAGGAAAGAAAACACCTCTTTTATAGAAGGCTGTAAACTGCAAGGTATTTATTCACGAGACAAGGGCAATTCCCAAGAGTTATTCCAGTTACTTTCTCTCTCCTTTTATTCAGGCAGCAACATTTTAATTTTAGTTCCTTTATTTTATTTTTAAATGCAAAGTGAGCAGATCTGTTGGCAGTTTGAGCTCTTTGCTTACATTAGCCCCGGTAGAGAGGGTCTCAAAGAGATGCAATCAAATTTAGCTATGCAGGTCGTGGATTTAGCAGCATTTCGGAGAGCACGCTGACCATCAGAAAGAGCCTGGTGCTGGGTGCGATTTATTTGAAAAATTCAAATCTGAAAAGTGATTTGCTTCACTTCTGCTGGACCTGTCTAGGCCAACTCTTCATTTTCCAACAGACCCCAACTCTGTTAGCCCAGCTTCGACCCATTTCTGTTTACCCACGGTTCCCTAAATCTCTCGTTCGTTTTCTATCTGCTCACCTGTTCCTGAACCATTGGGATTTCCCATTCCGATTGTATTTAGACAAGCAAACAAAAATCTTTCGGGTTGACACTTTGAAATGTTGGTTATTTAACTTATATTGAATGATTTTAAAAGGCCAACCTTAGCAGAATGAGATCTTTTGGTAAAATGGTTTGACGGGCATTTGCATTCTTTTTTTTTTGCAGAAAAGTGTGAAGGTTTCAATATTCTTCCAAGTTGGGATAGTGAAAAAGGAATTGAAATCTCTTTTTTTTTTTTTTGTTGGACAGGGAAAAAAACCCACCAAAACAAAACCCTGTTCCTACCTGATTCATTCTACCTGCCAGACCTAAGCTTGATGCTGGGATGATCAGTCTGATTGGAAGTGCTGGGCTAAGTGCCTGTCTCCAGCAATTGTTTATGGCTTGGCTTGTATAACCCGGACGGGGAAGAATGGTGTTTGTTTGCAGATGAGCAGAGCTATCAATGCTTTGGGGTTTTTTTGAGGGTGCTTAATTCTGCAAAAGCAAAATAAGCAGTAATGTGGAGCCAGGTTCATATTTTACTAACCCGCTGCCCCACCGGAGGAAAGGCATGTTGAATTCTAATCCCAGCTTTGCATTTGTAGTGCAATCTTCAGCAAATCACTCAAGTCTTGATTTTTAGAGGTGCTGAGCACACAACACGAGTCAACGGGAGCATAGGTAAACCCCATCGGGAAATCCCAAAGCAGGCAGACAGCATTACTAAGATGGAGAAAGCGGTCTAATGTCTAATAGGCATACAGCTCGCTCTCTGTTTCCTCCATCTGTAAAAGGAGGAGGATGGGCCACAGATCACCTTGGTGAAATACTTAGAGATCTACGGAAAGGAAAGCTCGACAGACTTAGATTCACCACCATCGGTGCTTATTTACAGCATGCCTTCATTGGTGTACCCATGACTATGGTACAGAGGCCGAATGCATCTCAGATGGGGCTGTCTCTATCCCATAGACAGCTCTTCGCTGAGAATTTCCCAGGTTGCTTCCTTGACTCATATTGTGGAGGGAGAGAGAGAGAGACTAGCCTCGTGCTTGGGATTTTATGATGGAGTGTAAATCAGGTCTGCCTGTACTTGACCAAGGTTGAAACCCACAGTGCTGCATGGTAATTAGATTTTTAAAAGATTTTTTTTTCCCCCTCTGGTTTATTTATATAGCAGTAATTACCTCCAGCACACAGTCGGAGTGACTGCTTGTCTTTCAGGACCATACTTTTACCCTTTCGTCTGACTGTCCTGTGCTTCTGTAGCTAATGTAGAGA
>NW_005842036.1:920450-923248 GCF_000455745.1 Alligator sinensis | reverse complement strand
GCCTGGAGCACAAGGGTGTTTCATGGAGGTTATGAGCCAAGTTGAGCCCTGGGCATGGCCCTCTGCAAGGAGGAGAGCTCACATCCCCGCTTGTTGCTGGCTCCGTTTCTTGGTGTGATAGGCAATGGGGTTGGGGCCTTGATTCAACCCTTCTCCAGCTCCCTGCTCTCCTTTAGCCCTGTCCTTATTGCAAGACAGGTGATTTTTAAGAGCTTCACAAGCACAATTTCCTTAATGCAGGGGTGGGGTCTCTTTTGCTCCTTGCCCTCCTTATCTCCCTTTTTCTTCATCCTTCCATACCCACTTCATTCAAGCCCAAGCCTCTTGTTTGTGCCTCGTTGTCCTGTGACAATAAGGAGGGATGGCCAGCGGCTGTTACATGCACTGGTTGCTAAACAGTGTTCAAAGTGTTATAACATAGTGGAGCCCTTCTGTGCTAGATGCTGTGCAAGCCGTGAATGCAATAGGCTGTTTGCTTTTGCCCCTTATGGGCTTCTTTTCATGTAAGATGCACTGAAAAGCAATGGGTTTCTTCTGGGTGGGCAGTCCCCAGCTAACCCTTCCTTCAGCTCTCCTGCTTGTCTAGATGCAACCTGTCAGTATGGCCCCACTATGCTAGCAGCAGAGCACGACACGGTGTTGGGTGTATCTGTCCTCTCAACATCTCCATGAGGTCAGGGAGTACTGTGATGCCCAACATAGGGAACTTGGGACACATCTGCACCACCTGAATGCTGGACCCGGGAGCGCTGCTATGAACCATTCCCACCAAGGCCTAAAAACAAGCGAGTGAAGGCATGGAGAGCAGCATTGAATGCATGTCCAGCACCATTCTTGAACTCTCTGTACCACGTGTGCTTATGGGCATGTACTCAGAGCTGCTCCTTTGCCTCATTTCCCAGATTTGCTCCAGTTGACACTGGTGCAAAGGGATGCAACCTTTGTGGCAGCATGCAGTGCAGACATGCTCCAAGCGGCTCACCCTAATTCGCTCCCGGAAGAGGTCAGCTGGACAAATAACCCCTTCCACACTCCAGTAGCAGCAGCTGGCTTGGGGCAGGTTGTGTCTGGCATTAGAAAGAGGACTCAGAAACCTCCTTCAGGTTGTGAGCGTCTCTGGAGTCCCTCGAGAGATGCGCTGTCTATGCTGGCAGTCCCGCAAAGCAGGGGGGAGGAAAGCAGGATGACTGTGAGCCCTGCGAGATGGCGATGTGAGTCCAAAAAGGAACAGTATCCCTCCAGCCCAGCCAGATAAATGAACAGGAGTCTCCTTGCAGCAGGAGCAAGGAGAACAATAGGCATTAAAGTGTCGCCGGCTTCCCCAAAAGTAAACAACGTTGGCGAGTCAATAAATGGAGGAGTTCATAAAGTGGCATTTACCTCCTCTTTGCTTGCTGTAATAAATTCAGATCAGGCTCTTGCTAACTGTCTAGGCTCAGAGGGGCTTTGGTTTCCTTCCAGGCACCTTGGGTCCTCTTCCATTTTCCAGTGCTGCAGAGTCCATGCACATCTCCCCGGTGCACAGACCCCCTCCCCGTCCCCGCCAGCATGACCCGGTCAGAGCATCCAGGACGTGTCGTCATATCGGATCCCGGTATCCTCTCGTTATTGCAGGTCTATCGTCTAGCATTGCAGTCGGGCTAGCGCCTGGGGACTAAAGCAGCAGGTATTTGCCACGGACTCTGGAAAGCATCTCTTAGGCTGCCTCATTCCTGGTGATGGGAATGATGATAGGCATTGAAGAAATCAGGGCGCTGCTGCACATGCATTTGGTAAGAGAGAGTCCCTGCCTTGAAAAAGGATTGCAGTCTATACAGATAAGCCCAGATGAAAGGTGGGAGACCAAGCATGGCTTATCCCAGTTTTACTTATGAGGGTTGGGGGCCCGATATGTAAGTCCCACTCTCGTTTCTCTGTGGTCCCGATGTGCTCACTACAGTGGCCGCTATTCTTCTCTTTCTAAGCATGGCTGACAGTGCCTCTCATTTCACCCAAGGCAACTAGACCAGGCCATATGGGCATCCCAGGTCCTATCCTTCCTCATGAAGAGAGGGTTCAGACCCCACCTCTCCCAGGAGAATACCTTAACCACAAATGCGTAGGGCTTTTAGGGAATGGAGCAAGCTCCAGGCCCCCCGCTGCTATGAAGGAGCCCTGAATACAGTGCCAGGTTGCCCACCGCCACCTCCCAAAATTGCTTTTCTGGAACTGAATTTCAGATGGCCCGTGGTTTCCCCCCCCTGCCAGTTTTTCATTCCTTTTCTCCCAGCCATCTCACCCCCAACACACTTGGCAGCAACATCTTTGTCCTCTGGTCCCCTCCATCTCTCTTTCTCCCGCTCTCCCGCTCTCCCCCCTCCACCTTTCCCTGTTCTTTCCTTGTTTCTTTTCTTCCTCCTTTCCTCTCTTCCTACTTCCCTTCCTTCCTTCTTTTCTTTTTCTTCCCTTTCCCTTAGTCCATGTGTCCTTTCCCAGTTACCAAACGACAACTTTCATCCTAAGTGGGGCTGGATCGGATTCACCCTTCCTGCTGGCACTTTGCCCCCACCCTGTTGCTTGCAGAGTAATTTGGTACTGAAATAGCCTACGGAAAGAGAGAGCCTTTCTGCATCTGAAAACAGGCATGCAGGGAGAGGGCCCAGATTTGGCAGGGGATGCAGATCAGTCGCTCCCTTCCCCCTCTTACACCCGCAGCCCCTTCCCTGGGTGAGCACCAAGGGAAGCTTCCCTGTGGCTGCCTGAAAACCTTGCTCTGTGGATTAAGACACAATGGTCCTAAGTGAATTAAATTGCTTGGT
>NW_005842036.1:889481-920419 GCF_000455745.1 Alligator sinensis | reverse complement strand
TTTCCCGCAGCAAGAGATTCAGGAGGACAAAAGCCTCTGTAGGTTTTTCACACAGTTCAGCACAATCAGGGCTTCTGCTCTGAACAAAAGAGACAGGAGGTTGAAGGGAAATTGAAGGTTTGCTTCTCTCGGCGTTAAGTGCCGAGGAAAGGCGGTGAGAGCGGAGGCTCCTCGGTGGGGACCAGCGGGGGACGGAGGGAGGTTCCCTCCCGCATCTGGCCTGCATTTACAGCCCGGGCCGAAGCCGTCCCACGGCACCCACTCGCTTGCGCTTTCTCCCTCCTGTCACTCGCCTTGAAGACAGGTGATGCTCCCGTCATCCGCGCCCCAGCAAAGTTAATCCAATGTGGCTCTCACCACTTTAGTTGCAAATCCAATCGCTTGATGGATGGAGATGTTTACCTACCCCAAATCTCAACTTTCCTGCCTTCCCCGCCTCCTACCTCGTGTCAGCCAAGTCAGCAAGATCTCTGTCTATAAAATACACTAAGCAAGCTGCAACTTTGCAGTCTTACCAAGATTTATGGTTGGGCCTAAATGATAAAGGGAGTGTGTGTGTGTGTGTGTGTATGTGTGTGTGTGTGTGTGAGTGTGTATGTGTGTGTATATATGTATTTGTCCTTTTAAGCTTCTATAAACAGTGTTTTACATGAGCAGCTTTGCAGTGTTGAGCCATGCTATTCAACAAACCAATGTAGGCTTTCTCTTCTGCATCCAAATTAATTGCACAAATAAAAGATGACCGAGTAGCAGAGGGGAGAGTTTCAGCTTCCTGAGTGTGGACTGATGTTCTGGAGAACAACTTTCAGGTGTTGCCTTTTTTTCCCCCCTTTGCAAAGAGCAAGCCGGGAAGAGATTTTGATGAGCAAGTGAAGCGGAGGCGGATGTCCGTGTTTGGATTTGAGCGGGGTGGTGCTGTGGCTGAGGCTGTGTCTGTGGTACAGCCACCTTTTGCAATTGCCGTCTTTTCCCCTCGTTGACTTTCCTTGAAAGGACGATGTCAAGATAAAAATCCACTATTTATTCTGTTGGGTGCACACAATCCTCTCTGCATTGCTTACGATGCTCCCGATTATGAAATGGGACGTGATTCCAATCCTCTAATTAACCGGTTACCAGGTAGGCGATCGGTTTACTTTTTCTAGTACCGCTCTTAGCTGGGGCAGTGAAACACCCGGGGAGGTCAAGCTTGTTCATGGGAACTCGCATCCCTTTGGTTCTCTTCTACTGTCACGTAGGGACATAGGATACCTGGGACCTCTAGAGCCATTGAGCCCAGTGCCCACCTACTGCACGTAAGCATGTCCTCAATCCCATTCATAAAAAAACCTGCTGTGCTTTGTGTCTCCAGTCTTGAGGGCTGCAGGGACATGCTTTAATAAAGGTGCACTCATGATTCAAATCGTATAGCAAGGTTGGAGTTGGAGACATGATGAGGGATTCATGATTTAGGGGATGGACCCACAGATTGAAATGCTTGCTACTGGGATCTGGTTTGTTTATGGGCTAGACCAGGAAGGTGTGATGCTGGGTAGCGAGTGAATGCAGGGTCACACTCTTAAAGCTTGCTTTGTGAAGTCCTGAAGGAAGAGGACATTGACAGAAATGGCCATGCGACCACATCCTTCCTCTCCAAGGGTCATATCCCAATGTCGGTTCCTGAGTTAACTCCATTGACTTGAATGGAGTTGCTTCAAACATTCACTGGTTTAGCTGAAAGCTGAATTGAGCCCTGCATTTAACATCTGTAATATTTTGCTTGCAAACCCTAGAACCTAGAAAGGTAGATATGAATCCCAGCCAGGACAGACCTGCAGAAGCCTGGGCAGAAAGAAACAAGGCAAAATGCAAGAAAGAAAATCCCATGGCTCATCTGTGAAGCACAGACCACCTTGCCCAAGAGAAAGGACTTTGGCCAGGCTCCTATTCCTTTTAGCCCAGCCTCATCTAACGTGCTAGGCACCTGCTGCCTGCCTGCCCCTCCTGCAGCGCTGTGACGAGCTATGGAGAGATTCCCGCAGCACGTGCTGTTAGCAAGTGTTTTGAGGTGTACGGCAATGATAACAGAGAAGATGGGAGTAATTGTTGTATTGCAACCCCCCAAACTGATACTCTGGTCATTAGTTCCCAGGGCTAACTTTTTTTCCATCCTATACTGTGCAAAAACCAAATAAGTCCCTGATGCTATCACTAATGATTTTGGGCACCCAGTCAGGAACAACTTTGGGAGCCCTGCTTCTCAGAAAGTACCAAGCACTACCCTTACCATCTCTCACCCCACTACCCTTTCTAACCGCTAGGGTCTATTAAGGTATCACAAGATGGGTATCCAATATTCAAAATCCAGGCCCGGATTTGGGACCTAAACTTCTTGCACGGTCTTGTAGCTCGCTTGATGCTAGCACAGCCATCTGATGGGGCTGGAAAGAAACCAATGAGAGAGAATGAGGGTTTCTACATCTCCACAATGCTGATAATGCCAGGATAGTAACTTCAAGGTGATTAGCTCTTGGGTCCCACGTTGTGTAAAGTCGTTTTCCCCCAGGAAGTCAGGGAAGTGCCAGGGGTTTCCCTGGCTCGCAGACCTGGATGTTTAGAAAACACTAACTTACAGGCACAAACTTGTATTGGAGCTGCATTGCCAGGTACTGACTTTGCATTGGACTGTCTTAAGATGTCAGGGGCTACATACACTGAAGTCTCCTTACATGGAGTAAGGGAAGGATATTTGCTTTCCTGGGGAGGTGCTAGAAGATAATTTGATTGCACCTTGTTGGGCACATTCTCCCATCTCACATACGCAGGGACCAAGCAGAGTCTAATCTTCAGGCAGAATATATTGCCTTTATAGTGGTTGTCATTAAAGCTCTCACAATTTTACCTTCTGCCGAATGTTGGTATTCATTCTATGCTCTATACTTAACAAGGAGGATATAATGGTAATTTTAATTGCTTGCAAATGGGTATTATAAAGATTTTAATATGCCCCTTTTTCATCTAGAGCACTAAATACCATTCGCAGTGGGTGGGCAGCAGCATCCTTATCTCCCAAAAGTTGCCCAAGGCATTACTAGTGGCCCCATGGCAGATTCAATACTGGAGTCCACATCTCATAGCCCCAGGCTCCAGCCACCCAATGGATGTATTAGTACAGAGGCCTGGGTGCTTGCAGCAGCAGATTTTGGGATCAGGGAACTTGACCTCGAACAAGTCAGGGTACATGCACACACATAATTGGAGCCGTTTCAAAAAGGCAGCAGCTGTTACACTCTAAGTGTTAGGTACGGACAAGCCGGGAACAACGCAGTAGTAGCCAAACTGCTCCAACTTTAACACTGCTCACTCCAGGATTAAAACTGAAGTGCTTTTGCTACATGTATATTATTCCTAATTTGATCCACATAATAATTAGAACTAAAAGCTGCCGCCCTTCCTAAAATGCCTATTTTTCCTCCCTCTCCTCACTGAACTGCTTTGTGATTTAGTCTCCCCAGCAGAAGGTGATGAAGATGGCTTGCTTTCAGAGTGTGCTTGGAGTTGCATTGATGAAGTGGGCTACACAAGAGCTAAGGCTAAGTCCTCATGGATCTTTAGGCCCTGAACTTCCTTGAAGTTCAAAGTGAAGAAAAAAAAAAAGCCTTTTCTGCCCTGCTTTATTTTATTTTCTTTAAATGCAAGGAAAGCCTGACTCAATCAATTTTGTTATATTCCCATATGTCTATTGGATACCAAGCTGCCAGGGTTTCATAAGAAAAACTCAGAGGAGGGACAATAACTCTATTAAAAAAAAAAAAAAAGGAGTAGTAGTATCTCTTTGTCTAGCTGGTTAATGAAATGGAGACCAATGCCTCTTCTGCACCTAACATGTAGGAAGGGACAAGGTTGCAGCGGGAGAGCAGAGAGTTAAAAATACAATCAGCATTGAACAGGTACGGCCTGCTGAAGAGTTAAATGACAGAGCCTTATTCACTCATATGAATTAATAATTGATTCAGTAACAAATCACTAATGTTGCAGTAGTCATGGCGAATAAGATAATAAATGTGTCCTGTCCAGGGAATGCAATGTTGTTAGAATTCAGCTGAAATTATTCATAAATGTGCTACTTTTCCTCATCTCCAACTACTGCTAGTTTAGCTTTTCTTTTTAATCTTCCTAAGCTGTCACATTACATGGTGGAGCCAGTCACATTCTATATACAGTGGAATATTAAGGGGAACTGCGGAGACATTATGTCAAATTTCAATAGATAATAGACACAAATTGGGAAACAAAGTGCCTCCATCTCTCCTTGCACACATCTGGCTTAAATAATAAATAAATTAAAAAAAATAAAACCCCATTAAATAATCGGTAGACGTGACCCATCTGGCAGTCGCGTCTCCTCTCTTCTGGCACTCCCGCCCATGCACAAGGTCATTCAGCTCGATGGGGAGAGCATTTCTATTGACTTCAGTAGGCTTTGCATCAGGCCGGCTGACTGAAGTTGGTGGGAGTCTTCCTCTAGGTCTTCAATAGCTATTGACTTTGAGCCTGGAGAGTGAAATTTGGCCCTATGCATATAAAGCATCCTAAATCGTGGGCTTTACTTTGTTATCTCAGTGGTAGATGCATGTAGGGGGACAACTGGGAGGCTTGGGGATATTTCCATCAAGGGGCAGCAGTAGAAAGTTGGATCAAACTGGTCATTAAACCAATAGAGAGGTAGAATAGGGGTAAAGACCGGAAAATATTATAGTATTCAAAGTTTGGGAAATACAGTAGTCTTAGGTAGAGTTTAGATTATGGTTTGTATTGGATAGTTTGGACCAGGATGATCCTGCTGCAAGCAAGGGATCAAACTAGATGACCTCTGGAGGTCCCTTTCAGCGCTACATCTCTCTGATTTTATGGCGTGACGAAAGTAAAACACAAACCAAAACCTGGAAGTTGAAAGGTGTTTAAATTAGAAGTAGATTAGAATAAAGTGTGCATTTGCATTCCACATTGGCGAAGGAAATTAAACCTTAGAGCAAATGAACTACCAAGGGAAGTGGTAGATGCCCTCTTGATGTCTTCAAGACCAAATGCCTTTCTGGAATGTGCTCGGTTACATATATTGAGCAAATGGGTGAAAATTGAAGGACTGTGATGTGCAGGTTGTGATGCTGCAGCAGTTTTCAACCTTTTTAGACCCAAAGCACCCCTCCATAATCTGGGTGAATTGAGCGATGCTCCGTTTCAAAAACAAATGTCTTTATTACAATGCTTACCAGAGCATCCTGGCAGTGGTGGTAGGGGAATGGCTGGGCAGGGACAGCCTGAGCCTATGCATATCTTCTCCTCCCTTGTGGCACCCTTCAAAGGATCTCACTATACTTCACTGCTGTGTGGTCAAAGAGCTTTTTCTGGCATTAAAATCTATGGGCAAACTTGTGAGTAATGTGACCCAACAATACCAGGAGATGAACACAGAATAGAAAAGGGCTTGGTGAGAGTATCTGTGTCATCAGAAGAGCTGTAGAGAGAAGGTGGGATCCACAGTAAGGCCCGGTAGAATAAAAGACAGGTGAAAAAACATGGGTAAGAAACTAAGAGTATGTGCAGGCTAGCCTCATTAGTATAATGCTGCACCTAGGTAAATGAGTTGTGCTAAGAAGTGGGGTTATTCTTCTGCTTCCAGTTCTGGAGATAGCATGCCTAGGGGTATCTCGAATACCACTCCATAGTGCCATCTTGTGCTATGCAGACCCTAGCTCCCAAGCTGGCATATTTACAGCTATTTCCAAGTAGCTGCATTGCACTGCGCTATGTAGATGTGCCCCAATAGGGCAGGTAGGTTGTATCAGGGGGGTACTAGATAGAAGAAAATAGTGGAATGAATATGAATCTATGGGAGAAATGATAACATGCTTGCAAAACAGCATGCCTCGTCTCAAAGATGAATGGAGATAGTAGTGGACATTGGGAGGGTGGAAGGCCTTGGTTTCAGGAAGAGATCATTTTCATCCCACACTGAATTGCAACAAAAGTCTAGAGATTGGAGCCCCCCACACATGCACTGCTGGGTACCTACAACCTTTGGGGGGTTATGCCAAGCTGGTAACAATGCACACAGATATTCCAGGTTTTGTGAAATTGTTCCAAGCTCCCTATGGCTGGAAATATTCATACTCTTCTGTAGTTGTGATTTTGTGCAAAGATGCGAAGCATGTCCGTCACTACCCCTCATGAAGCTTGGAAGGGCTCCCTTGATATACCCCTGGAAATGCAGCCATCACCGGGGTGGGGGGTTTGAGATGCCCAAAGGGATGCTATGGCATATCCTGGCGTTTCAGGCTAGGAAAGGAAGAAGAAGGCTGCAGGCAGCTGGAGCTGCGGGGGGAGTTTAGCCGTGCAGCGTGTAATCTCCCGAGCTGGAATTTGGCCAAGACAAATTCACTCGCCCTTAAGAAGGGAGGCATGGGGTCTCCCATGATGACAAAAAGGTCGGGCCTTCAGCTTTCTCTCCATCTGAAGGTCCCAGTTGCTGGCACAGAGCAAATCAGGCCAACAGCGTGAAGAGCATCACCTCTCCTCTAATCTCGTCGGACAGGGTACCATCCGTGCCCCTCTCGGAGAAGCCCGCTCAACGTGATGGGCAAGGCAAGGGATCCATGTGAGTTGCTCCGATTGGGACGGACGTCAGCACGGGGATGGGGAGGAGGCAGGCGGGAGACCTGGCTCCACGTGACGGGGACACACAAAGCGTGGTTCCCTTCAAATCCTCCTCTGAAAGGCCCTGTGTTGACACACGCTCTGCAGCATGCTTCCTTTCTGCATAAATAAAACACCTCCTTGTCTGCCTGAGGCTTAGGGACTGGGATGTCGGTGGAGGTGGTGGGGGGTGGGGGAGTGCAGCATACTAAAGATGCTAAGTTCTTGTTTTATCTTTGCCTTTAATATATGGCAGGCTATGCCGAGGAGGACACGAAGTCCCTTTAAGTGCATCCCCCAAGCCCTTTCTCTGTATAGCAAAGGGAGCACATGGGGTGGAAAGTACCGTAAAGAGGAGGAGAAGTAGAGAGGATGGGAGCCCGAGACTGTGGTGATGGAGAAAAGTGAACATGGACCACTGGCCACTTTCTTCTCCTCTCCTTGCCTAACACCCCCTCCCCACCCCCCCCTTACACACATGCATACACACACACACACACACACACTTTTTATTCTTAGTGAGTTATTAAAAATGTAGACATCGCTGGCTTCCAGGGTCAATATGTTGTTTTTAAATTTAAACATGAATTTCCATTTCATTGAGCCTTCAGGCCTAATGAGATGTGCTTTGACAGGAGCAGCTAGCTGGAAAAGGCATGATTGAGGAGCGAGCCAATAATATTAACGCACAGCAGACTGTGCGCACACAGTGCCCCAGCCACGAGCCTTGATTCGCTACTATCCGGGGCTCCGGCTACAGCTGGCAAAGGCTTACGCTGCAGGCCTGCACTGAAATGTCAAATCCATTTAACCATTTGTGAGCTCGCCCAGGTCTGGCCCATGTTGGATTGTCTCAACGAATGGTCCTCCGCTGGGCTGGGAGGCAGGGCCTCTGGGAGTGGCTGTGCCCGCTGGGTCATCTAGGACCAAATAACACTATGGACTGGCATCCAGGAGACATTAGGGCAAGTGCCTATTCCTCCACTGACTCCCTGGGTGACCTTGAGGATACTACTTCATCCTCTGTTGATCTATCTGTGAAATGGGCATAATGCTTCCATACTTTGCTTGGGCTTTGCAGGAAATATTTGTTAATGACTCTGAAATGCTTATGCAGTATGACTCTGGGGCTATAGGAGCATTAGGTGACAAAATACATTTACCTGCGGATCCAGTTTGAGGATCATTTGCAATGGTTTAAGTAGAATAACTCTTTTCGATGGAGGATTTGTTCTCTGCACTTTGTAGGTCACAGTTCAGCACAGAGCTACGGTAGCCACAAGAGAAAGTACTTTTTTTTTTTGCATTATGTGTCGTTAACTTGTGGAATTCATTGCCACAGGAGGTGTGGAGGTAGATGGTGGGAGGTAGGTTCAAAAGGGGACTTAAAAAAAGGTATTAGATTCAACAAGGAACAGGGTCCCTTAAATTCACCCCCCACCCCCCAGAACAGCTCCTATTTCTCAGTCATCATAGGCACTAACCAGAGGATTTCCAAAGGCTAGCAAAGAATTACTGTTAAATTTCATGGTTATTTTCCAGATAGGGCTGGCTGCATATTTCCCATCAAAACTTTTTGATGGAAATTTGAGGTTTCGACTAAACTAAAATGTTCTTGAGATGTGACCTTTTGAAGTGAGGAATAAAGGTGGCCAGTGCTTGGCCTGAAAGCATTTGGTTTACAACAAAAAGTAAAAAAAAAAAAAAAAAAAATTCTCTGGAAATGTTCAATGGGAATATTTTATTTTTTCCCCCATTGCATGTAGGTGGTGGGGGGAAAAAAATCATTTTTTTTTCCCCCCAATTAGTTCTAATCCAAGTCTGAAGGCCAGAAAAGCTCTATAGAAAATGAGTCCCCCAATTCAGTCTGTGTTGCTTCTTGTTGGGCTGGGATTATAAAACGGGAATTGTCTTTATTGTAGTATTTTGGTGCATTTGGTCCTGCTTGGACCTCAGGAAGGCAGAGGCTGTATCAATATGGAGGGAAACAACAGTAGTGAGAGAAGATCTATTACCATTATTGTACGCTGGATGCACACAATAGACCTCCCCTATCTTGTAACGCTCGGGTTTGCCTGTCACACGCATCACTTGGGTATCTCAGTCCCTACTTTTTTTGTTGTGTATTTTTCACCTTTACAATATTGCACTGAGCTTTCAGGCCCTAAATAAACCCTGTCTCTCCCTCTTGCACATGTGCACACACACACACAAAATACATTTTTTCCATGCCTTCCTTCTAAGAGTCTAGAAAGTATTTTCACAAACAGGAATGGATTGACCCTGACAACATGCCTAGTAAGGAACAGATTTCTACTGTTGCTGACAGTCATATTTTTTTCAAAAGTAGGTCATATTTGGAGTCATCCTCAAAGCCTGACCTCCCGGAGTCATGTGATTACAGGAAAATCAGTGTTCAGTGAGTTATCAAAAGTTCCTCGCCCTCAGCATTTGGGAGCTGAGCTTGAAGAAGTGAAGACTCTAATGGTGCATAAGCATGATCGTGAATTTAAAAAGCCTTAAGAAAAAAAGAAGGGAAAAAAATCACGTGGCGAGATTGTAGCTGTGATGGGCCAAAAGATGTGCGTGTTAAAGATTCACCAAAGCGCCCCAGGGGAGAACCAGAAGCAACAATCATAAACTCCTAGAAAAAGGTTTCAGACTGGATATAAGGAAAATATATTCTGTCCAAGCCCCCCAAAGCCTGGAATAGACTCCCTCCAGAAGTGGTTTAGGCACCTACTCTGGACTTGTTCAAGAAACGTTTGGATGCTCATCTTGCTGGGATCCTTTGACCCCAGCTGCCTTCCTGCCCCTGGGGTAGGGGGCTGGACTCGATCTTCAAGGTCCCTTCCAGCCCTAATGCCTATGAAATCTATGAAGTCTATGAAAAACTTCTGCCTAGAGCAGGGGGACTGGACCCGATTTCACAAGGTCCCTTCCAGCCCTAAACTTGGTGTGTGAATCTGTAATGTTTGGGGGTGATATCTTTTATTAGGTCAACTGTTTTTTGTTGGCACACACTAGCTTTTGAATGCAATTTTTTCTCCTTCAGGTTCAAAGAAGAATGTGTTGTATTTGGAAGCCCGACTGAGAAAAATCAAGGATTTTTTTTTAAACGGATCTCAGGATTTTGAGGACAATGACTCAAGAGTATTAAATACTTGGGATTTAGGGGTGGGGTAGGCATTTTAAGTGCTCTTGTCTAGCCAGGAACCAGGCGTGGCCTAGATTTTTAAGTAACCTGCTCAAGGTCATGCAAGTGATCAGTGGCAGAGGCAGGCCTTGGGCATCCGGGAGGGGTCCTGGCTCTGTCATCGGTGTGTGCTTTTCTACAGCGAGAGAGGCACGAGCCAGCGATGATGGGAGGATTTGTAGCTTTAACATCGAGAATGTTTTCCATAAGCTGGGTTTCATGAGTCAGCCTTTCCGAGGACAATAACTTCCAGTAATAAACAGCGAGAGAACACAGAGTTTGTGTGGGTAAATTTGGTTCTAAAGTGAGCGATGTACTTCGTGGTAATCAGGTACAGTTGTGATGTGAACACTTTAAAGCTGGTGAAATATGTTCCCTGTTGGCTGGGGCTACTCTCCCCCCACCTCCCCCTCCAGCGGCAGCTGCCTGTACAGGCAAAAACCTCTCCGGGGTGTTTTATATTTGCTGCTACCGAAAAGAGAACGGAAGATGCAGCATGGAAGGGACCAGAGACCAGTCTCCCCATTTGTCACCAATTGGGGCGAGCTGCGGAGGGGAACGGGGAGGCCGGACGGGGGGTGGTGGTAATGATGCATCATATTCTGGCACATCAGGCAATGCAAATTTTCTTCCTTTTTTTTTTTTCCTCTCTCTTTCCCAGAGCGCTTTTTTTTTTTTTACTTAACGGCGGTGTCTTGGAGAGGATTCAAACTTTTCATGTTCACAGAGAATTGGAAGCTTAGATCTCTGACCTTTTAAAAACCCATTTTGAGTCTCATCTTTCAGAGGTTTAAACAAAAGATTTTGACCTAAAGGACTCTCCTTTTACAACTTTGCGAGGCAGCGGTGGGGGAAGGGGGGCGGGGTGGGGAGGCTAAGGAAGAGTGTGAGAAAAGCAGGGTAGCAGCAAAGGAGATATAAATTGAAGCACTGAGATCTGCTGGTAATATTACAGGCAGGAGAAAGAAGGGGTGCTGATGAGGGATATATGCACCATTTTTTTTAATCAGTAGTGAGAAGTCAATAAAGAAAGAGGCCAAGGGAAAATTTCTAGGCAGCAGGGAAATTCAGGGAGGATTCAAGTAGCTCTAGTGATAATACCAGTGTCTTTATTTGAATAGAGCTTCTTAGTCTGTGTGAGAAGAAAGAGACCTCTGATGAGCCTGTAGTATTGCCACCATGGTCTTACCTGAGCAGAGGTGGCTCAGAGGGACGAATCCTGACAGGTGCTGGTGGCTTCCTCCGCAAAGTGCCATTGAAGGAGAGGGAGGGAAACAAAGGGGAGGGGGGTTCTGCTCTCTACTTCTCTGGGCCCCAGAGTGAAGCAATTTCCTTTAACAAAAGTTTGAACACCAGTGTTGTCAAAACCTTTTTTTTTTTTTTTTTTTAAACTGCTTTTGTTAACAGGGTGGGATCTGTCATGTCGTGATAACGTATCAGTTGATGGGGGGAGGGGGTGTATAATCATTTTTTGTCAGCTAAAAACAACCAAAAATGAATCTGTGTCATTTTGAGAGGGAATAAACCTAATTTCAAAACAGTGAAACTTTTGTATACATGTATGTATGTGTTTGTGTATAGATAGATTATGTATCTATCATATTCAGAGTGCATATTAGATAGATAGCCAAACTGGATATGATAGATAGATAACCACCGGGATAGGATGGATGGATGGATGGATGGATGGATATCCACCCTGGATACAATAGGATGGATGGATGGATGGATGGATGGATGGATGGATGGATATCCACCCACCCTGGATACAATAGGATGGATGGATGGATGGATGGATGGATGGATATCCACCCACCCTGGATACAATAGGATGGATGGATGGATATCCACCCACCCTGGATGGAATAGGATGGATGGGTGGATATCCACCCTGGATAGAATAGGATGGATGGGTGGGTGGGTGGATGGATGGATATCCACCCTGGATAGAATAGGATGGATGGGTGGGTGGATGGATGGATATCCACCCTGGATAGAATAGGATGGATGGGTGGGTGGATGGATGGATGGATGGATGGATAGATATCCACCCACCCTGGATGGAATAGGATGGATGGATGGATATCCACCCTGGATACAATAGGATGGATGGATGGATGGATGGATGGATGGATGGATGGATATCCACCCACCCTGGATACAATAGGATGGATGGATGGATATCCACCCACCCTGGATGGAATAGGATGGATTGGTGGATATCCACCCTGGATAGAATAGGCTGGCTGGCTGTATCTATCATATTCAGAGTGCATATTAGATAGATAGCCAAACTGGATATGATAGATAGATAACCACCGGGATAGGATGGATGGATGGATGGATGGATGGATATCCACCCTGTGGGTGGGTGGGTGTGTGGATGGATGGATGGATGGATATCCACCCTGGATACAATAGGATGGATGGATGGATGGATGGATGGATGGATGGATATCCACCCTGGATAGAATAGGATGGATGGATGGGTGGGTGGGTGTGTGGATGGATGGATGGATATCCACCCTAGATAGAATAGGATGGATGGATGGGTGTGTGGGTGTGTGGATGGATGGATATCCACCCTGGATAGAATAGGATGGATGGATGGATGGATGGATGGATATCCACCCTGGATAGAACAGGATGGGTGGATGGGTGGATGGATATCCACCCTGGATAGAATAGGATGGATATCCACCCTGGATACAATAGGATGGATGGATGGATGGATGGATGGATGGATATCCGCCCTGGATAGGATGGATAGATAGATGAATAGATAGATATCTTGAGCAAACAATAAAAGGGTGCAATGGGAATTCTGAAACCCTCAGTACTGGGAGGTTCAATGGTTGGGAAAAGGCATCAATTCTCAGTAGGAAACACTGATAGCAGGATGGAGAAGTTGCGGAGATTCCCCTCCCTTCCTTTCCCCTCCCCTTCCCTCCGCTTACCCAGGCCTGCTGACTGCCTTGCCCAGGGCCTCCCCAGAATGGTAGGAAGCAGTGTGGAGCTCAAGAAGTGTTTTACCTCCCAATCTTTTCTTTAGGACAAATGGAATTTGTCACCTCATGTGACCAAACTCAGCAAATGCCTGAGGTCAGTTCAGATTTGACGTGAAGGGAGGAAGCCTTACTTCTGAACTACAAGACCCCTTCCTTCTGCTCACCCAAGTCCTTTTGTTCTGAAATGGGTTGTAAGCAAGCTGCTATTATTCTTACGCAGCTGGAAAATATCAGGTCTCTAAGCCATAGAAAAATCAAGGTGGATGGACTATTCACAAGGTCCCCTATTCCAATCCTTGTTCAAGGCAGGATCATCCCTGGCTAAACCATCCCATAGGAATGAGGTGTGATCAGATGGACCTACCTCCTCCTGGGGGAGATACCCATGTATCTGGGGTGATGGGAAGAAAGGAAAGCATTGCTACTTGGAAAGCATTGGAGAAAGATTGACCCTGACTTATTTTTGGAAGGAGAGGTGGCATATTAACACAAAAATAGGAATCTGCTCTATAAATATTCTGAATGATGGCAGGCACGGCATGATGAGCGAACTCAAAGAAGTGGTCCAGGGAAGGCATAGATATATGGACCAAGTTAGGGTGGTCTGGTGGGGTAGAGATGTGTTTGGTGAAAGGCGATGGTGAGCTTTGTAAATGAGCAGCCGAACCTTGAACGTACTGGGAAGGTCATGAGCATGCACAACACTCGCCTCTTGCAGGAGTTAAAATGTAACATTACAGGTAGGGATCTACTGAATTAGCAATTTCATGGATTTTGCAGAAATCACAAGTTCAACATCCATCCATCCATCCTATCCAGGGTGGATATCCATCCATCCGTCTTGTTCAGGGTGGATATTTCATAGATTTCATAGACATTAGGGCTGGAAGGGACCTCAGAAGGTCACTGAGTCTCTGCCAATCAGCACTGAGGGGCAGGGCCATGGTCAAATGTCATTAAAATTGGCTCTGCGCACAGCACAGGGCCATGAAAAACCCTTTGTTCCAGTGAGGAGCCAGGGCTGGAGGTCCCTGCAGGGCCCGTGAATGTATACTTACAACAGAAAGAAGGGCACTTGTGCCCAAAAACTTGCAGATAACTTTTTTCCATCTACTCAGTTGGTCTAATAAAAGATATCACATCTACACAAAGAAGCCTGCCTGCCTTATAGCCCTACTGAAGTGATGCTGAGTGATGCCGTAGACCAATAATTTATGCTGCCTGTCCACAATGAAGTTAGAAATAGTTGAATGAAAGCGGACTAGGCAGCAAAGTTGCCTGATAGTCAAATCTCCTGTTACTGAGGAGCGTTACCCTTTGGTAATGTCACTCCTGTGGAGATCTCGAAACACTTCAGAAGCAATAAGGCTGCAACTTTCCAAGGGAAACGGGCACCCGGCCTGTTGGGAACTTGCTTGAGTAATTCCTTTGGGTTTTGATTCCAACTGCAGCCTTTCGCGGATTATTCTTGCAGCAATCCTAAGAGGCAGGTGTAGGTATTATGATCCCTCCGAAGATGGAGGAGGCTGAAGGGGCATACCTTGAGATCACCCATGGATAGTACATCTTGGAGCAGCCAATCTTTTCTTTTAGCTACTAAATATTCTTCCACTTGACCGGTCTCTGAAAAAAAATGATGGGAACCAGAGTGTGGTACACAGCCTAGACCGGCCAATTGAGGATGGGTATAATGTTGCATATAGGTGGAGGCACGTCAGAGGACCTAATGCATCTTTTTCCTCTTTGGTGACAGAAACCACCTGTGCTGCATCTATGAGGACACCGATCACACGAGCGGGGCAGCTCTTTATTGATAGTAGTGCTATTGTGCTCTTACGATTCCTTGATGAGGCTGGGGTTATTTTCTGCTGTGGACACGTGTAGCAGGGGAGCAACTTGTGTTGGTAGGATGATGTCTCCTACAGATCCCTGCTTTTTCCTTCTCCTCTTCACTCCTTTCCATCTTTCTCCCTCCATCGGCCTTGTAGTAATGCCCTGGAAGAGGCTCGGTAGGGTGGTGTCCGGGGCTGCTCAGTGCTGCTTCCCGCCTGGGGCAGGAAGGAGCTGGAGGAAGCACACATCTCCCAAGCACACATCCTCTTGTCTATCAGCCCATCCTCCAGACAGGCCTCCCGGCTGTCCTGTGATACAGTGAGATATTTTAATGACAATGCACCTCAAGTGGCATAGGCTGAAAGCAAGCCAAAAGCATGGGGCATCGGTGCTCAAAACGGGAGCTTGTCGCAAATGCAGAATGAACCAGACACCAGCTTCTTTTATCTATTTATTTTTATTTCAGGGTTGTTTCTCTCTTCCCCCTCCCCCCCCCTCCATCTCCTCCCTCCCCCCACTCTTTTCTTTTTGGATGAATAGAAGGTTTTTGAACAATCTGTTACTGCCGGTTGCTCACACCAGTAGTGCAGGCTCTCTGTTCAAATCCCTGGGATTTAGAGCCACATTTCTTTATCACCTGCCTCCTGGTTCATTACAGCAAAAGGGCTCGCTGTATTGCAGCTTTGCACAGTGTTGATTTTTGGGGTGGGGGCTGGGAGAAACATCTCACATGAGCCTTTTGCTCAAGATTTGAAAGAAGGAAGAGCTGGAAAAGTCACTTAGTTTATTCCGTCTACCCACCGTTCCCATCCCCACCTTCCACCTCGCACGCACACACCGACATGCATATTTCCATGTATCACATTTTTCTGTCTGCCTTATCAACCTGGTGTCCGGGGTGATGAGAAGAGTAGGGCTCTATAAAGGTGAATACCTGCTGTTTGTGTTTGTTCATCATAGGGGTTATGGGCTAAGAGTTTTTCCTAGTGATGCCAAGTTAGCAAAGGCACTTCTGGACTGTGCCTCTTAGCACTTGTTACCACCTTGCAGATACCCAACCTGGAAGCAAGTGTGTGATGCAATAAATGTTGCTCTGAGAAAGGTTGTGTGAAGTCCTGCTCCAGTGTTTTGGCCCATGATGAGTGAAAAGAGAGCAGCATATGGCTGTTGTCCTGAAGTAGAGGTCATCCTATAGCTGCAATGGTGGAGGTTCCTCTTTGGGGGCTGAAAGGGCTTCTCCATAAGCCGAGGTAATAGCAGGGCTTGTACTGACTAGCACTGGTCCCTATTTGGGGTTTACAGGCAGCTGGCTCCAACATGGTTCGGGACCCCAAGACATTTTGGTTTCTACCGAGACGGCTTTCTCCAGGCAGACTGCGTCACGTTACTTGATCTGTATTGCTACGTAGGGTCCGGTGAAGGTTGGAGAGTCGCTGAGCTAGAAAGCAGTCTGGACCATGTGCTTTGGATAAGGATGAGGTTCTGTCCAGCGGAGACTTTGGGTAGATTTGCACACCCAAGACTGACCAAAATTGACTTTGTAGACTAACTAAAGTAGATTATATAGAATCATCGAAAATTAGGGTTGGAGGGACCTCGGGAGGCCATGTCATCCAACCTGGTGCTCAAAGCAGGACCATCCCAGCCAAGGCTTTGTCTAGTCGGGTCTTAAAAATAGTGAAGGATGGAGATTCCAGCACCTCTCTGGGTAACTTTCCCTTCTTTTCTACTTCCCCTTCTCCCCCCAAACTCATCGGGACTGTTGTGGGGCTCAGATATGATCAACAAGAAATCCACGCCCCTGGCACACACACACACATGTGCATGTCTATGTGTGTGTTTGCAGGGCACAATCTTTCATGGCCTGGAGCTCGCTTCATCAGATGCTGTCAGTAGAGGGCAAGCTGTTTGGGGATGACTGCAGTGCTTCAAATGTCACCTCATTCAGCTCTGGCCGTTGCTTCCCTCGGTCTGTGGCATTTCTTGTTGGGCACATCTGAGCCCCTCCACGAGTCCCACTGAGATTAGGGGGAGGAAGGGCGAATAGAAAAGAAGGGGAAACTATTAAAGTCAACTGACCCCAGCGCTCTTTCCTGCCCGGGGCAGGGGGTCGGACTCAACGATCTACTAAAGTCCTTTCTGGCCCAAACCTCTATGAATCTATGAAATGATTGTTGCTTTTTTTTCTTTTCACCTGAAGATCTCCATGACCCATTACTTACCTGAGCTGCTCCTGTGAAGGAAACGCATAGGGTTCAGGTACCGTCCCTTGCAGGGAAGCATCATATAGTGACACAGCCAAGAAAGGAGCCCAGGAGTCCTGACTCGAGCTCCTCACCCCTCTCTAATTGACCTTTCTTGCTGCTTTTTGTCGAGGCAGTGGATCCTTCTCATCTCTGAAGTGCTATGGAAATGCCTGCCATGCTTTTAGCTTTACGCTGTAAATCAAACTTTCAAAGTTGGGGTTGGCTGGTCGCCCTTCTCTTGACTCCTCGGAATTTACTGTCCCTCCTCTTCATATTTAATTGTGTTCATGAATAAACAGCCTATCATTTGGAGGACAAATAAAATTCAGAAGGACCTGTTGCAGGATAGATACATAAACCAAGCATCACTGCCGGAGAGAGGGGAGGAGGAAAAAGCCTGGTAGTGTTTTATTTCCTGTGCAATTAAAAAGCTCTCAAAAAGTTGTAAATTAAACACTGGTAAACATAGGAAGCCGCTGGTATGCTCAGACCACTGTCTTTCATGCTGGCCAATCCTGCCGCCTTGCACTCCACCATCTGTCTGTAACCATCTGTTATAGCTGGTTTTATACTTAGATTGTCTTTGGGGCAGGGACCGTGGCTTTGTTCTGGGTTTCTACAGCACCCAGCACTGATCCCGGAGGAGGCTCTCAGGGTTTAAAGTAATACAAATAACCAACGAGGAGCGAGGTGAGAGATCACCACCACACGACTTGTGTTTTGCTGGGGCAGCCCGGGAGAAAGCAAGAAAGGCTTTGCACTTCTGTGATGCCTACATATGAGGATCTCAGCACGTAACCCCGCTAATTAATGAAGTCTCGAACACCCTGGTAAGCAGAGAAAAACAGTAACTGAGGATTTCTCCTTTGTCGCTCTGCCGCAAAACCCGAGCTGCGAACTTAACAGAAATAGCAAGGCAACAATTCTCACCCTTCTCTTCCGAAGAGGCTGTCTGACGCTGACCCAACTTGGCAATATTTATTTTTCTTCTGAAAAAAAAAAAGGAAAAGATGTCAATGATTCTCCTCCCCCCCACCACTTCCTTGACACTTTTTTTTTTCTATTTTTGTTCAAAACTTAGAGAGTGTGTTTTTTTTTTTTACGTGAGTGAGAATGGGAATAATATGGGGGGGTCGATGAAAGTTAATCTTATCCATTATTTAAAAAAAAAGCTGCAAAGCCATTTTGTGTCCCATAAATGTAACAACAGAAACTTTTTCATCCTGCTCAAGCACTGCCTAGGAAGGGGTGATAGGAAAAGTTCACCCGGCGTCAGCGCGGTGACGTCTGTGGCACAACGGAGATGCTCTCGGTCTGTGTTCAAGTGTCAAGGCCCTCATCAAGAGGAAGTTGCTGGCAAATTGGAGGGAGTTCAGACAAGAGCAACAGAAATGATGTAGGGCCTGGAGAGACCTGAGTTACAAGGAGAGATTAAAAGAACCAAATATGTATAACTTGGCCAAGCGATGACTAAGGGGGAGACGATATTTATCTCCGTATATTTGCGAGGGCGTAAATTCCGAGGAAGGAGATGAACTGCTTATGATGGTACAAAAGGAGATTTACTAGGAGCTGTAGTAGGAAATTAAGCAAAGGAAAATTTCAGCTGAATGTCAGGAGAGCTTTGCGAAGGGTGAGATAATGATAATGAATATTTATGCAGCACTTTGATCATGTTGAGGGGCAAACGCTCACTTAACTAATCCTCGCAGGCAACTTTTTTGGGCAGGAGTGATGGCTGGCTGTTGTTTAGTGGATGACAAACCCACTCGGTCATGGCCTAGCTGCTCTTCCAACTTGTTTCAGCCTTCTCCCGAACTACAAGTGATCGGAGGATGGGGGAAGTTAAGTGACTTGCCCAAGGTTAAATACCACGGGCTTCTTTCTACTCCCACTGATGTTGTTTTCACCAAGAAGCATAATAGCATTTAAACCTGATCGTCACCAGTGGCAGCACCTGCCTAGTGAATGAAGAGACAAGTGGGTCTTCTTCAACATCACATCAATTAATTATGCCTCATTGGGAATGTGATTATAACTATGACTGGCTCCCCTTATATTAATAGTGACTGGTTCTTGTCTACACTGACTGGTCAGGTGTGATGAGCATTGTGTTACCTGCCTGATTAGTACCCCACCAAATTTGGAAACTCTTTGTGAGTCAGGAAGAGACTGATTTTCCTTGATTTTGCCCTTTTGTGTGCGTCCTTTCTTTGCCTGATGAGGAGATGCCATTCATGTGTGCATTGCACCAACTTTCAAAAGCATGAATAATGTCAGCGATGCGCCTCAGACAGAGAGTTTTGTAACCACACCAAATTTAAATCCACAACACTATTTTGCATCGGAGTCCTTTGGATTATAGATTAGTCTTGGCAAGGAAGTGGTGGAAACTGGATGTTTAAGCCCGTGTTAACCTAGGTCAGACTCTGGCCAATATATTGCAAGGACCAGTCCTGTATCTCTTTGGTATGAATGGGAAAGACGATCCGACATTAGCTCTGTTTCATCTTTTATATCAATAAGCCTGAGCCAATGTCTGCTGAAATCAATAGGAATCATTCCTTTGGCTTCATTGAGAATTGGGTCGCACCCAAAGACTCAAAGAAAACATTGCTTACAAGCAAAGAGATTTTTTTTTTTCTTTTCTATGCAACGTGCAGTGTCTGGGACAAAAAGTATTGTCAGATGTGTAAATGCAAATTTAATGAATGCTTAACCGCCCCCACCCCCCACCCCATTCCTTCAAATCAATGCAAAAATATTCCACGGTGTAGTCATTTTGATTAAAAAAAAAAAAAAAGAGAGAGAGAGAGAGTTGCCTGAAATAAGCAAAATTTCAAGCTAATGGGAATCTCATTCATTATTTAATCCTCTCCTTATCTGAAACGTACAAAAACTGGAATCTAATATGGCGTATGTATGTTGTTGTCTTAGCGAAAAGACAGGGGGCAAAGGCCTGCAATTTCACTTAATATATTAAATCCTACTGTAGGCTTTGAGCCAGATTAATAACTCTAGTGAGCTAGAAAATCCCAATATATATTTTTTCTAGCTCCATGCATGATGCAGCTTGATTCATAAGCAGCCCCACTACTGGGCTTTATTAAATACAAATAAAATATCTCTTCTATTGCTAAGGCCCACAAGGTGACAGCAAGAGGAGAGGGGGGTAAAAAGGACTGTCCTTGCGAGCTAGGATATATTTTCTTTGGTCGTTCCGTACCTCGGCGCCACCTCCCCAAAACAGATAGAGAGACATAAAGCTATGCATCAAACCAAGGCAATAAACTGAAAGGAAGGGGATGGGTCCTGGTGGCTGGGATGCACTCCTGGACAGGCCTCTGCAATTTTCTTACTCTCAAGTGGTCAGAGTCAATTTTTCTGCCTCGCTCAGTAGAAGACACTTTCCAGAGCCCGGTTCTCCCTAGGCCCATGCTGGGCCGTCGGGTTTTGCTGATCCAGCTGTGCTACAGAATGATGCTCCTGCAACCCAGCGCCAAGCCAAGGTTTCTACTCACTCTGTCAGGCCTGAGATAATATTGAAAAACGTCAGGGTTCAAAAAATAAGGCCGAGACAAGACTTCCAAAATCAGGAATGGAGTTGAAAAAGAACCACGAGGTTAAGCAAGCAAGTCACGTAGGGTCCCTTCCTGCACCTTCAAGGGTGTATTCAGTAAAAAGAACCAAGTGAAGAGATAAATCTGTGAGCATTGCATTCCTTTGTCTATCAGGAGCTGAGACTTTAAAGTTGATATCGCCTGTTGAGATTCATGGTAGGACCACATGCATTGATATTGCCATTGGTATTTAGCAACGATGGCCCTAGTTCAGGTATAACGGGAGGGAAATCTCTAGCTTGTAGCACATAGGAAGTCAGACTAGATACAAGTAGATGAATGGATATCTTCTTGCATCCTGGGCTGCTAAGCAGAGCTAGGTCTATGGCTTGAAAGAAGTGTTTCTGAAGACATTGAATGCATTTTCATTTCCACCTAGGAGAAACGATACAATCTTTGCATTCTCCTGTGCCTGAGGAAGAGTACTTGTGCTCGAAAGTTTGCAAATAAAGACATTTCTTTTTTTTTGCAAATGGCTTAATAAAATATATCACCTCTGCCCTGAGTTCTGATTCCTTTCTGAAGAAGCCTGTTTGTGGCCAAAAGCTTGCAAAGGACAATATTTCCAGCTATTTGGTTGGTCTAATAAAAGATATCACTTTTATCCAAAGAACTGTGTGGGAAGACCCAAACTGGAGATGGAGATATCATCATTGTGCTAGGTACTACGAAGTCAGAGGGAGTTCCTGTTCTAGCATATTTATAACCAAGTCGACAAGCAGGGCAAAAGAGTAGGAAGACAGGCGGTATAAACACCATCCCACAGCCAGAAAAGAGTTGCACAGAGACCAAAGATACACAGGAAATGAAGTGATCCCCATAACTTACTGTCTGTTAGAGCACTTTGAAGGAAGGATGGTGCTGTATCGGTGTGAAATTCTAGCCATAGCCTGATCCTTATAGGAGCAAACAAAAGGATTGCCTTTTATTTAATCTGCTCCTGTAAAGAAAATTGAGTTTGAACTCTACTGGAAAAAGGTAAAATAACCTCGCCGAGGTAATCTGCCCATCGGTGCTTTATCTTGGGTGACAAAAAAAAGATTTATAGGATTTTTTTATTTTTTTTTTATTAAAAAGAAGAAAGCTAGGGCTGCAGATTTATCAGGTATTGGGCAGAGGGAGAGGGAAGTAGTGGGTTTTGTTGTTGCTGTTGTTTTTAGGTGGGGGGGAAAGTGCATGTAAGTTATTTTAAAATACACATTAGTTGTTTGATGGATTTTTCCACCTGTTCTTGGAGGGGATCCAGGGATTCCCATCCAGGCTTGTGCTGAGCTGATGGAAATGATCTCTGAAGGGACTGAGGAAATAGATGTGATGCAGAAGGAAGGAAATGCTTTCTGTTGGTGTCTGCAAGAAGCATTTTCATGCTTCTAGCTGGGAGTTGCCCATCAAGATGATCATATTTCAGGGCTGCGTCTGTCTCATCCTCATAGCAACAAGTGAAGGGATGAGAAGCAGCAGGATGATGGGAGAAACGGGGCCAAACACATGCCAAGCTGTAAAATGGGTCTCGGGTACAGCACGGTTGAGGCTGTTTATTTGGACCGTGGCGGCATTTGCAGGCCTTGCTCTGGGTTGACGGCCCCTGGGGCGCATCGTGCCTCACACGCCCCCAGCAAAAGGGTGGTCTCTGCCCCAAAGAACTGATATTAGAAGCATCTGAGAAGACATCATGGGCGGGCATGACAAACAGATGGAGGGAGTGCTAGTTAATAGTGAGATGATTGCTCTTGGTTTGATACGCAGCAGCGATAGCATTGCCAGCTGCCTCGCGACTGAGCGGTTTGCAAATGTCACCACCGAGGTGAGCTTCAAGGAGGGATGTGAGCGAGAGCGCCAGAGCAGACCAACTCGGATTTTGACAGGTCTGTCGCACGTCCAGGAAACTCATCTCTCTGGACAGCAGAAACAGCTGAAATGTCTCTGGGGTCACGCCAACCGTAACACACTTTTTATTTCGTTAGGATGTTTATCCACAACAAACTTCAGGGCGCTTTTCCCACGCCTGTCTCAGGCGAAGCAACGGCAGGGATTCCTGGATTTCAAGGACAGAAAGTACTATCCACTCTAACCTTCTTCATTAGAGTTTCACACCCATTCATCCCTTCCCCCATAGAAGGAAGCCGAACTGGAGGAAATCTTTAGGAGACATGCAGTTCCAAGCTAAAAATTACCTTTATTTATAAGGTGCATGTCCGTATTTGCATCGTACAGACGTGGAATTCACTGTACGTATTGAACATCGAGACATGCCCCTTTTTTGTTAAGTCTGCTAAAAGGCAAAATGGACATTTTGAAAAGCTCAGGGTTTCTGAGCGGTGGTTGTGTGCGCTGCAGAGGCAGCTACTGAAGGCTAATTTGAAAAATTCATGCTGGACAGTGGGACAAGACGTGCCCTTTAAATGATGGTTAGTGACCTGTGAAGAATTTCCTGAGTGCAAGGGGACCTCAGTGGAATTGTTTTATGTCTGTGAGTGTGCAGCTAAATAGCTTATATTGAAATGCTGGTAGGGGCATATTGCTTTTTTTTTTTTGGTTCACATTTAAAGAGATGATGCTCAATCCAAGATCACGGCTTTAGGAAAAGCAAAGTTTTAAAACAGGGAAGGTCAGTAGGAGCCTTCCCATGACTTCAGTAAACTCTTTGAATTTGCAAAGTCCTTCAGATTAGTTTGCAACTCACCCATGGGCTCTTCCTCTTTCAGGGTACCTTTGTAAAGCATGTTTCTTTCAAAGGTCTCTATGTCTTAGAAGCTAAATAATGGAGGAAAGTATGGCCTGTGAATAAGATACTGGGTTTCAAGAGATTTAGATTTAATTCTTGGCTGTGCCGCATGTTTCCTTATGGCCCTAGAGCAAATCATGTGATTCCTCTGTGTGTATTTTGAGAAGATGTCAGGTAAGTGGTGGTGGGTGGGGGATATTTTGCTCACTTTCCCATGCAGTCTGCCTTGTCTAGTCTATTTAAAATGGAATTTATGGTGCAGATTGTGCGTGTACAGTACCGAGCACTATGGACCCCTTATCATCTTTGGACTTTAGATACTAATAAGATACAAATAATGCATGAAAAATTACAAAGAAAACATCAACCAGGGGAAAAAAAAACCCCCACAGAAGTAAGAGAATTAGCCCACATCACCTTCACCATTCCTCCACCTACTGTTTCCTTTGCATCAGATCCCACTTTGTCCGTTTGCACCCTGTCTGTTTAGTTTGTAAGTCCCCGGCGTGGGGTCTCCAAGCACATCCTTGCAGAGATGGGGCGGGGGAAGGGCTGGAGCCAGAAAGTGAAATTGACTAGAAACGAAAGTGAAATTGATTAGTCTGTTTTCCTTGTCCAAACGGGGAGAAATGCAAGGAAGTAAACAGCATTAATGGTGAAAAGTGAATTAGAATTTTAACACGCTTTCCGTTTTAATAGTCTCTCGTGTTGGTTAATAACACAGGTAGTAACATCTGTCCTTTGAGAATGTGTATTTTATCTGACAATGTCCTTTTTAAGTAACACGTTACAGCTCACTCATGAACTAGTTATCAATTCCATGCTTGTTTGTTTCTTCAGGCAAACTAAATACGTCCTTGTTAATGTTGGCTGCCAGGCATCGTGTACCTGGAGGCTTTGCCTAACTTACCCTTTTAAAGGGGTTCTCAATCAATTAAAGCAGGGAATACAACTTTGGGGTAGATTTGAAGGCTGTCTTCAAATCAAACCACCAGTTTTGAGTCCTGGAGAAAATCAGAACAGGGCTAGACTGCTGCTGATGGTCCTGTTTCCTTTTTTAAAGGGAGGAGCTATAAAGAGACATGAATATCCCTTGAACTCTAAGCGAGCAGGCACATGCACTTTCAGGAGCTCAGATAGCAGCGGCACACATTTGTGCCAGAGATTTGTGCCTTGGTGCACGTGCCTGAACATGCACTTTGGTGTGGGGCAAATTGTGTCACTTGGGGCAAACTGATCCTGCCCAGCTCCTCCTGGATCTTCAGCCGGGGGAACTAGAGACTAGGAGCAGCACGTGTGCTGGCCCCAGCCATA
Organism: Alligator sinensis; assembly: GCF_000455745.1. Taxonomy (NCBI): domain Eukaryota; kingdom Metazoa; phylum Chordata; order Crocodylia; family Alligatoridae; genus Alligator; species Alligator sinensis. Next base: position 895,802 of record NW_005842036.1, on the reverse strand, counting down.
TAAAAAGCTGCCCTGGTGAGCAACTCAGGGCTACTTGCCCTCAGGAGCTTCTGAGGCACAAACACCTCGTCTGCCCTCCAGCTAGGTCCCTGGTGCTGGCCCTGGGCAGGTTCCTGTGCCTGGGTCTCACCAGCATAGATCCTGGTGTTCCCCGTTTAAAAATGGCAAATTGTCTGATAACCCCTCCCCTCCCCCAACTCCCCGAATCCTCTCATTAAAATACCCCAAATCCATGTTTTTCCATGATTAAAATGAAACCCCACTCTGTTTTAAAGTTGTAAATATATCAATAAAACATTGCCCGACTGATCTCTCTATACAATTTGGAAGCCTACCAGTGTGCCTCTATCATCATCATAAACACATTTTAAATATCAATACACTTCGGTGTTTACTTTTGGGTTTTTTTACATAGAAAAATCAGAGCTAACCCTGTCCCCTTTGCTGGTCAGGATGTGCAGCACTGAGCAGCTCTGATATGCCAATGCCCTGCCTCTACCCTTGCCCCTCGCTCTCAACCTGCTCCTCCCCCGCACCAGTGCCCCTCACCCCTGCCTGCCCCCCACTAGCTCCCTCCCAGGAGCAGCTCCATCCCAGCCCCAGGACATGGGTCCAGGTGCAGCTATTGCACCTGCTGCTTTGTGGCTCTGAACAGTGCCAGCCAGCCCTTGCTGTCCTGTGCCCAGGCCCCAGTGATCCCCGTGCCATTCCTGGAAAGTCCCTGACTAGGGCTCAGGGACTGGGCTGGGCAAGCCCCTTCCCTTCCAGGCTGGCCTCCTCCTGCTCAGGCTGCTCTAGGGGGGGGCTTTAAGCCTGGCTCTAATGGACTCTCCTATTCAGAGCATCCCCCCCACCCCTGCCCCTCATCTCTCTCGCACACCCCTGCTTCCACCTCCACCCCTCCCTCCAGCCCATCACACCACCCGCATGGTTCCTAAGACCAGGACTCTCCCCCATCCCAAGCTGGGGCCTCATGTCCTAGCACCGGTGTGGGCACAGGGCAGGGATGCAGTGTGGAAATTAGCCTTGCAGCCGCGGATCCTGCCAGCACGTCCTGTCCCATCCCATTTGGCCAACTGGGCATGCAGGGTGTGAGATTTGTGGGGAGGATGTGGGGTCTAAGTAGGAGGGGTGTGGGGTTTGTGGGGGGTATGGGGCTTGTGTGCGGGTTTGGGACCATTTTTGTTGCCCCCCCCGTTGAGCTCTCTCCAACTTGTCCACATCCTTTCTGTAGTGGGGGGCCCACACCTGGACACAGGACTCCAGATGTAGCCTCAGCAGTGCTGAATGGAGAGGAAGATTCACTTCCCTTGACCTCCTGGCAACTAGCAATGCAGCCCAGGATGCCAGTAGCCTTCTTGGCAACAAGGTCACACTGCTGGTTTATATTCAGCTTGCTGTTCACTGTCACCCCCATGTCTTTTTCTGCAGAGCTGTTTCCCAGTCAATCAGCCTCCAGCTTATACTGGTTCATGGGACCATCCTTTGCACTTGTTCTTGTTGAACCTCATGAGATTCATTTTGGCCCAGTCCTCTAATTTGTCAAGGTGGCTCTGAATCCTAGCCCAACCCTCCAGCATATTTACTACTCCCCCCAGCCTGGTGTCACCTGCAAGCTTGGTGAGGGTGCACTCTATGCCATCTTCCAGGTCACTGAAGACCTTGAACAAAACCAGCCCAGGACTGACCCCTGGGGCACTCCACTTGATACCGGCTGCCAACTAGACACTGAGCCATTGATTACTACATCTGAGCCTGATGATCCAGTCAGTTGTCTATGCATGTTACAGTTCATTCATCCAACCCATATGTCTTTAGCTTACCTGTGAAAATGTTGTGGGAGAGGGTATCAAAAGTCTTGCTAAAATCAAGGTACACCACATCCACCAGTCTCCCTGCATCCACAGAGCCAGTCACCTCATCATAGAAGGCAGTCAGGTTGGTCAGGTGTGACTTGCCCCTTGGTGAATCCATGCTGACTGCTCCTAATCACCTTCTCGTCCAAGTGCTTAGCAATGGGTTCCTTGAGGATCCGCTCCATGATTTTTCCAGAGAGTGAGGTGAGACTGACTGGTCTGTAGTTCCCTGGATCCTCCTTTTCCCTTTCTTAAATATGGGCACTACATTTTCCCTTTTCCAATCATCTGGGACCTCTCCTGATCACCATGTGTTTTCAAAGATGATGGCCTGTGGCTCTGCAATCATATCAGCCAGCTCCCTCAGCACTGTTGGGTACATCCCATCCAGCCCCATGGACTTGTACATGCCCAGCTTTTTTAAATAGTCCCTAACCCACTCACCTCCTCCCCAAACTTTGCTGCCAAACTTTGTACCATTGTCTGGGAGCTGACCTTGCCTGTGAAGACTGAGGCAAAAAAGGCATTGAGCACTTCAGCCTTTTCTGCATCCTCAGTCACTAGGTTGCCTCCCCCATTCAGCAAGGGACCCACATTTCCCCTGATCCTCCTTTTGTTACCAACATACTTGTAGAAACCCTTCTTGTTCCCCTCCACATCCCTTGCCAGCTGCAACTCCAATGGCACTTTGGCCTTCCTGACTTGATCCCTGCATGCCCAAGCAAGGACTAATTCTTCACATAAGGATCAGTTCTTCACATAAGCAACCTAATAGGTGACATGTAGTTCATTTCTTTTCTCATCCTCTGGTTTTGCTATCAAAACCTTAAATGCTGTCCTAAGAGGATATAGCTGGGAGAAGGGTCTCCTGCACAGGAGCAGAAGATTCTGAGGTTTGGGATGGTCCTGGGTGAGTTTGTTCCCCCGTTTCAGTCCAGCCCCAATAGAGGTTTGGTGTTGCTCAGGTGAGCTTCAGTCTCAAGGTAGCAAGTCCTGTCCTGTCTTAGGAGCAGAGTTGTCCAACCCAGTCCTTCCTGGCTCATTGATATATGCTAAGGACCTGTCACTGGGGCTGTCCCCATGTAGCCTTGGTTAGTTAAGTGACAAGCCACAAGTTTTGAACCCCCTTCAGTGTCGGCAGGAGGAGCACTGAGCATCTTGCAAGATTGGGTCATCTCCTAGTGGAGCACGCATTTCTCCCAAGCATATGCTCATACTCACAGATACGCTCGCCCTTCTCCACTCCTTATGTTTCTCTATAATCTAAGTTTTCCTGCGTGGGAGGCCAACACATATGCTTAATAGATGCTTAATAGATTTTTCTCTTTTTCCAACCGAAGCGCTTTCCCACCACTCTTGCTAGTGAAATAAATGCTGCTTTGACAAAGTGTATATGTGTGTGGGAGTGGGTGTAGGGAGGCTCATTGATGGATGTTTGATATAGGTGGCCAGATTTTTTTTTTTTCCTGTGGGTTAGGGGAGCTGTATTCATCACTGCTTCTCTCAAGGTAATTTTTGAGAGAGGAATCAAAAAATGGTAAAATTTGGTGGAGATGGAAGTTGTGACAGGGAGGGAGGGCAGGGAGAGAAGCTAGAGCATTCATTAAATTTTATTTATCTCGAACCTCTTACCAGAAAGATTTCTTTTCATGAAGGAGCCAGATACTTAGATGAAAAATGACCCATCTCCTTAGCTCTCCTACCTACCATATCTCACTAAAATTGACCTCTCCATTAGATCAACTGGGCAGTGGAGCGTAACACAGGTTTAATGGCAGTCAAAGGGAAAACCAATTTAGTTTCAGCTGCTTTGACAGGAACACATCTGCAGGATGCTGGGCAGACTGATCAGACATCTTTCTCTGGTTGCTGTGCCAGTTTGTTGCTAAACACCAACAATAAATGGTCCCTTCGCTGTTGTCCCTTCACTATTGGTCTCCTCTGTTAGTGTGCATTTCATAGGCATCACCATCATGTTGGAGGAGTATAGGATGTCACCCTCTGGTGCAAAGACAAGGGATCTACTGTTCCTTCTTCCATCTGAAGGTCTGGAGGTATGGGGCAGGTGTTAGAGAGGTATGATTTTGTGCTGAAAGTCCAAGGCTTTTAGTGCTGTTTTTATGAGTGAATCAGAACTTGTGGTAGAGGTGATATCTTTTATTAGACCAACTCGATTTCTGCAAAAATAAATTCTTTCTGGCAAAAGTCCCCTTCTTCAGCCATAGTCGAAAAGATTGTAAAAGTTCTCTGAGGTAGAAATGAAAGTTCATATTTCATAAGAGAGTTGAAAGTGCGGTAAAATCTCCTGTTTGGAACAGCTCATTTGATGCAAATTCGGCTCGGAGAAGAGGGTGCATGCGGCTTGCATCGTTGAGTCTGTTGTCTTTCATGTTGGTATGTATTTTATAAGGCATTATATTTTTAAGTGGGTCCCACAGTCCAATAAGCTAGTGGGGGGTGGCCAGTGAAGTTTTGGTTCAAAACTATCCCATTCATTGCAAGGGCTTTGCATGCATTGCTTTAAAAATGGCCAATCTTCACTAGCGGGGTTCTCCAGCATTGTCTTTTCAGGCCCACAATGATGCATTATCTCTTGATAATGGACTGTGATGCATTATCTCTTGATAATGCATCACTGTGGGCCTGAAAAGACAACGTCACAGGATGAGTAGAGTGATCAGGAAAGCCTGGGGCTTGCGTAACATAAGTAGGTTGGGGTTTTGGTCAACACATTTATCCACAACATTGCCCAGTTGAATCTCTAGGGCTGTGACATAGGGTCTTCCTCCCCACTTTCCAGCCTGGTCCTTAGTACCGTTGCATTGCATCTGATGCACTTACATTATCATGTGAAAAGGGTGGTGTTGAATAGCACTGATTATTTTTTTTCTTGACAATACTTTTTTTCCCCATGCATGACTTGACCACAGGGTTATCAAGCCAGTCGCTTGTTCTCTGGTTCAATTAATATTTAATTATTTATACAAAATGGGACACTTCTGACCCAAAAAGGTGGCAAGAGAGATAAATGGATATAAATTGGTCTCGGGTAGTTGGTGTGGGGGTGATCTCAGTTTTGAAATAAATATCAGCCTTTTAGGCTTTGATATTTACAAGTTTTTTGTGTTTTTTCAAAAAAAAACCCCGTGAACTGCTGATAAATAATTCAGCCTCTTCCATCTGTGAGACTGTTGAATTTGGCCTAATTTTGCTTATAAGCAAAGATCATCAGCTGCTCTGGAAAAAGAAAATCCACAGGATTTGGGTTGTGGAGGGGCATTTTTTTTTCTCCCAAGGCACAAAGTTATTTAACATGTACACAGTTAAAAAAAGAACAACTCATGAACATTTTATGGAGCAAGTTCAACATACCTCCCGCCGTCCTTGTTGTACACAAATGGGAAACAACTGCGGGTCGTACTCTGAGATGTTGGTAGCCGGGAACAGGTCCTCTTGAGCTCGATACTCAATGACCAGGCAAGATTTACACAGATTGTGCTTTCCAGGGAGACAGATTAAATGATCCTAAAGGACCCCTGTGGCCTTAAAATTACAACCTTGAGTAGCACATGTGGTTTGTTTGTTTTTTTGAGGGACTAAAAGTGCTCTGAGGTTTTTTGTCCATATTCTTATCTCTGTCGGTTTGGGAAGAGGCCTGACTTGGGGTGGAAAGGGATTTTTTTTTTTGTCATGGGCTGAATATTTGGCAACGCTAAAGAGAAGCTCGGGACCAAGGAAAGCTACTTCACATGCTCGCCTGAAATCATGAAACACATACGACTCGACTGCAGCGTGATGTGGCTCTGGGGGCAGAGGTGTCAACAGGTGAAAGTCCAGTGGATTAAGCCTGGCGCTGAGAGTCTGGGAAAGTGGATTTTAATCCTGGTCCTGGCACTGCTTTTGTGTGTGATCATGCATAAATCACTCCATCCTTCTGAGCTTGAATTTCCACACCTAGGAAGACCAGATAGTTGTATTTTACTTACTTCCAGTAAGCTTTGTGAGACCTATGTTAAATAAGGTGTATACAGAGGGTTTTTTTTTTTTTCCCCTGGCTTTGTGAAGCAGAGGTCAGGAAAGAATGCGGATTTTCTAGCACAGTTTTCATCCTATTAGACCATCTACAATGGGGAAAAAAGCAATCTCCTGCCCCAGACTGCCAAATTTTGGAAGGGGCAGCAGGTTTTAAAAGCCTATTGGAATTGAAAAAACATGCTAAAACTCAAATTTACTAAGCTGTAGATAGGTTTCAAAAAGAAGTAAGAAAAAAAAATAGGAGCGACTCTGACAATGCAAAGGAAAGGAAACTTTTTTTTGCTGCCGGGACACAGCAAATTCCTTCACACATGGCTTGTGTCTTAGATCACAAAGAGATCTACAATGCAGACTAAGTGTGAATGGTTTGTTCATCCATCGTTGACTAAGTGCACACATGAGATCTCCAACTGGGACTTGAAGGATAAGG
>NW_005842036.1:876408-889450 GCF_000455745.1 Alligator sinensis | reverse complement strand
CTGCTGAACTTCAGAAACCCTCCTGGGGTTTTCAGTGTACCTTTACGCGTGCAAAAGTTTAACTCGAAAGGCATCTCCCCACCCCATAGTTAGGAGTACCTGAAAAAGAGGACTTATAAGGGGAGTTTCATTTCAGCATTAAACATGCGATATTCCACAATGTGTACTGTAAAATGTAAACCATAGGTAGGCGTAGGTGTGGCTTGGTCTCTTAGCAGTGTCTTTCTCTACCACACACAAGTTTATTAAATCAGCAACAAACATAAGTTAATTAGCTGAGGATAGAGAAGAGTCCATCACAGGTAGCTGAAAATAAGTCAAATGAAAAATGTAGTGACTGCATTTTATTCACCAGCTTCCAAGTCCAAGAATGGCCAGGGATATATCTGGACTCTTGGAGTCACCTGGTGCACTTGAAATAACTTGCTTTGTTGGGCTTTTGTGGGAGAGCTGTCCTGAATTGGGATATTGCTTCCTCGGAACAAGCACTGGAGTTACTTGAGTCAGATATGATGACCTGATCTCTCCTTTGGAGAATCCTTTTAACATGTACATGGGCGGTGAGTGTTTAGTGATAGTTTGAGTCCTGGTTAGCACGTCACAATCCCTCTCTTGCACATAGTACAATGCAGCAATGTGGGGTGATTGTTCTCCATTGATGCATCCAAATGGACAAGCTTTGTATCTCACGAGTCTATCTCCATGAGCAAAGGAAGGGTCATTTTGAGTATTGTGATAAGCAGTGATAGCCCGGCTGTTGAGAAGCACTGATCAGCTGTTTCCAAAAGAAAGGAGGGAGTTGGAGAAAGATCTGGTTTGCAGCTAACTTCTGCTAAGCCAATGGTTTCGACAGGTCTGCCTGAGCTTTAGGCTAGCCTCTGGCCTCCGCTCTTGCTCGGTGGAGTTATTGTGCATGCTGTATGAAACTGTTTTACCGTAAGAGGAAAGTGTTTGCATCATGTGGGTTAGAGAAACGAACCTGATTGAATTCCCCAAGGGGAACAGTGAGTTCAGAAGCTTTCAAGCCCCTGTCTGAAGGATTATTTTTTTCTCCATATTCCCTGCCATCTGAACAGCATTTTAAAAAGCGATGCATAGCACTCATAGAAACCGGAGACCTTACTAGAGTCATCCATTTGACCTGGGCAGGTGATTCTCTGTGATATTTGGTGAATGGCAGAGAGGCCCAATGCTATCTCTTTACTTTATCCCCCACCCCCAGAACCAAAGCTGGCCTCGCAGGGAAGGAGGAAAAGAAGTGCAATGTGCATTTGTGGTGGGAGGAATCGCTCTTCTTCACGGTAATTGTCTAGCTCAAAACTCTGAAAGTTGGTCTCTTGGACATCGGGGCAATGGGTCTATCCCAGCTCAGCGCTCTCTGTAAATCAACCCTTTCACAGGGACCAACCTATCTTATTTTTTATTTTGTTGGTAGAAAGTGTTCCAGCGAGTGGTTTTGTGTGTGTGTGTGGTTGTGCGTGTGTGGTTGTTATGAAAGACCCAGCTCCGACCTCTTCACTTTGAGCAGAAGGTTATTGTCTTAAATAGAACATGCAGCTTGCAATTCCCTGTTTGATCCTTTGAAACTCCAGCTTAGCCACCTGATATATAATTTTCATTCCCCCCACCCCTTTCTCCCCCTCCCACCACTCTAACACATTATAGCAGGAACTAATTTTGTCTGGACTATTATTAGATCATGAGATCAGGGCAACATAGAGGTCGTAAAATGTTTCATTCTCTCTGAATGGCCATCGTGCTCCTATCAGGTACCATAACGTTAGGTTTGCTTATTGTGCAGATTGCTTGAGTTGCAAATTGCACATTATCCAGCTTAAACACCTGGCATTTACATTCATTATAACCCTGACGCCCCCCTTTATGGCCTCCCGCGAGGGCCTTCCAATTGGTCAGAAGCGCAAATGAATGTTTTATGATTATGATGAATAATGTGAGGGGTTGTGGAGGAAGAGAGACGGGGACTTTATAGAGCACTTTGACATTACAGCCCTGCGTGACCAAGAGGCACTGGTCTCACTTTGTCTCTGACCGGACACTCAAGTTATATAACCATCTGAGTTTACCTGGATAAGTAACGCTTTCATAAAGAGAAGGGGTTGGCTGTGATGGAAGGAAAGGCAGTCTGATGATTCAGCCTCAGAACTGGGTCCTATTCCCAGTCCTATCCCTCTTCAGCTAAGTGACTTTAGGCCACTTTTCTGCACCTCAGTTTCCCCATTTGAAAAGTGCAGAAGAAGCCTTAAAGAAGACTCAGAGAGGATAGATTCATTATTTGGTAAGGGGCACACAGATGCCATGCCACCAGGGACAAAGACATAGATGGTTAATTATTGGATTTTGCAATAGTGCAGAGAAGGGGGTCGCATGGACTCTGGGTCTGGCAATGAGGGTCCTGCCATGCTGGCAACTGTCCATACTTATAATGAGATGTGATCCGTGCCCCAAGGAGCTTAAAGCCACAACAGACACGGCATCCCGAGAGTGTGAGGGGAACCATGGAGGCACAAAGGAGCAATGTCTTGAACACCACTACAGACCTTGTTAAGGAAATGCAGGAACGAGGGTCGCCTGACTCCCAGTTCAATACCCTTTCCACTAGACTGACCTGCCTCCCTGGATAGTGTTCCCGCTGATTAAAATCTGAGTGTTGTGTCTCAGCACCAAGCTTAATAACTGATAAATTGGCTAGTTAAGTTCATGGGCCAAGACAAAGAGTCTATCGCAGTGAACAGCAAAGCTCCCATTGACTTTAGTGATGTAGAAGTTGACTCGGGGTGAAGAGTGAAGGGGCTAGGTCCTATACTAGTACAGAACCAGCAGGGCTCGATTATCTTCAAATGAGTGACAACCAGAGGTGTTGCCTATGAATAAGGCACTTGGGGCAGTCCTCTTTCACCCTTCCCCACAAGGCAGCACTTAGGGTAGGACCAAACAACAGGCACGGGTAGTGTGCGTCATGGAGTGCAAGGTATCTTGGGTATTGTAGTTCTCTCGAGTGGCAGTGCAGTTCGCCGCTGCTGGGGTGGGACATGTTCGTCCCGTTTTTTGCCTCCGAACCATGTTGAGAGGGGCAAAAAGTGAGCTCAATTCTCACCCCAAAAGCAATGAACTCCACTGTCACTGTACGAAACTATGATTCCCAGAATGCCGTGCACTGCATGGTGCACATTTCCCGTGCCACTCCGGTGTGCAGCCCCAAGTGCAAGCAGAGTGAGGAATGGGAGAAGGAGATGCCCCCCTTACCCTCCTTCTGGTATCCCTCCCCTTAGGTGACACCCATGGTATATGCCCTGTTTGCCCCACTCCCCCATTACACTACTGATGACAACTTGGGAGCTGGTCCACTGAGCATAACTATATGCTCTGAGAAAGAGGAGTGGAAGGCCTTTGTGGTAGAAAAGCACTGGGATGACAGCACTTTTTTGGTCCGTGTGTGTGTTAAGTTGTAGCATGTTGGTGTACTGGGGAAGGATGGTGCATTAGCCTGAGGAAATCAAAGCAAAATGTCCATGCTGTTTTAATGGGAAGGCGTGAAAGTAGATGTAATATTTTGGTGTGAGGCTGCGCATGTATGTCATTTAGGTGTGGTGTAATATACTGTTGTGGGTAGTGTGTGCATGTGGGGGTCGGATATGTTCTTCGGATGGGAGCGTGCAAGTGGGTGTGTTGGAATGGGCATGGGTATTGTGGCATGCGTGTCAGACCACAAGCTTGTGTTGGGAAGTGTTGCATTTATTTCGATGTAGGCATGTGTGTACATCGCAGAGGGTCTCTTTTTTGGGGGGTGGGGGGTGGGGGGGATAATAATAATATGTAGAGGGCCAAGCCTCAACTACTTTGATGGGTGAGAGCATGCTGAGAGAGAAGTGCATTATGTTGAAGCTTGCATACGTTTAAAAAAGCCAAAAGTGAATTCTCTGTCTCCTTAACTAGAGAGAGGCTGGAGCTAAGAAGCAGGCTCCCTCTGATGGGAATACCGCCCGAATAAAAGGCTTTCATTAATGCATATTACTGCCAGAAGACCAATTGCTCACGCACTGACAGAGAGAGGAAGAAACGGCTCGGACCTCAGAAGCTGCGAGCCAGCCATTAAAGACCATTTAGTGCCCTGGACCCTAGAGTCTTTTGGCATCTGGTGCTTTTTACTAGCTCCTTCCTTGTATCTGGACTCTGCTGCCTCCTCTCTGGGGCTGTCAGCACAGCTCCCGCCTCGGAGAATGGCCATCATGGGAATTGAACTATGACTTGGCTTCACAACTTGGTGTTGCAGCTTGCTCTTTAACCCCTAGCCAATGCCTCTCACCACGTCTGCTAGCCCACCTGTTAGGATGGTGATACTGGGGGACAGCGAGTTTGGGGATGGGGAGGTCTGTTGCCTCCTCGCGTAATGAGCAATTGAGAGGAAGCGGGGGTCTCCCTGTTGGATCAAAATTCGGGGGTAAATCTCACGGAGGTGCCTCAGCACAGCCTCTAGCTTTGAATGAATATATTTCCCACACATACACCCAAGGCAGCCCAGGTTAATTCTGAAACCATTTCTCCCCTAAGGAGACACATGGGAGATCATTCCAGGATGCGAAGAGTAGGATGGATAGATAGATAGATAAATAAATAAATATAAATGAGAGGCTGCATCTCCAGAGATTGTTTCCTGGCTTAAATGATTTTAATTAATAAATAAATAAATGGGATTGAAAGTTGCCTGAAAGTGAGGCTGAGGCAGTGAGATATTTTTAACCCCCTCTCCTCACCCCTCCTTTATTTTTTTTTCCTTCTTTTTTTTTTTTTTTTCTTAGAGAGGTTTTGCTGGCAGCAGAGCGGGTGAGGGTTATCTGTCTCTTTCTGCTTAATGAGATGTTCAGGTTGCAAAAGGCTAGAAACAAGGGAAGGGACAGAGAAGGAGAAGTGGGTGGAGGGTGAAATCTGTCCGTTTAGGAAATAATCAAGTAGTTAAAAAATAAAGAGCTTGTGCTTATTCCTAGACTATATTGAGAACCGAACCAAATGGCCAACTGACCTTTTTTGCTTCCATTATCTTTCTATCTATCTATTTATCTCAATTGATCTACCTGTCTACCCATCTACCTACCTACCTTATTCATGCTGAAGTACTTTTGCATTTAGATGCCAGGATCCCCATGACAGCAGGTGTTAACACATCTATAAAAGAAGGACTGTTTCTCCCTGCAAAGAGTTTGCAGTCCCAGTGAAGGACTACAGGCGCGCAGGCAAGGAAGCTGAAAAGATGGCCGTGAAAACCAGAGTCTCATGTAAGCATTGACAAGTGTTTTTTAGGATCTCACAAGTGAGACAAGTCCAAGGAGGACAGTCAGATGGCTCTGAAGGTGCTCCCAGATGTGCTGACCACGTATAGCAGCAGTTGACAAGGTTCTCTGGAGGTGGACCAGAATACCCAGCTTGGGTCTGAGGCCCAGCCAGTGCCAGGACCGGGCCACTGCCATTGCTTCTCTTTGCTGCCTGGACATGGCAGAAGTGAAGTCCTGTGCCACCAAACACTGATGATGCCCCTCAGCTCTGTGGACCAGATCCAATGGTTCACTAGGCCCACCGGTCATAAGTTGCCAACCCTTGAATACAGAATTGTAACATCCTCCATGGATCCTCAGCTGGAATAGAAACAAGGGTATCACTGTCTTTTAAAGGTCAATCATTGGAGCTAATGGTTTAAACCTGTTAGCTGGAGGCAGTTGTGACCAGGTATGGGCATTACACTTATAAGTGATTGGAAACTGGTCTATACTAGTAACAGAACGGCAGTTCAGCACACAAAACCAGTCTATACCCATAACACAACAGCAATTTGGCATACATAAACTGGTTTTAAAATGATAGAACCTGTTCTAATATCCCCCCCGCCATCGAAGGGAGAACGTGCTTTCTGTTCACTACTGACCTAAACTATGCCACTTAGAGAAAACCGCATAACTTAGATTAATGTTGCCTTGGGCTTTTTGAATGTTTGTACCTAGCTTTTGAATTCATTTTGTGGACCGCTAGATGCTGATGGAGGGGACTGAGAGACCCCCACACTAAGCTAACATGGGGTGTATGAGCTCTCAGAGCTTTAAGAATTGACACTTTCAGGGAAATGTTTCATTGAAAGAGCAAATTTTGATTTTAAAAAATCCTACGTGAAACAAGGATAATTAATAATAAGTATTAATTCAATTATTATGACATTTGAAACATCATGGGGTGGATTCAGAGAGGGCATGTCATGTTTGTGTGTTCATCTCTATGGAGAAATCCTACAGATTTCCATAGAGGTGAAACCAGTAGGACTTTGTAGAAGCAATACTTGACAGGTATATAACTTATTGAAGAAAACTGTTCTTTCTGTGCATGTTTTGATTTCATCCTAAAGAATCCTGTAGCTCTCCATTCCTTGCTACAGTTGTATGTCATCTATGTCTCTGTTATGTATGGTACGTACATCCATTATTATGCCTGCATGAGAAAGAGGTGTAGATGATGTAGGTAAGCCCATGGCAGCACATCAGAAGTGTCTCCTGGTTTGCGTATTATTATGGCAATTATTATGAATTCTGGTGGGATTTTGTAAGAAAAGAAGAATTACCTGACCAAACTGGTGATCCATTTAGTCCACTATTCTGCCTCTGATAAAGTCCAGTAATGGATGCTATAGAAGAAGTGCTAAAACCCACATAAAGGACAATTATGGAATAAACTGCCAAGTTTCTTCTCAACCCTTGTTATTTAATGGTTGATTTATGCCTGGAAGCATGCGGGTTATTTCCCTAGCATTTCTTATCTTATTCAGTGTAACTGTGGATGTTCTCATTATGCATATAAATGTCTAATCCTATTTAAAATTATGCTGAGGTCTTGGCTTTCATGGTACCTTGTGGCAAATTGTTGCACAGGTTAATAATTCACCCTTTGTGCATGTCTATATATAAAATATGCTTGTACACACACACACACACACACACACACACACACACAAAAAAAAATCTTCAGTGTTACAAAATATATCTTCTTCAGGAATCCCTCACAGTCAAGGATGATTGTCTTCCATGATTGCCTTCTCTGTGGGTCTGAAGATGGCTGATGAGGCCAATCTGGGATCAGCAGACTGCTGCAACTTGGGCACGTGTTTCCATGTGGGGTGGGTGACTCGGGTTTCTTGATTCGGACCGCGACATGCAGTTTCTTCCACTTGCTTTTCTGTCTCCCGTTGTCATCAACAAGCTTCAAAGTACTGAGATCCTTGCAGAAGACTTTCTCTGGGGTGGTCCTGGGCAATAGTCTCCCAGGAGTTGATGTCAATGTTGCATGTTTTTCAAGTTGGCCTTGAGGACATCCTTGAAGCTCTTCCTCTGCTCTCTTTTTCATAGTATGCCTTGACTGGGCTGGGAGAGTAAGACTTGCTTCAGAAATCTGGAGTCAGGCATCCAGATGATGTGGCTGGCCAGCAAAGTTGCCGTTGGATGACCATCGTCCTACGGTGTTTGCTTAGGAGGGGATGCTAATGTTGGTGCATCTGTCTTAGCACTGGATTTGAAGGCAGGCAGCATTGATAGTAGTTCTTTAGTGACTTGAGGTATCTCCTGTCCATTATCCATGTCTCAGCTCCATACAGTAAGGTGGATCAGAACTGCTTGACCAACCATGAGCTTGGTTTTGGATCTGATGTTGCAATCTTCAAACACCCGTTTCCTCAGGTGTCCAAAGGCTGCACTTACACATTTGAGGAGATGTTGGATTTCTTTATCAATGTCATCCTTCCTTGAGATGGCTTCTGAGGTACAGGAAATACTCGATGTTCTCCAGATACCCGCTGTTAATCTAAATTACCAAAGCTGGGGACGGCTCATTAAGAACTTGTTGATGGAGGACCTTAGTCTTCTGAATGGGCCAGCCCCCTTGAGACCTAAGGATGGAGGAAGGGAGCCTTTCCTTCCAACCAAATATTATATATAAATAATACATAATGATCCCAGAGCCACCCATCCAGGCCTATATTATTATATACATTTTGTTTCCTGTACACAATTGAGTATATGGTTATGGCTAAATATTCCTATGGGAAGAGGTCTTTGTGTATGTACAGTTTAATATAAAAAGTCTTAATAAAATCTTGCCGTTGTAAGATAAAGCCAGAACAATTCATATTAAAATAAGGCACAACCAGGGACTGTAATTATCCTTTGGAACAACTTACCTAAGAATATGATAGATTTTCTATGAAATGAAGATTTTAACTTAAGGCAAGACACAAGTACCTTTATGAATATTTGCTGGGTGAAGCACTCTGGGCTGTATTATGGAGGATGATGATCAACGTTTCTTTTCAGGCCTTAGCATCTGCGCATCTACAACAACTGCTGCACAGATTTTCTATTTTAAAATTAATTTTGTTTGACAAACCTGTATTTGCTCCAGCCCCAATTTGTTGCGTTTGTTGTATGCCAATCATTCCCCCCCCCACCCCACAATAGCAGCATATTTTAAATAAAGATATACAAAAACATATTGCAGAAGTTTGTGGTTTGGGATAGATTCCCCTTACAGAGGTTAATAGCAAGAAAGTGAATAGGGTTTTATCAAACTGTAAGTGTTCTACAGAATCATAGAAAATTAGGCCTGGGAGGGAGCTCAGGAGGTCACATCTAGTTCAACTCCATGCTCAAAGCAAGACCAGCACCAACTACATCATCCCAGCCAAGTCTTTGTCTACCCGGGTCTTCAAAACCTCCAAGGATGGAGACTCCACCACCTCTCTGGGTAACCTGTTCCAGTGTTTCACCACGCTCCTCATGAGAAAGTTTTCCTAATATCCAAGCTAAACTTCCCTTGCTGCAACTTGATCCCATTGCTCCTTGTGCTGTCATCCACCCCCACTGAGAACAGCCCAGCTCCATCCTCTTTGCACCCCTTGGCAGGGAGTTGAAAGCTGCTATTCAATCCCCCTTGGTCTTCTCTTCTCCAGACTAAATCAGCCCAGTTCCCTCAGCCTTATCTCATAAGTTATGTTCCCTAATGCCCACCCATTTTCATTGCCCTCTGCTAGACTCTCTCCAACTTGGCCACATCCTTTTTATAGTGGGGGGCCCAAAACTGGACACAGGACTCCAGATATGGCCTCACCAGTGCTGAATAGAGATAAAGAATCACTTTCTTCAGTTTGCTAGCAGCTCCTACCAATGCAGCCCAGGATGCCGGTAGCCTTCTTGACAACAAGGGCACACTGTTGGCTCCTGTTCAGCTTATTGTCCACTGTCATCCCCAGGTCCTTTTCTGCAGAACTGCTGCTTAGCCCATCAGTCACCGGCCTGTACAGGTACATGGGACTTTTCCATCCTAAGTACAGGACGTTGCACTTCTTCTTATTGAACCTCATGAGATTTTTTTTTTTAGGTCTAATCCTCCAATTTATCCAGTTCACTTTGAATCTTAGCTCTACCTTCCAGCGCATCTACTATTGACCCCAGCTTGGCATCATTTGCAAACGTGCTGAGGGTGCACTCTGTGCCATCTTCTAGATTGTGGATGAAGATATTGAATAAAACCAGCCCCAGGACCGACCTCTGGGGCACTCTACTTGATACTGGCTGCCAAGTAGGCATCGAGTCATTGATTATTACCCTTTGACCCAATGGTCCTGCCACTCTTCTGTCCCCTTTAAAGTCCATTCATCCTACCCAGAATACTGTGGGAGACTGTATCAAAAGCCTTGCTAAAGTCAAGGTTTATCAAATCCACCTGTCACCCTGCATCCACAGAGCCAGTCATCTCATCATAGAAGGCAATCATGTAGGTCAGGCATGACTTGACCTTGGTGAATCCATGCTGACTGCTCCTCATCGCCGCCTTCTTCTCCAAGTGCTTAGAAATGGATTCCTTGAGGACCTTCACCATGATTTTTGAGGGACTGAGGTTGAGGCTGACCAGTCTGTAGTTCCCCAGAACCTCCTCCTTCCCTTTCTTAAAGATGGTCACTCTATTTACTCTTTTCCAATCATTCAGAACCTCTTCCAATCCATGAATAATGAATTTTCAAACATAATGGCCATCAGCTTTGCAATCGCATCAGCCAACTCCCTCAGCATGCTTGGGTGTATTGCATCCAGCCCCATAGACTTGTACATGTCCAGATTTTCTAAATAGTCCCTAACCTGTTGTTTTGCCACTGTTGGCTATTCGCCTCCTCCCCAAACGGTGCTGCCCTGTCCAGGAGTCTGGGAGCTGACCTTACCTGTGAAGACTGAGATAAAAAGGCGTTGAGCACTTCAGCTTTATCCACGTCATCTCTCACTAGGTGGCCTCCCCCATTCAGTAAGGGACTCACACTTTCCCCAGTTCTCCTCTTGCTACCAACATACTTGTAGAAACTCTTCTTGTGACCCTTGCTAGCTGCAACTCCAATTGTGATTTGGCCTTCCTGACTTCATCCCTGCATGCCTGAGCAATATTGTTATCCTCCTCCCTAGTTGTTTGTCAAAGTTTCCACTTTTTGTAAGCTTCCTTTTTGTGTGTTAGCTCACTGAAGAGTTCCCCTGCTAAGCCTTGCTGGTCTTTGGCCATACTTGCTAGCTTCCTGTGCACTGATATGGTTCCTTCCTGCACCCTCAGTAAAATGCAGGTGGACTTCAATCATTCTGCCATCCTTTCTTTAAAATACAGCCAGCTCTCCTGGACTCCCTTTCCCTTCGGACTGGCTTCCCATGAGTTTCCTGAGTGAGTCCAAGTCAGCTTTTCTGAAGTCCAAGGTCCTTACTTTGCTGCTCTCCTTCCTTCCTTTCCTCGGGATCCTGAAATCAATCATCTCATGGTTGCTACTCTCCAAGTTGCCATGCACGACTACATTCCCCACCAATTCTTCCCTGTTTGTGAGCAGCAGGTCAAGAAGAGCACGGCCCCTAGTTGGCGACTCCAGAACTTGCAAGTTGTCCCCAGTACTCCCCCAAAAACTTCTTGGATAGCCTATGCACTGCTGTATTGCCCTCCTAGGTGTCAGGGTGATTGAAGCCCCCCATGAGAGCCAGGGCCTGTGATCAGGAAACTTCCCCTAGCTGTTTGAAGGAAGTCCCATCCACCTCATCCTCCTGGTCTTGTGGTCTGTACCAGACCCCCACCAAGACATCATCCTTGTTGCTGTCCCCTCTAACCCTAACCCAGAGACCTTTGACAGGCCTGTTTCCAGTTTCACACCAGAGGTCTGAGCAATCATACAGCTCTTCTTACATAAAGCACAACTCCTCCTTCTCCTCTTCCTTACCTCTCCTTCCTGAAGAGCTTGTACCCATCCATGACAGTGCTGCAGTCGTGCAAGCTCCCACCGCATCTCTTTTAGTCCGCTCACATCGTACTTCTGCGACTGTGCGAGGATTTCCAATGCTTCCTGCTTGTTTCCCAGGCTCCTTGCTTTTTTCCCAGGCAACAGGAATGCATGAAGAATGAATTAATCTTTGGGGGAAAAAATAGTATAGCATTGAATAGAAAATTAGATCCTGTCTGTAGGTGGTTGACTCTCCGTCTAGAATTTTATAGTTCAGGTATGAATCTCCATTGAAATCCCTTCCATGATTCGGGACACTTACAGATAGATTATTGTTCCCCCTCATGCTCTGTAGGATTTCTCCACTGGATTAAGAAACAAACAGGATCCCAAGACAATGGGAATAAAATGAGCTCCAGTA
Organism: Alligator sinensis; assembly: GCF_000455745.1. Lineage (NCBI taxonomy): Eukaryota > Metazoa > Chordata > Crocodylia > Alligatoridae > Alligator > Alligator sinensis. Next base: position 877,745 of record NW_005842036.1, on the reverse strand, counting down.
GTTTTATGAGAGCTATTTAGGTCTACCCGAGCTCAAGATCTGAGCAGGATTCATACTAGTATTTTCCTATGAATTGTCTGCTAGAGTTGTCAGCCAAAGATTGCACAGCTCAGCTATAGGTTGGGTCCTTTGCAGAACCAAGCCCACTTTGGAGGTTCACTTGCCTTTGGCAATCACTCTCATGCCCTACCATGGCTTTCCCATTCAGGGAATGAAAGCAGCCAGTGCGGTGTGAAGCAGTAGCAGGAGCGGGATGCGACCGTTCACCAACCTGGGAAACGAAGCCCTTGAATTCCCTGCCTCGACCCTGGCAGATTTATTCCGAGCACAAATGGAGCCCAACGAGATTCCCCAGAGTCTCCTGGTGTCCCCAATTCAGGCCTAATGCTTAGCTGATGTTGAGCTATGTAAATCCTCACACATCAGGTGAGAGCCTTAACTGGTGATAAGCAAGGATCCTGGTTTTCTCTGATTAAAAAAAAAAAAATCCACATTTTTCAGACATCAAAAAGTAACCCCAAATCCACATTTTCTCATGATTAAAATGAAATATCACTAATATATAGATCTATATGTTATAGATTTATATATTTAATTATCTATAATTCTATATCTAAAAGCTATATCTACCTATCAATATATCTATATAGGTGTACCTATGTAGATAGATATAGATATATAGATAGATCTCACTCTATATATAGTTATATAGATATATATTTAGATAGATAGAGAGATCTATCTATCTATATATATATAGAGAGAGATCTATATATAGATATATACATAGATCTCTCTCTATATATAGATCTCTCTATATATAACTGGAGATCTATCTATATATATAGATACATGTAGAAAGAGATCTATATATAGATATATATACCTATAGATATATAGAGAGACATATATCTATATAGAGATATAGCTAGATACAGAGATATAGATCTATAAATATATATATATATATATATATATAGTCCTATAAATATGTATATATAGATATATCTATATCTTTCTATATAGATGTATATCTATCTATCTATCTATCTATCTATCTATATGTAAAGTAGTTTTTCATTTAAATCATGGAGAAATGTGGATTTTGGGTTACTTTTTCAGAACTGGACAATGGGGATTTTTTTTTTAATCGCAGAAAACAAGGGTCCCTGGTGATGATAAGTCAATTAGGTGGCACAGGCGTGGAGGATCCTCAGGTGCAGCGACTCACCAATGCTCCACTGAAGTGAGTGGCGCTGGGCTGGTTGATACCATCTGGGAACCAATATCTGGAGGAGGATCAATCTTAACTGTTATATGAAAAACAGTCCATCCCC
>NW_005842036.1:860108-876377 GCF_000455745.1 Alligator sinensis | reverse complement strand
TTCCCCTTCGCTTTTTTTTTTTCCCCTTCAACTTCTGATATCCACCTCCTACCTCCCCCCCAGAAAGTCTGCCTAGGGTCCCCACTTCCCACTCTCCTCCCTTCGAAGCCCCGGCACGCTGTGAGCCTGCAAAAGTTTAGCAATAATTAGTGCCGACCTCTGGCTGCTTGCGTCTCGCTAGGAATGCGGGTTGTCAGCGCTGCCTGTCAGAGGGCTGCGAGGAAATGAAGCATTCGGAGGCAAGGAGACGTGGGAAGGAGGAGGAGAAGTGTCCCTGCGCTACAAAGCACATTGCTATTAAAGTGTCAGTTTTTTGGTTTACTGTTGCAGTTTGTGTGAGGAGTTTATGGATCAGCAGATAACAGTAATTATCACACAGACTTTTCAGCTAAAGTCTAATCTAACCTTTTATAGTTTTGTACCACTAGGCCTTTTATTTTTTAGGGCTAATCGGTGACTTTATTTTTTTTTTATGGCCTCTAAATCATCAAAGCGGACATCAGACATCTTCGCACAAAAAAAGATGCGTAGATTAATTGAGTGAGGGGGCGGTGAGAGAGTTTTATTAATAATACTAATCAGAGGACTTTATTGTACTAAAGCCCAGGGATACATTAACAGAACTTAAAAAAAATAATAATAATAACCATGATGGGTTGAGTGGCTGTCGGCAGAGATGAAGCACTTGGACACGTGCGGTACAATTTATCAAACCGCGTTTTGTGCTCGTGGCCACAGCTCCCAGTCCAGAGAAACTCTTTCAAATACAGGGGAGGTCCTCTAGATTCGGGGGGGAAATATATAGGACTCCAAAAAACTAAATAAAAGTAAAGTTGGGGGGGGGGGGGGGGGGGAGTTGGATTAGATAAGCAATTGAAACATTTCTGATGATTTTTTTTTTTAAAAAGGATTATGCCTTTGGGATCCAAACTAGGATCATCATGTTTCCAGTATGAAAAATGGCTCCTGAACCAGAGTTGTATAATCTTTCTCACTTTTGAAATCTTTTTTCCTCCCCCCCGCCCCAAAAAAGGGATGTATGCACGCACGTGCATATGCATAGGGGTGAAAAAATGTCTAGACATTTTTTTAAGACTCTTTTTATCTCGGTGCATATGGTGGCAGCGCACGCTGCCCAAAACTGGAGCCTGGTTACTGGCCAGGATTCCTGCCATGATTGCAGCCCTGGGAGGCCCCCAGGACACCAAGTAAGGCTGCTGGCCTCAGCATCTCCTACCCCACTTGGGGTAACCTGCTGTGTGCCAGAGCATGTGTGGTACGGGCGTTCCCTGGGGACAAGTAGCACAGTTTGTGCCACTGCTACTTGTCCCCAGGGACACAAATGTCCAAGCTCATCTGGATGTAGCCAGAGATTTCAAATAGGAATCTGTCGTATTAAGTTCTGAGTTTTTTGCAGCGGCAGAATTGCTCTATTATTTTTCCGTAATCAAAAAATGATGAAAAGCTTCAAAGAAGAATTTTTTTCCAACTCTTTGAGTTGATCTAATAAAAGATATCAGATTTACCCAAAGATTTATCTTGTCTGCTATGTCCTTAGACCAACACGGCTACAACCTACACCCCTGAATGCTAGAAGCTGGCTTTTTCCAATGGGAGCCTTGAGTCTACTGAGGGGTGCTCTGAGTCTAACCAGTCTGCTTTGAGTTTAGAAAGATTGAGCCACTGGTCTAAGTTGACATGCTGTTGTTCCCAGTAGGAAGGTTGTAGGGACTGACATTGGTTCTTCAAATAAGATGCATTGCATAACTGTTAGCTCCTCTGTACACATTGAATTGTAATGTGCTTCCCTGATGCATTAAAGAGGTGAAGCTGGGCTTTGGTGCAATAGTTGTCTCTTTAGCTAAGGGAAAAAAGGGTGGTGGGAGGATAGGAAACCTAGTTGGAGAAGATCAGGACCATCCCCTAGTACAGTAGATCTGTAGGAAATGAATTACATCCTGGGAATTAAGAGAGTTAAGGGAGTTTAGCATGACAGCAAAGGAGACTTTGATAACTAACACTTTCCACCTGCAATGGGTGGAAATAAATCTCTCAGCCCTCCCCATCCGCCACCACAAAGTCTGCGACTGGGGTTGGTTAAAGGAGAAGCCCAAGCCAAATTAAAGTGTTATTAAGACATCTGTGTGTCTAATGAAAAGTTACTAGGCAGGAGAGAGGCACAAATCATTATGAATCAATTTAACCCTGGCCAAAAATATGCAGTGTAATTCATACCAGAGTTTGAGTTAAACACTGGCATTTTAAATATAGTGGAGTGTCAGGACTGTCTCCTGACTGGGCTAGCCTTTAAGAAATGACGGTATTTCATCTGCCAGGCCAGGGTGCATTCGGAGCTGGGGCTCTGCACGTTGCACGGCTTTGCTCTGCACATTGCACATCGCAGGGTAAATATTCAGGTTTACCCTGGATCAATGCAGGGGTGGGGGGTGATACTTTGCTTCGAACCCTTCTGAAACTTTGCTTTTGCCAGTGCCAGAAGGAAGGGCTGAGTAGGCTCGTGTCCCTGGTTTTGAATCCCCGCAGGTCAACTTTGACTTTCATCCTTCTCCAGTCAAGAAGTCCAGGCACTTTTCCACGATGGGTAGCTGTAGTCCTGAGTTCAAACCACAGGGGAGGTCTCATGGCTACAATGTTTGCCCTTGGAGGTAGGAGATTTAGGTTCAAATCCCTACTTTGGCCCAGACTTTTCTTTACCCTGGAAGAGTGTTGCAAGGTAAAGCGTAAGGTGCTTCGGTGCTATGATGTGGGAGGCCAAATAAGTCGGTCAGGCAGACAGGTGCTCGGCTATTCCCTCCAAACCTCCCATTCTCATCATGGTTATGGTTTGCTGCCTTGTCTTCAGCAAAATTTCCCCACCTCCACCGACCTTGATCTTCACGGCCCTGAATGGAGGGAAAGCGGTTGCTTTTTTGACAGGCATGCAGTCTGTATCTACCCAAACTTACTCTTCTCTACAGTGGCACCCATCAACTATGCCACTCTGTGCCATGCAGATTGCCTTTGAACCCGGGAGCAGTTTAACAACATCTGGGCGGTGCTTTGGGCAAGGTAAGTCGCATCACTAATTGACATGGCCAATTAGCCTCCCCACAAGTGCAGCAACCCTGCTTCTGGTTCAGGACACAGCTTGCACAGGATTGCTCAGAGTCCTGGGGATCACTGCCGAGTAGGGTTAGCAAGCCGGGCAATTAACCAGTCACATATCATCAATTGACTACCTATTTTTTGACTGGTTAAGGATTATAGCAATTTTACAACAAAAAAAACCCCAAACCCTATATTTCTTTGTAATTTTTTTTTAAAGAAATAGATTTTTATTGTTCTTCAGCATACTTCTTAATGGAAAACTTGTGCTTATTATTGGGACCTGTTGGCAATTTTTTACTCATATATGACCAGTCAGCTGACCAAACTTAATTTAGCTGGTCAAATACCTAGCTCTACTGCTAAGTGGATGGTAAGTTTGCCACGTAGCCATGGTCTTAGTGCTCCACCGTACAATCACCCCTGCAGACTGGAAAGTTTTCTCTTCTGCCTTGGGGGTCTTTCTCTCCTACCTTGGGGGTCTTCAAGGGGAGGCTGGACAGATATTTGACAGGGATGACATGACCCCAGCACCCGTTTCTGCCCAGGGTAGGGGGTTGGACCTGATGATCTGTTTAGGTCCCTTCTGACCCTAAATACTATGAAGTTGTAAGGAATATTGTGGCTCCTGGGACTGCTGCACCATGCAGCACTGTGGCTGTGTATATCCCCCATATCCTTCTTAAGCCCTTTTTTTTGTGACATCTCACTGGTACAGAGGCTTTTTCCTGGCACTACACAGTGCTGGGCTCGCCCCGTCTGTATGTCAGATGGTATACGTATGAACGTGATATCTTACTTGACCTAAGGCAGTCGGCTGCTGGCTTTAGCCTTTAAATGAGTCCTTCAGAAGCTTGTGGTTCAGCAAAAAAAAAAAAAAAAGCTCCAGTGCTGTCTCCAAGGGGACACAAAACCCAGCTCCCTTCCCCTAAAACCACCAACCAGTGGCAAAAATGAAAAGCCACAACTGGCTTCCTCGGAGACCCAGGTTCCTGCCAGCTGCGGAGCCACGCACAACTGGCAGATGCAAATCCAGCTCTGGCTGCATTGAGCATAGTCCGGTGCAGACAGAGACCGTTCTCAGCAGCTGCAAAAGAAAAGTGTGCGGGCCGGGAGCGGTCCGAGGCCCTCGGGGGCCTGTGCGCGGCGGGCTGTGGCCAGCAGCCCGGACACGCCGGGTCGGGGAATGCAGGCCGGTGGGCTAGAATTAGGCACGGACGCTTAGCGGTTGATTAAAGATTATTTTACTTACACCGAAGATGGTCGCGGTGCAGGCAGGAAAACTTGCTTGAGTTGCAGTTACAAAACAAAACAAAACAAAACTCGAACCTGCAGGGCACGAGAGTACGTCGCAGGGGGTTTTCGGCGACGGGAAGATGCAAGACACGAGGGTACGTCGCAATGGGTTTTCGGCGACGGGAAGATAAACCTGCAGGACTCGAACCCGGGTAGAGCTCTGGATACACTCACACGAAGTTTGCTAGGCTCCGTGCAATAGGCTCTGCAGCGCTTAGAGATCTTCACGAGACGTGAAGTCCTCCTCCTCCTGATAGTTGTGGAGTCCTCCAACTTGGGCGGAAACCGCTCAAGCCTCTTATACGGCTAGCAAGCCAATCGCTAGCCGCCACGTGGGAATAATTTAGACCTGGCCAATAGTGGGACACAAATTTGCATGCGGGTGGCGGGAACTCCTTTGCACCGTGCATTTCTCTTTGCAACTAAGAAATGCACCCTGCAAAGAAAGCTCCTAGCAGCAGGAAATAATTTAGCAGTGCCGAAGCGCACACAAACAAAATCACACCCTTGGGTTGTGACAAAAAGCGTGCAATTTTTGTTTTCTATACGGGAGAAAATGGGCAAGTGCCCACCTTCCCCTGGACCTAGAGACGGTTTTACATCAGCACAGGAAATATTTTTCATCTGGAAATCCTGCCATTTCCCCCTCCGTTCCCCCCGGCAATACTGGCTGGTTCTGAAATGACTTTGTTCCCCCTCTTCCCCAAACTTTATTATGATGATTTTTAATCTTCAGTCCTTTTCCCTTCCTGTGCCCCCTATTCCTCTCCCTCATCCATCGACCACTTTGTTTCCCCGCCACCCCTCAGCTCCCGGAATAACATATTTTTAATTTCTTCCCTAGAAGTGTTTCCACCTTATTTTCTCCTGAAGCTGAAAGGAAATTGCTTCTGCAAGGGTGCAGGGCCACTTGCATTGCAAAGGGCGGCTGTTGTCTCTTTTTTCCCATGGAGCTCCTCTCCGCATCTCCCGCGAGGATGTTATTGTGCCTGGTCTTTTCATTACGGAAATTGAGCATGTAACCAAAGTCAGCAGCTCATTTCATGGCTTTGCTGGAAACCGAGCCGGCCACGAGAGATGCCCGGGCCTTCTGAGTTTGGCTGGGAATTGATTTGAGCTCTCCCGCGGAGGGGAGCTGGCCTTTGGCATCTCGGGCAAAATTCACTGGGGGCGATGCACGCGAGACTCGTGCACCCCAGAAAGCCCGCACCCACCTTGCTCTGCATCTCACCTGGGGAGCCTGCAATGGTAAAATGTTTGCTAGCATCCTTTTCACTGGCATGGCGCCTTTGATCCAAGGATTTCAAAGGCCTTGGCAAGCATTTCAGCTTCGCAGCAGCCCTTGGGGGCAAATATTTTTATCCTCTCTTTACAGCTGGGGGAGACGGAGATGCAGAGAGGTTAAGTAGTCAGCATGGGGTGTTTAAAGGTATGTGCCTAAATGCATAATTAGGCCTCTCATTTAGATTTCCGATCTCAGCAGACTTATGCTGGGGTTTGACTTTAAGCACTCACAATGGAACCGTTTAGCTTTAAGTGACCGGCCAAAGATCATTTACTAGTCCATGCGAGAGCTGGGAACAGACCTCGGGAGGTTTCCAGCCTCTCCCTTCCATTAACCGCTGCATAGATGCCTTCTTTTTATTAGCACACCCGCCTGTGATTCTCCCTGCTGCCTTTTCACGTTAAAAGGCATAGGCTCTTTCTCTTTTTTTTTTGTGCCTACTGATGAATTTGACTGAGAAGAAAACATCGCAAGGAATCAATCGGTTGTTTCCCCACCTTGTATCCAAATCATCTTTTTTCTGCGAGTGCATTTTTTCATTTGTTTCCTGCTCTCTCAGTGGCACAGACATGTATTTGCAAGTGTATGGAGCACCAGTGTCCATTCTTAGAGGGGATGGAAAAGGTGAGTATTGGAAGGCAGTGGAAACATCAAGGAGTTGGATCACAAAATACCTATTTTGAGGGGGTGAGCCGGGAGGAAAAATAATGTTTTTTTTAGGCTACACATGGCTGTCGCATATTGTGGTATTAGCTCAATCGGGAATGTGAATCAAGAAGGCAGGCGTCTGCTGGCTAAGTAGCATCTCCTCCATCTTCTCTGCCCTCCACCCCACGCCAATACAAACAGATAAATGTGGCACCTCCCAGTTGCATCCAAGCACGGGGAACACGGTTATATAACTAGGCAGCAAGCTTTACACATCTAAGATGATCTGCTGGGCCTGGCAGATGTATAGCATTTGTTTCCAAGCCAAAAATCTTTCCCTTCGGAGGAGGGTTTGGTATGGGGTGAGATGATAGACCTCAGCCCTGGGCAAGTCTTTGCTTCACAATGTAATGGTCAGATGTGGCAGAAACGCATTGGATCCGGTTGTCTTTGGCTCTGCACTCTGTCACTGTTTACACCTATGCTAAATGCTGGCCCATTGGGCAAAAATGATGGCCCATGGTAGAGAAACAGGCCTGATGCACTTCAATGGCCCACTGAGTCTGATCTCTTCTCTGGTGTCAATTCATCCCTGCTCTGGTCCTACTCAGGCCTGGGTGGATTTTCACCTCCTGCTTCACTAGACCCCTTTGGGCTGGCAGGACAGGTGATTATTGAGGCTACAAGCCCATCTCCATGCACTAGGTCCATCCCAGCCCATCTCTGCAGGGCCTCAACATACCCTGTCTGCTGCAGGTAGCAGAGAGGCCTCTGGCATCGGTGCTGTTGTGCAGCAGGAAGGCACTGGGCAATAGCAATGAGGATGCTCCATTACTAGCCAAGGCTGAGGAGCATTGGCAAGACACTGTGTGATGTGAATGTTTCCACTGGGGGGGTCCCCAGGCTGCTCCAGTTCAGGGTATAAGCAGAGGACTTTCAGACCTCATGTCCCTCAAGCTGGCAGGGACTAAATTCACTTAACACCAAACCAACCAAGCAAACACACACACACACAAAAAAAGAAAGGCCCACATAATTCCTCTCCAGTGTGTATTTTGTAACCCCGCTGCACACCAACAAAAGGCTTTTCCATCTCTTCACGCCCATTGATTAGTGTGGATTATCAAGACATCCTGATTATCTACGTGGAGTCACTTCAAGAACCATCAGAGGTGACGTTAAATTGATTAATCCAGTAAAGCTTCTCTAGTAATTAGATGCATCCCCTTTCAAATTGCCCAAATGCTGGTGCACTCCTTGCTGCAGAGGGGAGGGGTCAGCACTAGGATGGCACGGGTCTGAGAGAGCTTCCCTTTCCAAAGAAATCGTATTTCCAAAGGGCAAATGCAACTGCTGATTGCATGGGTCTGAGAGATGATGTTTTTGGAAAGGGGAATTATTTCCAAAAGACAAATGCAACTGCTGTGTGTGTGGATTGCATGGGTGTGAGAGATGATTTTTTTTGGAAAGGGGAGTTATTTCCAAAAGGCAATGCAACTGCTGATTGCATGGGTCTGAGAGATGATTTTTTTTGGAAAGGGGAGTTATTTCCAAAAGGCAAATGCAACTGCTGTGTGTGTGTGTGTGTGTGTGTGTGTGTGTGCGTGTGGATTGCATGGGTCTGAGAAACTCCCCTTTCCAAAAAAAATCATATTTCCAAAAGGGAAATGCAACTGCTGTGTGTGCGTCTCTCTCCCCACGACGCAGTGCGAGTTCTTGATTCGAACAGCACAAAGAAAGCACTAAGGCGGGAGAGCGAGAGGTACTCACTATACGTTAGCGTTTTGGAACAAAATCATAGAACGAACAGGACTTCTTAGCACAGCTAGTCTGTTTTCTAGCCCGGGTAGGATTATTCGTGACAGGACTTTGTCCAGAATAGCTTTCAAGTGACCCTTCTAATAATTCCACCCGGAAAACGTGAGGGGTAATGGACTAAACTTTGAAGCAGAGTCCCGTTCACCCTTTCTTTGTGCATCCGTGGACTCGAGCAAGTCATTTGAACTAGAACGGGTGGGTTGTTTCATGGGCATATGGGGTGAAAACTCGGTGTGCATCAATTCAGTGCCTGGCTCTTTCATCACTTCTGTGAGTGACCTGCGATGTCTCCTTTTAGAGACTATATCCCCTTCTTGCACCCTTTAGTTCGGGCTCTTTTTCACAGTAAAACGCTCAACCTCATTGCTAACATAAACCCTCTGAAGTTAGCAGAGAGCCGATCCGAACTATGCTACGTACCTAATGTCCAGTCTCCAAAACCAGAGACCATCCTCCAGTCTGCATTGAAGTTGGTGAGAGTTGAGAGGGATCAAAACCTTTCCAGGGACTGGTGAGGTGGCCCCATATCTATTGCGGGTAATTAGTTGTCTGGCCCAGGCCCCACAACTGGGAAGACTTTGATCCCACCCAGCTTTGTCCTAGTCCAGCAACACGTGGAGGGAAGTCGGGGGGGGAGGGGGGGGTGGAAATTACCTAGCAGGCTTCTGGTGGAATAATGGACACTGTTGCCAAGGCTGGGTTAATTGCCATGACGACAGCACTTCCTGAGCATCCTTCCTTTCTCCGTTGGCCCCGCGCTGCATGTGTTGTGTTAATCTAATTTGTTCAGCTCAGTGGCTAAACAAATAACAGCAAACCTGCTGCTTATTCAGATGCGTGGCAAAAGGGGGCAGCTCATGGAAACCCTGCTTCCTCGCACGGCGGACGAGGGGAGGGGAGTGAAGGACGAGAGGGAGGAGAAAACTTTGGAAGTAGGAGCAAGTTGTGATGGCATCTCGTGGCAATCACTCAAACCTCACCTCACTCAGATGCTCCTAGGGATGCCGTAGGAAATGCAAGGATTTTGCTATCACCAGTTTCCTCCAAGTGCAAAGCAGAAAGTGAATCGGAAACACCTGCTGGATCCACTGGCTAGGACAGAGCAGTGATTCAGTGCCATGGCTTTAGGTCTATCTTGAGTTCAGAGACAGTTCGTGCTCAGACAAACGGTTAAGTTCTGATGGAGCCGTGTCAAAATCTTACTAGAGGCAAGGATCAGTCCTTAATTTTTATTATGCAGCCTGGCAATTCCACCTATTTCATGCCCGAGGCACTGAGTGATTCTTCCCTCGCTACGATCTTTGATGGACTCCCAGCTTGGTTCATGGATATCGCCAAACATCCATCTCATGGCGATGCTTCCTTTTTCAACATAGAGTTGGGCTGGGCTTGTTTTTGGAGTTTAAGCAAAAGGCTCTTTCCCCCACCACCTCCTAATTATTATGTATTGGTGATAACTCCCAGGATGTGCTACATCCTTCCCAGGCAGTCAGAGATGCATGTTCCTGGCCCAGTAAACTCGCATGCTCAATCTTCGCTCTGAAGTTAGATTGATGGGATGTCATGTACAGGCAGTCATGGTTGTGGGCATTCAGGCTGCGGAAAGATAAAGTTGCAGACCACCCCTTACCCTTCTTGTAATACAGGATATATATATAGATATAGATATAGCTATAGCTATATAGATATATAGGATATATATATATATAGGATGCAGTCTTCCAAAAGTCCCATTGACATCATGGCAGCAGCAGGTTTCGGGAAGGGTTTACAGGAGAGGACAGGAACTTTTATGCCTCAGCTCAGGAAAGAGGCATCACCACCATGATCCTTGCAAGGTTGAAAGCCTCGACCAGAGAATGAAGGAAGCATCTCCCAGGCTGCAGCTGAGTCTTGCATCCAGTCTGTCTCCATGCTCAATCTGCCTCAGTACCCATTTCCTCCACAGAAATAGCTAATACTAGCCACCATCCTTTACCCCACCAAAAGCAACCAACTGAGTCTCCTGGAGCACTTGTGTGTCACTGTCATAGGCAGATTAATGCACGGGCCAGCTGGGCTCGGGCTCAGGTGTCCCTGCCTTGGTGCAGATGAAATGAGTGGCCGGGCCGTGGCTGCCGGGTGCCACTGCAGCCAGACTGAGCCATGGCGGAGCAAGGGGCTGCCCCAGCTCGGTCCATGCCTCATGCACCCGGAGGGCAGTTGCTCTACGCCCCGGTGCCGACTCCAGTGTGGACCTGCGGGCAGGAGCAGCCACAGCTCCTGCCCCAGGCCTGCAAGGCAGCATGTCCTGCTCTGGCCACTGCTCCCGCTGCACCAGCCGGGGACGAAGCCCATGGCTGCGGGGCAGGGCGCAGGTTGGTGGGCAGACCCTGGCCATAGGGGTGGGAGGTGGCAATTAATCTTAATCCTCCCCGGTCACCTTCATACATAGATGTGTCTTATGTGGGAAGGCAGCATGATCTAGCTGATTGGGTACCACTCTGCTACTGATCTTCTGCATGACCTTGGTCACCTCTCTTCCCCTCCCCATGACCTCTGTTCTCTTCATATCTTTTGTTTGGTTTGATGGGCTACACAGCAGATTATTTGTGGGAGAGATTGCTTTTTCCCCATATGGGTGTATAGTCTCACAATCTAAATATCTGTGCTGTGTCTGCATGGCCTGATCGGTCACCTGTGCCCTCTCGGAGGAGAGCAGGGAAACACGCTGTGTCCACAGATGGGGAACCAAAGCAGGGAGCAGATGAAACGATGGCCCCAGGCCACACAGGGAGTCTCCTGGATGAGCCTTCTGTCTTTGTGGAGCAGTGAAGGGATGGGCATCTTGATTGCTGAGGTTTTTGGGACAGGGACCACTTTGAGGAGCTTGCATAGTGGATGCAAACCATTGCTGGGTAACAGCAGCACGCTTGCAAGCAAAATGTATTAACTGCTTAGGACTGGCATACATGCAACCAAAGTCTTGCCCTAGTCCTTGTACAGTCATGAATACGGGCACCAAAGTGCCACGGTCTGCCTGCATCCCTAAAGCAGTCCAATTCTGTTCTCACCCTGGCTGGAGTAAATCCCACTCAGTCACCGAGTTACCCGGGATTTACCTCCAAGACCAGAATCTGTGCCTGTGTGCAACTGGGTTGCTAGTTTTTCCTGACAGATTGCAGCTCCATCCTACAAGCAGCCTGCGCCCGGCATCCATGGGGAGCTCTGGAGACAGAGGGATGTATCGGAGACAGTGTTTCAGTCAGCCGAGAAGCTTTAGGAAGCCGCCTCCCTCCTCTCTTTGCTCCATCGGCTCTGTTCGGCCGTACGATTTCCCTTCTCCTCCATCTCCAGACATTCCCAGTGAAAAAAAATCCTTTAAAACCTTCCTCTCTTCGCCCACCCCCTCTCACCATGGGATGCTGCCTTCTCCTGCATGATACAGAGACTGGCAAGGGTGACCAAAACATCAGCACACTAATCTCAGAGCCCCGGGCCATTTTCCTTGCTGTTGCTTGAAAACACAGTCTCACTGGCTCTGCCCTGGAGCTCTCATACCGGGGAACTAAATTCTGGTTCCCCCTGCCTCCTCCTCCCCCCCATCTCTCTCTCCCCCCACCCCTTATTATATAATTATATTTATTTGAAATTGAATTTTAAAGGTTTGGTCCCTAAAGGCAGTGAGATGTAATTTCTGGTGGATATTAAAACTGTATAAAACTGCTCATATATCCCCCATGAAGAACAGCTGGTACTCGGAGAGACTGACTCTTACCTTCCTACCAGCTAGGCAGAATAAAGGTGGTGGTGGTGGGGATTATTCTTTCTCTTTTTTTTTTTCCCTTGAAAAATAAAATATGAATTCAATGGTGTGCAAGATCCGGTTGTCATGAGTTCGAAACTGAATGGAGGGGCAGGCTCTTGGCTGGTGTCATTTTTGCCTTGTTCTGTTGAGTTCAGGGGAATAACACCATTGACACCAGGGAAAGATGGAGCGTGTGTTGTCTGCATAACCGAGAAAGGTCCCGACTGGTGATCCCAACCTGTGCATGTATATGCAATCTCCTGCACATGCACATCCAACCTAAAGGTCCCCACTGGTGATCCCAACCTTCTATGCATACACATGCAACCTCCTGTGCAAGCACATCCAACCTAAATGCCCCCACTGGCGATCCCAACCTGTTCATGCACACGCAACATCCTGTGCATGCACATCCAACATAAATGTCCCCAATGGTGATCCTGACCTGTGCACGCACATGCAACCTAAAGGTCCCCACTGGTGATCCCGACCTGTGCATGCACACACAACCTCCTGTGTATGCACATCCAACCTAAATGTCCCCACTGGTGATCCCGACCTGTGCATGCACATGCAATCTAAAGGTCCCCACTGGTGATCCCGAGCTGTGCATGCACATGCAACCTAAAGGTCCCCACTGGTGATCCCGACCTGTGCATGCACATGCAACCTAAAGGTCCCCACTGGTGATCCCGACCTGTGCATGCACACGCAACCTCCTGTGTATGAACATCCAACCTAAATGTCCCCACTGGTGATCCTGACCTGTGCATGTGCACACAACCTCCTGTGTATGCACATCCAACCTAAATGTCCCCACTGGTGATCCCGAGCTGTGCATGCACACGCAACCTCCTGTGCATGCACATCCAACCTAAATGTCCCCACTGGTGATCCCGACCTGTGCATGCACATGCAACCTAAAGGTCCCCACTGGAGATCCCGATCTGAGCATGCACATGCAACCTAAAGGTCCCCACTGGTGATCCCGAGCTGTGCATGCACACGCAACCTGCTGTGTATGCACATCCAACCTAAAGGTCCCCACTGGTGATCCCGAGCTGTGCATGCACACGCAACCTGCTGTGTATGCACATCCAACCTAAAGGTCCCCACTGGTGATCCCGAGCTGTGCATGCACACGCAACCTGCTGTGTATGCACATCCAACCTAAAGGTCCCCACTGGTGATCCCGAGCTGTGCATGCACACGCAACCTGCTGTGTATGCACATCCAACCTAAAGGTCCCCACTGGTGATCCCGAGCTGTGCATGCACACGCAACCTGCTGTGTATGCACATCCAACCTAAAGGTCCCCACTGGTGATCCCGAGCTGTGCATGCACACGCAACCTGCTGTGTATGCACATCCAACCTAAAGGTCCCCACTGGTGATCCCGAGCTGTGCATGCACACGCAACCTGCTGTGTATGCACATCCAACCTAAAGGTCCCCACTGGTGATCCCGAGCTGTGCATGCACACGCAACCTGCTGTGTATGCACATCCAACCTAAAGGTCCCCACTGGTGATCCCGAGCTGTGCATGCACACGCAACCTGCTGTGTATGCACATCCAACCTAAAGGTCCCCACTGGTGATCCCGAGCTGTGCATGCACACGCAACCTGCTGTGTATGCACATCCAACCTAAAGGTCCCCACTGGTGATCCCGAGCTGTGCATGCACACGCAACCTGCTGTGTATGCACATCCAACCTAAAGGTCCCCACTGGTGATCCCGAGCTGTGCATGCACACGCAACCTGCTGTGTATGCACATCCAACCTAAAGGTCCCCACTGGTGATCCCGAGCTGTGCATGCACACGCAACCTGCTGTGTATGCACATCCAACCTAAAGGTCCCCACTGGTGATCCCGAGCTGTGCATGCACACGCAACCTGCTGTGTATGCACATCCAACCTAAAGGTCCCCACTGGTGATCCCGAGCTGTGCATGCACACGCAACCTGCTGTGTATGCACATCCAACCTAAAGGTCCCCACTGGTGATCCCGAGCTGTGCATGCACACGCAACCTGCTGTGTATGCACATCCAACCTAAAGGTCCCCACTGGTGATCCCGAGCTGTGCATGCACACGCAACCTGCTGTGTATGCACATCCAACCTAAAGGTCCCCACTGGTGATCCCGAGCTGTGCATGCACACGCAACCTGCTGTGTATGCACATCCAACCTAAAGGTCCCCACTGGTGATCCCGAGCTGTGCATGCACACGCAACCTGCTGTGTATGCACATCCAACCTAAAGGTCCCCACTGGTGATCCCGAGCTGTGCATGCACACGCAACCTGCTGTGTATGCACATCCAACCTAAAGGTCCCCACTGGTGATCCCGAGCTGTGCATGCACACGCAACCTGCTGTGTATGCACATCCAACCTAAAGGTCCCCACTGGTGATCCCGAGCTGTGCATGCACACGCAACCTGCTGTGTATGCACATCCAACCTAAAGGTCCCCACTGGTGATCCCGAGCTGTGCATGCACACGCAACCTGCTGTGTATGCACATCCAACCTAAAGGTCCCCACTGGTGATCCCGAGCTGTGCATGCACACGCAACCTGCTGTGTATGCACATCCAACCTAAAGGTCCCCACTGGTGATCCCGAGCTGTGCATGCACACGCAACCTGCTGTGTATGCACATCCAACCTAAAGGTCCCCACTGGTGATCCCGAGCTGTGCATGCACACGCAACCTGCTGTGTATGCACATCCAACCTAAAGGCCCCCACTGGTGATCCCGACCTGTGCATGCACATGCAACCTCCTGTGTATGCACATGCAACCTCCTGTGTATGCACATGCAACCTCCTGTGTATGCACATGCAACCTCCTGTGTATGCACATGCAACCTCCTGTGTATGCACATGCAACCTCCTGTGTATGCACATGCAACCTCCTGTGTATGCACATGCAACCTCCTGTGTATGCACATGCAACCTCCTGTGTATGCACATGCAACCTCCTGTGTATGCACATGCAACCTCCTGTGTATGCACATGCAACCTCCTGTGTATGCACATGCAACCTCCTGTGTATGCACATGCAACCTCCTGTGTATGCACATGCAACCTCCTGTGTATGCACATGCAACCTCCTGTGTATGCACATGCAACCTCCTGTGTATGCACATGCAACCTCCTGTGTATGCACATGCAACCTCCTGTGTATGCACATGCAACCTCCTGTGTATGCACATGCAACCTCCTGTGTATGCACATGCAACCTCCTGTGTATGCACATGCAACCTCCTGTGTATGCACATGCAACCTCCTGTGTATGCACATGCAACCTCCTGTGTATGCACATGCAACCTCCTGTGTATGCACATGCAACCTCCTGTGTATGCACATGCAACCTCCTGTGTATGCACATGCAACCTCCTGTGTATGCACATGCAACCTCCTGTGTATGCACATGCAACCTCCTGTGTATGCACATGCAACCTCCTGTGTATGCACATGCAACCTCCTGTGTATGCACATGCAACCTCCTGTGTATGCACATGCAACCTCCTGTGTATGCACATGCAACCTCCTGTGTATGCACATGCAACCTCCTGTGTATGCACATGCAACCTCCTGTGTATGCACATGCAACCTCCTGTGTATGCACATGCAACCTCCTGTGTATGCACATGCAACCTCCTGTGTATGCACATGCAACCTCCTGTGTATGCACATGCAACCTCCTGTGTATGCACATGCAACCTCCTGTGTATGCACATGCAACCTCCTGTGTATGCACATGCAACCTCCTGTGTATGCACATGCAACCTCCTGTGTATGCACATGCAACCTCCTGTGTATGCACATGCAACCTCCTGTGTATGCACATGCAACCTCCTGTGTATGCACATGCAACCTCCTGTGTATGCACATGCAACCTCCTGTGTATGCACATGCAACCTCCTGTGTATGCACATGCAACCTCCTGTGTATGCACATGCAACCTCCTGTGTATGCACATGCAACCTCCTGTGTATGCACATGCAACCTCCTGTGTATGCACATGCAACCTCCTGTGTATGCACATGCAACCTCCTGTGTATGCACATGCAACCTCCTGTGTATGCACATGCAACCTCCTGTGTATGAACATCCAACCTAAAGGTCTCCACTGGTGATCTTGACCTGTGCATGCACATGCCACCTAAAGGTCCCCACTGGTGATCCTGACCTGTGCATGCACACACAACCTCCTGTGTATGCACATCCAACCTAAATGTCCCCACTGGTGATCCCGAGCTGTGCATGCACACGCAACCTCCTGTGTATGAACATCCAACCTAAATGTCCCCACTGGTGATCCCGA
>NW_005842036.1:818635-859757 GCF_000455745.1 Alligator sinensis | reverse complement strand
GACCTGTGCATGCACATGCAACCTAAAGGTCCCCACTGGTGATCCTGACCTGTGCATGCACACACAACCTCCTGTGTATGCACATGCAACCTAAATGTCCCCACTGGTGATCCCGACCTGTGCGTGCACGTGCAACCTAAAGGTCCCCACTGGTGATCCCGACCTTCTGTGCATGCACATGCAATAGAGGAAACACCACAATCGAAAGATTCTGCTCATTGGCCCTTCAGACCTATTTTACATCTCACGCGGTGCCGTAGAAATCCATGGGGTGAGAAGGAGAGATGGGGAAGGAAGGATGCATTGGGCTGGGAAGCAGGAGACCTGATTGCACTTCCTGGCTCAGCCAAGAGACTCCTTGCATGGCCTGAGGCCATTGTTTCATCTGTCCCCTGGTTCGGTTCCCCATCTGTAGTCGTAGAGTGTTCCTCTGCACTCCTCTGAGGTGGTGAGGGTATATCTTTTAAAGGCAAGTATCATGGTTGGCTACAGCAGTGATGAAGGCTATCTACATACCCACATGGGTAAGTGGCAGAATGGGAAAATTGTGTCCCAAATTAAGCAAGATGAGCAAAGGCTGGCAGAACAGGAGTATCAATGTCCTTATTTTACCAAGTCGGGCCTGAGGCACAGCTGTATTCAGCAACTCCCCCAAGGTCGCTGAGGGGGTCAGTGGCAGAGTCAAGTATTGAACCCAGGCACCCTAGGCCATGCTTCAGTGCCAGGATCCCCCCTCCATTCACATCTAGGGTTGTGTTTTCTTGTCCTGTAGCCATGGCAGCTGCATCCCCAAAATCCCACTCCCCGTCAGACTCACCAGTGCTTTTCATTCTCTGCTTTCGAATAATGGGGGTAACCCGGTGACTTTGCTGCAGGGTGCCGTTAACTGGAGGAGAGCACATGATGGGCCCACCAGCCATTAGTCCCCCACACAAATGTCATGTAATTGTTCTCAGTGTAGACTGGGCTTAATCGCCCCCCTCTGCTCCAACGACACCATCTCAGATGGGAGCAAGCGGCCCAGCTCTTGCCAGCCGACAGCCGTGAGGGGCATGGAGAAAGGATGGATCTCCCTCCCAACTCTCTCTACCTCATCGATGCTCCCCTCTGGTCCTGCACAGCCCCTTGCGCTCCTCCAGCCTCTGCTCACAGCTTGCTTGCATCTGGGGGTTACCACACTTACCTTGCAAACAACCACAAACTGAACTCCTCTCTTGGCACTTTGTCGGCAGCTATGACGTGCGTCTCCCATCCTTACAATGGCGATAGAGAAACCGAGGCACAGAGAGATAAAATGCCTTCCCCCCCACACCAGGCTGTAGAGGCCACTGATATTAGAGAGGAGGTGAGGACACAATGTCTCTTGCTTCCTCAGCACCAGGCTAGGTATAATTTGCATCTCAGCATTAGCATCCCCTAGCAGGCTAGAGCCGAGCCGGTCTAGAATAACTTCAGCTACCGGTGTCCTGTGGACCTGAGCATCCCGGGCTGGAGGTGAGAAAAGACTCAGAAACTCTGGCCCTACAAAAAGCGACTGCATGATGGCACATAGCAGCATCACTAGATGTCTCTGGTGAAAGGTCTAACCTCACCTCACCCGGTATTACCCCGTTGGCATTGCTCCTGATCCTGGGTGGCATCTGAGCTGTATGGAGGGAGGGGAAATCCCACCCTGGTTGAAGCCCCTATCCCTGTTTTTGGGCCTTTCGCTGTGCCTGGATTGGGGAGGGCTGGGTGCAAGCTGGCGGGGTGGGCGTCTCTCAGAAGTGGGTGGTGCAGGACAACTCATCCGATCGATAATGGATTAGATCCTATTTGTAAATAGCCTGTGAGTGCAAATCGCTTTTTTTGTAATCGCTCCAGCAAATCTGCTGATCTAGTGAACAGACGGCTCGCCAAGGAGCGTTATCTTGCCTGCCTGGTGTGGAGGCGGAAGAGCTCGCCCCTCTCCTGCGAGCTCCGCCCCACCTCCCGGGGGCTGATTTGATTTGGGAGGCGTTTCCCGAGTCATCTGTTTCCCTCCGGCCGCAGCTCCTCTCCGCCTGCGAGAGGTGCCAGAAGAGCCACCCGGAGCTGCGCTGTGCATCCTTTGATGGACCTGAGCACTTAACTCTCGCACGGTGCTCTGTCGGTGTGATTGATTCCATCGGGTGCAACAGCAGGGCTGGTACGGTTAGCCCCGCTGAACATGGTGGGAATGCGAGACATAGAGCAGAAAGAAAGAGGCGCTTTGGTCCTGTAGAGAAGTGGATTGAAATGCTTGGGTTCTCTCCCCAATTTTGCTACCGACTCACTCTGAGGTCCTGGTCAAGTCACTTATTCCTTCTGTGCCTTTACATCATGTATACATAAGCCATGAGATGATTTGGGCTGGAATATCCTCTGTCTTCACTACATGAAGCACTACGCTGGGGCTGCAGTTGCCATTGCGACCTCTGGGTACAGCTGCCTTGTTCATAGTCACCCAGCAATAACATAGGTGCACACGGTTTGCTGTCCTGTTTAGGCCGATCTGGGGTGTTCAGCAACCACTCAGAGCCAAGGGGTGTGGTACAGAAGTCTGGTTCATTCAGCTTCAGAGTAGTAATTGGTCAACACCAGGTAACGAGCAAAACAAGGTTTCCACTGTCTCCTGGGAAACCTCTTAAAGACCTCCCACGGAGTGAAAGGGACCTCTCTCCATGGTTGCATGGGAGCAATATATAAAGTAGGACTCAACAGATAAGCTTGACCTCCGTGCCCAAATACCCCGTCAAGACGGCCTCCTGCAGAGCCAAGTCACCTCTTGTATCCCTTCATTTTACAATATAGCAGCCACTGCCCCCTTCCCCCCCACACTTTTCTTGATATATCTGTGACAGTTTGATCATCCAGGGAGCTGATCACCATGTATTGGAAGATTTTTTTTTTCAACTTCTGTATTTTGCAGAAATAAATTGATGCTCAAAAATCTGTTCTTTCTTGGATCCAGAATGAGAGAGAGACGAGCAGCTTTGGGAGAGGGGGAGAGAGTTAAAGAAATTAGCTGTGCCCACTTGTGGTTAGGGCACCTATCTGGGATGCTCAGGTTCCAGTTTCTGGTCCCTCTTTATAGCCAGGTGGAGGCATTGGATATTATGGGCGAGCTCTCTCCTTTTCTCCCCCCGACACCCATGAAAATTTGTGACAGGTCTTGGTCCTGGTACAGATCAAAATGCAAAGAGATTTTTAAGCCGTGGTCAAATTTGAAATCTCATCCAGCCGTGGCAAAGAGAAACGTGATGCCTTTTGGGTGGGGTGTTGCTTTTCTAACTTGGAGCAGCATATGATGTCCTGCAGATTTGACTCCCTGTGTGGTAGAGGGCACTTTATTGTTATCAAAACTACAATGGGAGACAGGTAACGTGAACTTTCCTCTCCTACCTCTTGCTATAAACTAGTGAGAACAGAATTAGGAGCCAGGCACATAAATGAGGTCTCCTTTGTCTTCAAAACTCACTCCCTGGCCCTCTCTCCCCCATCCACCGGCCCCAAAATACCCACCATTCTGCTACTGGAGAGATGCAAAGGAAGGCAAATGTTTTCAGCACCCCCCCCAAATAAAATCAGCCCTTTGTTTTATTGAACAAGTTAAAACAGCAAATGAAATCTGATTTCTGCTATTCCGGGGGATCCCGACTTAGACGCTGAGCTTAGAAGTGACCGAAAGGCACTCGCACGGGTTGAACTCGCCGCGCCCTGATAGAAAATGTTTAATTACCTGTATTTTGCTGAAGCTGATCTATTTGTCTGGAAATTCTTGGGGGTTTCGTGGGCTCCCTCTTGTGGCTCATTTAGCACATGGTTTAGAGGAGCGTCTCAAAAGCCAGGTGGAAAGCTCCCTGTATTAGGGTTATTTGGCTCCGTGTTCCTGTGGCAGAGGTTTGCATTAACACTTGCGTTTCAGAGGGGTGGAGGCTTTTGCATTTGACATGTTGGGAGCGTGAGGTCAGCTCAAGGTATGTGTGTGCCGAGCCGGTGGGAAGTATCACGAGATTTTTCCAGCTTGGCCTCCAATTCTTCAAAGTGTTTAAAAGAAACAAGAAAGCTAAAAAAAAGCAGGCTCAGGCACGTGCATGCTGATAATCAGATATCTGCCTTCTCCCAGTTCCTGGGGAACCCCAGCTATGCAAGCAAAGCTGTGAAAACCCTAATGTCTATAATCTATCGTTCACTGGCAGAGTTCGTGGGATGATGCACTTGTAGACCGTAAGATTCGAATCTCCAGCGACTTGTGCTATTGATTGCTGATGTGACAGTGGTGGGGGATCTTCACGGTGGCTTATGAACATCCTCGGTGAATGATTTTCTGTTTTTTTAATGTAGCTACTCAAATGAGAAGCAGCAAATGTCACATGTTGCTACCTGCCCTCTCCCCAGGGATGCTCTAGTTCCGTTTTTCAAAGAAAAGTTTGGCTTTAGTTTCACTCGAAAGCCGGGTTGGTGATGGTATAAAGACCTCCTCACACTTATGTTATATATTTTTTTTTCCTGTAGGTGCCTATGCTGCAGGCTTTGGCCAGGCCAGCTGTGTTGGTCAGGCATTTCATCTCCTCCTACACCCAGCTGATGCAGCTGTGCCAGCAGAAATGAATATAGTAGAAAGCCTCAGACCTGCAAAAGTCCATGTTCTAGCAGAGGGTGAAGGATCCCTGTAGGCTCCCCCCACCACTTTGCATTTAAAGCATTTAGGCCCCATCACAGCCTCGGTGTGAGTCCCTGTGTAACAACCTGGTTTTTACGCCTGCATTTGGGAAAAGAGTGGTTTGCACTTTGTGGAGGGTCATCATTCCTTTAAATTTCTACTTCCAAAATGAAGGGAGTAATGGTTAAAATGGTGATGTCCCCGTGTTGACTTCTGGTTGTTCTGGGTGTGCCAATGAAGCAACCCTCGTGCATGCGGCTGCAGGATTGTGAGGAGGAAGGTATCTACCCAAACTGCAGTTGTCTGGAGCAGGCTTCCCCAACTACCACAGCAAGAAGGATGGAGGGGTGTAGTTCAGAGGGCAGGGGTTAGTGGCAGATAACATGAAAGCATGCAATCACACGTTACGCTTAGACCATACTCAATCTGTTGTGGTGAAACGGTGTTAAAGTTCAAACTTTGCGTGTTATGTTGGGTCAAGCTCCACATTGCACTTGGACCATATGAAGGACACTTCAAATGAGAGCATCTGCATGTTTAAAGCTCATTAACTCATGCTAAGTCCTCTGAACATCCCCAAGTTATGCCACTTCAGGCTGGGCTGTGCTGCCTAGCTCACGTTAGGGTAACTTCAGTCTGCTCTGCAGAGATGAAACAAGTAATTTACAGTCCTCCAGCATCCCAGGATGCACTGCCCCCCTCCACCCAGAGCAGGGATAGAGCCCAGGTGTGCGGGTCCTAGCCACGACCCTGCTCACCAGCCTGCTAGTAGCAAGTCAGAGCATGGTATTAACCTTTAACGTGCGACGGCTCACAGCACCTTTTACTTAAACACTGCTTAACTTTTTGTAGGTTTAGTATGGTTTAAATGTAATATGTAACTTCAGCCTTTCCTGTTACCTGCAGCTAAAGCCAATGGATTATATTGGTCTCAGCCAAGCCGTGCCCCCATTCATAGCCACACCCTGCAGAATATCTCTGCGGTGGGAAGAGACGGCATCCTACAAGTGGCTACTTCCTCAAGGCCCTTGGTGGCCGAGGACTCACAGATGGCTCATGAATATTTGAAAGAGATGTGAATCCTTGCTGTTGACATAGGTGAAGTAATTTATCTGGAGGATCCCGGCCCTATAAAAAGCTGTCATTTCATGGGTCTTCTTGGGATGTCCATGAACAAAGAGTGTGTAGTTCTCAACTTGTTATTGTTTGGTTGAAGTTTTTATAGACTTTGGGGGGAGGGGGGGATTAATTTTTCTCAAATCAGGACAGAATGTTTAGTAGCATTTTTTTTTTTAAAGGACAGGGAGTTCTGTGAAAGAGTTTCTTCCAGAAATATTAGCAAAGCTTTTAGATCAAAAGTGTCTGACCCGCTGCGAGACTTGAGGCTGGGCCAAAATTTGCAAAATGCCTTGGGACTTTTGGAGGAGGTAAAAGGCGCTCTATCAAAGCAGTTTTCCAGTCTCTGTTCTGATGCACGTGTATTCATAAATAGTTTGGGATCCTTTGAATTTTCCTGATGACTCCCCTTCCCTGCTGATTGCAGTTAGTCTTTTTTTTTTAACAAGGATTTCCATCAGAAACGTCAGGCCCGATTCTCCTGTCGCATACACAAGTTTTACCTCTGTATTTGCTTGCTTTCAGTTGGGGGGGAAATCCTGGTATGCTGCAATGTGGGTATATATGTGTGGGAGGGGAAGGTGGGGAGGGGAAGGAATAGAGACCACGTGTCGCTGTCGTCGGATCAGAGAAAAGAAGGGCTGGAAGGGATGCCCACAGGTCATCTTGTCCAACCCCATGCCTGAGGCAGGACTATCCCTATCCAAGCCATCCATACAAATCTATCCTCTCACCAACACTGTGCCGTCAGCCCTGCCACGGCACAAGGCACAACCCCCTAACCTGCCACAGGTAAAATGTGGGGTGGGGGGACCAAGGCGGCCAACATCCTGTTGCAAATATATGCTCAAGAGATCCAAGGTAGAGGAAGGCAAATTCCTCCACTGTCCATACAAGTCTGGCCATGGGGTAAAATCCCTTCCTGACCCCAAATGCAGCATCAGTCTGACCCTAAGCAGAGGGGCAAGACCCTCTAGCCAGGGACCTCTAGGTTTAAATCCCAGCAGACGCAGCCCAATCAAAATCCCCAGACTTGGTTGCAGCCAACATGGGATGCCTTTGAGGAAGGCTCAAAACAAAAAACCTGACACGTGAAGCGGTGAGGTGAGGGTGGAGGAAGGGGAGGGAAATTTTCCTCCCAGCCCCATGCGGCAACCGGCAAAGCTGAGAAGCATGGGAAAGACCCTTAGTAGAGCACGGGCATCTTTACAGCGACTGTCCATCCTCTTCTTGAACACCTCCAACAAAGGAGAGCCCACAAGTTCCCTCAGCATCTATTCCACCGCCCCGCTGGTCTCACAGTGAAGAAGTTATTTCTTGTACCCAATCTCTGAGATCATCCATAGATGTCAGGGGCTGGAAGGGACCTCATGAGATCATCAGGTCCAGCCCCGCTGCGTTTGCATGTTGTTGCAAACAGAGTCTATTAGAGGCCCCTCACAAGATACTGTAGGTACCGCCATAGGTCAAAAGAAATTAGTCTGAAAGGCCTGATCATGCCACCATTGCAGGATCACCATTGCTTGCACCTCTTGCTTTGTGCAATCCATTAGCATGGGATCACCAGGGGTTGCATTTAAGAGCAGCTGCATGGAAATCAACTGACCCGTCCTGGTTCTCCCCCACCGAGAATCTGGTCTGTTAATGTTGTTCAGGCTCGTAAAATTAGTGGCTGTGGGAGGTCTGAAGTAAGGTGCGCAGGCCTTCTTGAGTAAGGGCGGGGGGACATCCAACTAGAGTCATGCCAGCATGTATAGTCTGGTAGGGGTGGAAAAGCAAAGGGCTGGGTCAAGCCCTCCATTAATGAGGGCGATGCTCTTGTGTCCTTTCCTACCATCACAGCAACCCATAAAACATGGTATCTGCTCCGGGAGAGAATAACCTCTTTCAGGTCAAGGAAATAATAAGAGTGGGGGGAGGGAGGCTTCTGTTTGTAATCTTTAGACAGAGAAATGCATTTCCATTTCGTACCGAGCTAACAATTAAAGTGTCGGAGTCAGCTGGAATGCTGCTTGCAGCGGCTCCTGGTATCCGGCCAGTCGGTGGATTGCTAATAGCCTAAGAGGTGTGCTGTTTACCAACTGCAGCCAGCCCTCAGCAGCTCATCACGGAGAGCGGGCAGGAGTGTGCAGGGGGGGAGCAATTCAGCTCCTTGCCCCAAACATTTGCATAACAGTTGTTGGGACAGCAGCCCTCTCTGCCCCACTCTGTTACAAAGCAGAGGATGGTGCTTGAAGCAAGGGGCATTTCTTTGCTTTTGGTTTCCCTGGCATGCAGCTAAAAGGCTGTCTCTCTGTTCAGGGTAGAGCGGTAGGATCATAAAAATGAGGGTTGGAAGAAACCTCGGGAGGTCACATCTTGTCCGACCCCCTGCTCAAAGCAGGACCAGCCCCAACTACATCATCCCAGCCAAGGCTTTGTCTGGCTGGGTTTTGAACCCCCCAAGGATGGAGACCCCACCACCTCTCTGGGTAGCCTGTTCCATTGCCTCGCCGCCCTCCTAGTGAGAAAGTTTTTCCTAATATCCAACCTAAACTTCCCTTGCTGCCACTTGATATGGTTGCTCCTTGACCTCACACCCAACATGTCGGTCTTCAAGGGGACTTTGGGGTTCTTTCCTGCAGGCTGGATCCAGTCCAGCGGGTGCACAGATCCCCAGTTCAGGGGCAGGGGATGAGAGAGACAAATGTATCTGACACCAGGCCAGGTTGCAAAAAGTTCAGGGTTAAATCTTAGTGGCAGTGCTCAGTAGAGCAATAGGAGCGTGCTGGGACATTCCCTTGGGAAAAAGCCAACATATGCAGTAGTTCAACCGGAAGTTGTTGAGCCTGGTGCACGAATGACAGAAGCTTTATGATCGGTGCTAGGCAGGATGTCAGAGAAGATGATCCAAATGGCCCAATTCAGCCTTGAAATGTCTAAAACAAGGAGTGCCTAGGACTGCAAGCTCTCACACAGGAAAGTCTTTTGCAGGTCTGCGCAGACATGCTTGGTTTTTCTGTACAGAGCAGCTCTCGCCGTCCTTTTTAAGGGAGGTTCGGTTCAGGTAGTTTGCAAACCTCAAACTGTGCTTTTCAACATGGACTTCAAATCAACCCTACCACATATCAGCTATGTGATGTCTCACCTGGTTTGACCATGAAACCGTTATTTGGGGCAGCTTCATTGGAAACATCCCCCCACCTTTCTCTAAGCCTGGCCTGAGTTTCCAGCCTGTAACAAAATCCCCGAACCAGATTAGTTTGGCATACCTTCAAGTTGTGCTGTAGATATTTCACCCGTGCTCACTCTTACAAAGACTTCTGGGTGCCTAGAGATGAAAGCCAAAGCTCATTTATCAACTCCCAATTCACACAGCCACGTTTGAAAATCCTAGCAGGAGTCTATCTGCACCCTTAGGCATCTAAATACCTTTGTAAATCTGGCCTTTAATGCCCATCTCCATCTGCTTTTTCCATTTAGGAATAAATGTCTCAACCAATGGTGTCTTCACAGTAGAGGAATTAACTTACAGTTCAAACCAGTAGCCCATCAGAGTTGGTCCCTTGCCTTTGCATCTGCAAATATCTGTCCCTGGAAGATTTTCGAAACTAGTCGTATAATGTACTTTGGCAGGCCGCAAGTCAGAAGTCCCTCTTGATCCCTTTGCAGCAGGGAGGTGTTAGAAGGAGCGTTTGTCTGGACTCTCCATTTCCAAGGGCGCTTTGTAGCGAGTCTTATGATCCCCCAACATCGCTCTCTGCTGTTATCTCCATGCAGATGCAAACACATGTGCTATAAACTGCACTTGCCTTTCAACTTTCTGGGCAGATGCACGCATTAGCATCCCCTAACAGCCCTTCTTCCTCCCCTCTCCCTATGCTATAAAAATCTGCGTTGAATTCTGTGACTATAAGGTGACTTTTTATGTTTTTGGTGCCATCTGGGTGTTCGATAGCACCAGATCCTTGGCCCACCTACACACACGCATGCACACACACATGCACACGCTCCTCCCCCTCCCCCCCCCCATCAGCCCCCCCAAAGCTGGCAGCTAAAACAAAAAGGAAATGTTCAAAACCCCGATGTCAGCTGCCTGTGTTGGTGTGGGTTGAAAGTACAGATCACAGTGAGCTCATCTCCCAGTAGGAAAAAGGGACCGTATTTCAATAAATTTACATACTATAGAAGCGTGTGGAATATGCTTTAGGGAACTCTCTGTCTAGTTCCTTTGGGGAAGCGGAGCCCTTGACTCGCACAGCAATGGTTTGATGCCACCTGCTCTAAAGCTCTCATGTTCTTTCTCTCCGTTTAATTTGATACCTGCATCTCTCGCTCCTGTCATGGTGTTATTCTGTTTTCACCAATTTTAATGAAAAGGTGCTGGGTTCACATATCTTGAGAATGTAGGTCTCCGTTTATTCATAGGCGAGAACAACATTAGCTCCTACCCTAATACACGTTGCGTAGATCTGGATGGGTAGGCGCTGGTCTTGTTCTCCATCTGTCCACTGACACTTTGTTCTTCTTCCTCCTTTGCTTTCACCCGTTGTTTGCATATTTGAATTGGGATTGAGTCTGAGTGATGTTACTGAGGCAGAATGTGTGATAATGACCGTTCGATAATGAACCCCGATTAAAGCTGGTAAAAAGTTCCCAAATGGATATTATTTATATCTATCTATCTATCTATCTAGATCTAGATAGATAGATAGATAGATAGATTTTAATTTGAGGAAAATAGAGGGCTTCATTGAAATCATTTATTTTCTGGGGGGGGGGGAAATAAGTGAGGTTTTTTGTGATATCTATTTGGACCAGGTGTTTATTGGGGTGGGGGGAGGACTGTTGGCCTGAAGATAGGTGCTTTACATGCAAAAGCTTGGCCAAGACCTCTCCCCAACCATACATTTGCTCCAATAAAAGAATGGGCGAAAGCAAACTTTTACCTCATCATGACTTCAACAACACTCCAGACTTTGTAGGAAAAAGGTCAGCTTGATTACTCCTTCATGCACTTTGGAAATCCACAATGAAAAAAAGAAAAGGGGGTGGCACTACAAATACTGATATATCAAAATAATGTGTTTTACTTTGAACAAAAAGTTAATTTCCACCCCCACTCCCCTTATATGTTTCTGAATTGAAATAATTCAGACTATCTAGTTCCACAATATAAGAAGATCGAGGTCTACCAATTCAGTGTAAGAGACAGTCCACTGGAGGATTGCCCTGCTCATTCAGTACTGGGTAGGGCTGAGATAGCTCCCAGAGGACATCAAATCCCATCAGATATAGAGCTGTTCAGAAAACAAAATTTCATCCTGCAAGATAGTCTGGTCTTTCTGCATTTGTTCTGAAATTGCCCCAAATTTGAAATAATAAGTGGATCTCTGTATTACAGTTTGTGCCCTTAGGTCTGTGACAGAAGTTCCATAAACTGCTTTGACCTATATCAGTTCAGTCTGATACTCCATCCAACCAGGTTTATCTTAAACCAGTTTTGGTCATTTTGAGAGTGGTTTAAGTGTTCTGAGCATCTGTTCTGTTACAGGTTTAAACCAGTTTCCGATCACTTAAACTGGTTTATGTGTAACTTGTGTCCTTTGCCCTGTTGTGTTAAAGTTTTGAACCAGTTTCTGACCACTTATACTGGTTTATAAGTTCCTATTCCTGTTCCTAACTTTAAGGGCAGTTCCAGATGAGGCCAAGGGTTGAGTGGCCCACAAGACTGAGTGAGTGCTTGTTCCTTGCCTTGGAACGGTTTTTCTTTTGAAAGGGTGCTGATACCATTTGATTGGAGGCAGAAGGGTCTTGTTGCACCTTCTCTTTAGAGAAAAAGAAAACTCTCTAGGTCTTTCCTTCTGGCATTTCCCAACAGGTGGAAAAGATGAGTCTAAAGCTAAGAGGAAAGAGCATGGTCAAGTGGTTAGTGCACTGACTGCTTGACATGAAACCTTAGGTTCAAGTCTGGGCTTTACCCTAGGCTTCCTTTATGACCGGGAAGCATCCCGTATGATCTTTACGTGACTCCATGTGAGGAACTTGGATCCTATGGTAAGACAAGCCTTTTAAGTCCCTACAAAGGAGTAAAATGGAGATGCCAACGGATTGCATGGAATAACAGCAGCAAACAAAAGTTGTGACCTGCTGCTTTGCAATATCTGCTCTGAGCTGTAGGGCATTGAGAAATAGTGTGCGTGCACAATCCATGCGAGGCCAAGCCCTGGAGCAGAAGGCTCCAAACTAGGTCATTTTAACACTTCCAGACAGAGGAACATTCATTTAATGCAGAGAAGGAGCAGCAGAGCAGTGGCGGCATTAAGAAAGAAACAAAGTAATCTATTACAGGGCCTGGGCCACCATTGATCAATATGGCAAAGTCAATAATAGCTTTTGATTCCAGCATATTAGGCTGACTGTCAGATTCGTGTTTATTGGAAGTTTTTACAAATAAGTCAAGCATGAGACTCCAAAGAAAGAGAATGTAGAGGTGAAAATCCAGGGTTGGACAGATGCTTTTTTCCAACTTTCCTTTCTAGGGCATTGCACTTTGGACAGCTTTTTATTATTATTTTATTTTATTTATTTAAGGAGGAAAGGCCTGTTCTGTATGTGAGCTGAAATAGAAATACAATATGCTAGAATAATGTCTGTGGGACTTGAAGGAACAAACGATGTAAGACTGGGAGAAGGATGGCGTAGTGGGTTAAGCTCAGTTTTAACAATTCTCATGAGTCTCATGGATAATTGCCGGGGGGGGCGGTTATTGTTTGTTTTATTTTGTTTTCCTTCAGTCTTCAGTTCCTTGACTCAACTAAGTCCACAAGAATCTTAGCTTTCATTAAAAAATAAAGAAACAAAAGCTTTTATTTCAAATGGCTGCACCAAAATCCTTGAGAGCGTGACCCAAGTAAGCTCCACGGTTGCAAAACCAGGAGGCAAGTGATACAATTCTTGATTTCCATTCACTGTCTCTGCGGTGAAGATGGGACTGAGTGAAGCATTTGGCTGCTCATTCGGTTTCTGCTGTATATTATTTGCATTGACTCCTTCTATAAAGAGCATGAGGATTTCCAAAGTGGTCTCCCATCCACGTGCTAGCCAGATCTAGGAGTACTGTCCTTAGCTTCCAGAATCAGATGCATTCAGTTTGACATGCCTACGCCAGTGGAACCAATGAATAATTAAACAAAAAAGTATCTGAAAATACTATTTAATAATAGCATTGCATGATTTTTGAAGCCTGCCTTGGATTTTTTTTTTTTTTTAATTCAGGAAATATGAATGAAAAGGTGATGTGTAAACCAAGTCTGTTCATACTTGAAGCACATGGATGTTATAGTGATGGGGGAGGGAGGGAAACATAAGTTATCCAGATAGAAATACACTTCCTCCTTCCTGCTGTAGTACTGCTTAATGTCATGAAATATCTTGTTACTAAGCATATCTGAAAAAAAGATATTTGCAGCTAGATTTGTTTAAGTGAGGAGGTGAGAAAGGGAAACGTGTTTTCTTTTTTTCACATAAGAAGAGCTAGGTGAAGATTGTGTCAGGTGTCGGGAGATGTAGAAGATGCAGCATTTGCAGTATTAATGGCAAGCATGCTGGAAGCAGAAGAGGGTAGACCTATGCTGGATGAATACTCGTGGATAAAAGGGAGCAGAGACAAATAAGGTCTCTGTGTTGGGCTAAAGGCCCATCGAAAACTGATAGAAGGTAGAATGATTTTCACCTGGCTCTTGAACGCCTGGGAAGTGAGTGGAAATGTTGTAGAGTTGGAGTGATGAGGTCATCCATCATCTTACTTAAAGTGTAACTACAAAGGAATATGCAAGAAAAGCGCCTCGAGGCTTTATCTGATCCTCCCCTGCAATGATTTTGCTCCCTTTTAGGTATTCAGCACATCCAATCCATTTTAAATTCCTATAGATTTTCCAGCCTTATCTCCAGTCTGTCCACTGGCACTTTGCCCTTACGCCTCCCTCGTACGTACTCTTCATTGCCTGGAAATGGGCTGTCGTTGAATGTCCAGGGCCATGAGGTTGGATGATGACACTGAAAGAACGAGGTGAGAAAAAATATTGGAGTGAGGACCTTCATGAATGACGCGGGGTCAATAGGATAAATGTTTAATGGGTGGTTTCAGCTCCTTGAAACGCCACTGCCCTACATACCGGAGAAGAGGAAATAAAATACAATTCTGCCGGATTCAGGAATGTGGATGCTACATTGATTGGGCACCTAAACTGATTGTCTATTATTGACAGCCTATTAATAAAAAGAAAAGGCAGGACTTTCTTCTTCCTCCTTGCATTGAGTCAAACTCAAAACTCTCAATCTCAGTATTACAAAAGAATAATATTTCCCTTAATACTTTTAAATTGAGAACCGTTGAGTTTGCGTGTTCCAGGCCACTGAGATCTGTAGTGATCGAAGCCAGAGACATAGCTGATAGGTGTGTGGTGAATTATAAAATAGTCCTAATGGCATTAGTCCCCATTACCAATTAATAAATACCTTGTCTGGGTCATACATGAAACAGATCTAAGATTGGTAGAGATTATCTTCTTGCCACAAATGGTGGCTTCCTGGAAGTCCATCTTCATTTTGGGTACAGCCCACCTTTCTGAATGCATTGCACATCCCCTTCTGTGCCTGGTTTTCAGAAGGCCTGAATGTCTTACTGCTTCCAGCTCCCATTTCTGTACTTTAAGATGCATGGGTTTGAGATGGGGGACTATGTTTCAAGCCTCAGGGGTGGCCAAGATGGCATTCATCCTACTGTCAAGGCACAAAGAGGCTTGCCTTGTGTGTCCTGTGCAGGTCAGTCCCATTCTCAAAGCTGTCATCACAGCACCTTTCACCAGGTAGCAATTAGCTAACCAACTTTAAAAAGAAAAAATAAAAGGAAAACATACGTTCCCAGCCTCTCAAACATAGGGACTGAAGAAAGGGGTGAGAACAAGTTCAGTTCAATATTACAGATTAGCCTGTATCCAGATGATAAACCCTGGTCTTCAGTCCTGACCCCGGTACTTTGAGCCACCTACGGCTCAGCTGAGACAAAGATATGTACATCCATTGCAGCTTCTGAAGTGATGCTGGTTTCCACCCCTCCTTGCATCTTAACCCTTGTTTCTTTTATGGGCCAAATTGAATTCCCCCAGGGTTTTTATTTTGGATCTGTACCTTAAAACCCTTTTGTATTCTAGATGGGTGGTTTCACACTGACGTCCTGATTTATCCCCGACTCGCATCTGATCTGCCAAATTTGAGTTCATATGCCCCTCTAGCTGGTGGTTGAAAAGGAAAGAATAATTTAAGGATTCCCAACTGTTTCCTTGATGTTATGTGAGATCGTGTCTCACTTGTGTACGCTTTTTTTCCTCATCCTCCCTCTGTCTCTTGTGCTATGTTGCACGCTTAATGGGGTTTTAGGAGCATTGTGGTTGTCGTTAGCATCTGGGTGTCTCATCTCAAAGTCTCTGACTATCCAGCTATGGGAAGGAAGGAGAGAGAGAGAGCTCTGCCTGGTGATAACGAACTCCGTCTTTAATGAGCCCCACACACATTCTCCTTGCATGCATGTAGACACCCCCGCAGTTACTTAAATGGGCATTATTGGTCACTGGGTCCAGAGGTCACTCAACAGAATGGGTTTGTTAAAAATAGGAATGAGGGTTCAAGGCACAGGGTCAAGATAGATTAATTGAAAAATATTCTTCAGGCCTGACATCATCTGTAGAAGCAGCAGCACCCAGACACCTCCAGCTGCTGTTCGGTTCCCGGCGAATGTAAATGAATGGCTACAGCAGAGAGAAGGGGCTGGATTTACAAGGTCCGAACATGTGCGTGTCCTACCCCCTATATTTGTCGTGCATAACGCAGTGCCCAAGCCACAGCACAAGCCCATGTTACAAGTAAAGCTATGGCAATGACGAGGGCCAGGCTGGCTCTCCGGTGGCCGCAGTGACTGGCACTTGTGGTGGGAATCAACTGTCCAGGCACATGAGCAGCACCCAGGTCCGAAGTGTGGCTGTCCAAATGGGAGCAGTCTTCTTGATGGTCCTGGAAGTATTATTCAGACCCAGTTATTTATTAATGTACACCTTAATATAGTGCCCGGAGGCACTAAGCAAGATCAGAGACATCGCACTAATGCAGCGCCGAGTACGATACAAACCCTGTTCCAAAAGACTTAGTCTAAAACCAAGGGAATATTGTTTGTATCTGGCAAATTTAAGAGGCAGATGATACGACTTGCCCATCATCACCCAAAAACTCTTCTGCAAAGCAGGGAACTTAACCTTACATCTTCCAAATCCACATCTAGTGCTTTACCCTTCAAACCATCCTTTCTGTCATGGGTTGGATCAAGCCGCTAGGGTAGTGTTTAGCTGGTTGGGTGTATTTTGGATTGAGGCCCATTTCCAATAGTGGGAGGAAAGCGTGGACACTGGTTTTAGCCCCTGAGGAATATTAGCGAGCTTATGAATTTGTGACGTCTCCTATCTTCAGCACACATTTGTTTGGCAGACTGGGAACTTCCTTAACAGCAGTGTCATCAATTCAGAGCTCCTGTCACTGCAGGGCACAGACCTGAGCAAGGTGCAGTCAGCCTGTGTAGTCCTGATTTCCAGCTGCCACCTCCTTTTATCCCTGATCTGATGGGATACTCCACTGCTGCAGCAGATCATTCCTTTTTCTTTCCTTTTTTTTTTTTTTTCCTTTTAAATTATTATTAGGCTTTGAGGACCTAAAATTGTTGCTGCCTGCACATCTCTAAAAATAATATAAATCGGTGCCTGGGGACCACTTGTATTTTGGCTGCATGAGGAAGTTTAGCAGCAAAAGAGAAAGGGGAGGCATCATCAGTGCATAGATCTCTATAACTAGGATGCTGTGTCTGCAGCCTCTTGGAAAGTTTAGAAGCCTATTAAAAAGTTTATTTCTTATTGTACCTCCCTGGCAGTTTTCCCAGTGTAAAGTGACTCTGTCTTAGTACAGCCCCCATCCAGCAACTTCTTATTGTCTGCTCATGGGCTGATTGCCACGGGGAGTGACACTGAAAGGGATGGCACATTGCAGAGAGGTGAGCATTTCCACCTCACCCTGCCCGGAATAGCAATGGTGCTCTGGAAACAGGAGTGAGGTGAGCATTACATGCACAGAGCCGGGTTCTGGACTAGCTGTTACAACTTAGAAAAGAGACCTTAGAGTCATCGTCGAATCATAGAAAATGAGGGTTGAAGGGACCTCAGGAGGTCACATCTAGTCCAACCCCTGCTCCAAGCAGGACCAGCCCCAACTACATCATCCCAGCCAGAGCTTTGTAAAACCAGGCCTTAAAAACCTCCAAGGTTGGAGATTGCACCACTATTGATCAAGGGCTGATCATCGCCAATCATCAGGGACCTGGAGCAGTTGCCATACCAGGAGAAACTAAAAAGGTGACTATTTTTATTCAAACGGAGAGTCTATTGCAGCCAATTCTTTAAAAAAAAAACCCACCAGCTCAGTGTACAGCAGCAACCAAAAAAGTCAATGAAATGTTGGGCATCGTTAAAAAAGGAATTGAAAACGAAATGGAGACTATCATCATGCCGTTCTACAAACCCATGGTGCATCTACACCTTAAATACTGTGGTCCCCTTCTCTCAAAAAGGATGTAGTAAAATTAGAAAAAGTAAAAAGAAGGGCAACCAAAATGATCAGGGGCTGGGAGCAGTTACCACACCAGGAAAGACTAAAAAAGTGAGGACTCTTTATTCTAGAAAAGAGAGGGCTGAGGGGGGATAAGATAGAAGAGAAAGTATTTTCTTTTTAATGCAACATGCAGCTAACTAGTGGGATTCATTGCCCCAGGACATGGAGGGAGACAGCAGAGCCAAGTTAGAAAGGGTGCTGGATAAATTCATGGGTGATAGATCTATTAATGACTGTTCAATAGAAGGGTTGGAGATGCTTCCTCTCTTACCTCGAACCCAATAAATGGTGGATGCAGGGAGGGTATGGGACTAGATCCCTCTAGAGATATCCAATCCGGTGCTCTCCCTCTGTAGCATGCAGTTGTGCCACCATCCAAGGCAAGATACTGAGCTAGGTGGACCATTGGTTTGGCCCAGTACGGTGCGTCTTATAGTCTTATGTGGGCTGAGCGTACCAGGAGGAGCCTGGGGATGAGAGTACTAACTGGAGCCCTTACACTGAATCCCCATAAGTTTGCAATTTCAGCTCATGGACCCGTGGGTCCATGTTCACCAGGAGCAGGATCCCAACCAGAGAAGGCTATAAAACTGCCTAAAAAGTATTGCAAGGGATCCCAGTAGAAAGCCTGGGAAAGGTATTGGAGGTGCTTCTGGTGGTGCTGGGGTGTGAGAAGCGAGGTGCTGGTCCCTCTGAACCTGACCCTCCATACCTTTGCAATGTGTCCATGACTGACGTCAGCAATTGGGTGGATTGAGGGACCCTATAGATGTTTGCCTCTTTTTTCCTGTGCCATAAATAGTTTTTTGGAAGTTGGGAAGCTGTTCTTGTCGCCGGGATGTTTGCCCAGGTAGTGCCATAGGCTTCACTGGGTAGCAGCACTCCTCCTTCTGGCTGCAGGACTGGTGCGATGGGTCTCTATTCTAGTCAATAAAAATAATTAGTCTTGGCCCAGTCTTCAATAAAGATCCACCACCTGGTTTGGGGGATCTTTATTCGTATCCAAGACTTGAACCAACAACTTGTGGTGCTG
Source organism: Alligator sinensis (assembly GCF_000455745.1). Classification (NCBI taxonomy): domain Eukaryota; kingdom Metazoa; phylum Chordata; order Crocodylia; family Alligatoridae; genus Alligator; species Alligator sinensis. The sequence goes on along the minus strand of NW_005842036.1, from coordinate 841,257 downwards.
GGACAGCTGCCATAACAGCGAAGTCAAAAGGCAGCGACAACCATTCGTTCGTAGGTACTGATACAAGCACAACATGACGATTAAGTACCATCGTCCCCACAGTAGAGATGGAGGATCAGAGGCAGAGAGAGGATAAATGAGAGCCAAGGTCATCCGGCAGCTGTGTTAAGTAGACCTCCTGACCTACAACTCTGTGTACTCCCTCCAAGACATGCTTTCCCACTTCAATTTAGAGAGCAAACCCTTGGCACAGCTGCTCAGAGGTTTGGAGGCTCGACTAAGCCAGGAGCCACTTTTCTCGCATCTCTGATGATGCCTCCTTGAACGTCCCCCCTTCGTCCTTTTTTATTCAAACGGAGAGGCTGTAAATCTGTTTAAGTAACACAATAATGACCGGCAGAACGGTTATGATGTCACTAAAATGAGCTATATATAACCAAGCTAGTGTATTAGGAGGAGCAGACAAGGCAAGGAGAGGAGGAGGAAAGTGCTTGGAGTTTAATACAGATGTTTATTAACTACCAACTTGGAGGTGCAGTACTTAAAAGCAGTCAGCTCAAAGGGCCACTAGTTCTTTTGTTACTTTACTCTTCCCCCCCACATTTTGTTTTTTGCTGAGGCATAAGAAGTTTAATTTTGATATTGAATTTTTTTTTTTCCTCTCAGTCTTCGGCATGGGCTTTGCACAGGGGGCCTAAACTGTCTGATGTGTTTCACTGACATAGCACAATGGAGATGCTGCTAGGAGATATTAAAGTTTGGTATTATCAGCTCAGGAGCGTAATATTATTTCCATCTCATCCTCAATAGATTGTCCCTACAGTGACATGCTGCCAAAGTTAAATGAATGAATGAACTGGAGAGGTTCACTGAACACTGAATAGGGAAATAAAATAAATAAAGGAGAGAGCGAGCCAATGTCAAACGGGAACCGGGACACGGCATGCGGGAGGTTGTCTTCTCTCTCGGGCTGTCTCTCCTGTACAAGATTTACGGGTTCCCAGGCAACTTGATAGGCCTGTCATTTTGGTCAGGTTAGTGTTAACATTTCTCCATCATTGGAGGAAGAGTCCTGTTTGTTGGGTGAATTAATGAGTAACAAAAAGAAATAGCACCAATAAGCCAAACACTTGCTGTATATGATCCCTTTAAATCCTCCCTTAATGGCAGCCAGCATCATAGTAATCGGAGGAGAAGGAAGAAGAAGCCAAACCAAAACTGCAGCGGTGGGAGGGAGTATCTCAAAGACTTGATCAACCATAAAATATGGGCACTGGAGACTGGGATGTGGGAGATTAGGGCTTCGAGGCACGGTGCTGAGACTTAGGATTTCAATTTCTCCATGTCCCAGGCGGAGTCGTGTGATCCTTCATTGCCTCAGTTTCCTGCCCGCACAATCAGGCTGATACCACTCACTGCCCAGGCTGGATTGCAAAGGAGAGGCTAAGTGTATCTGTGTTTGCAAAGCAATCAAATAAGGTTGCAGGTGGGACTTGCAGAAGGAGTCAGATCTTTATTCAGTCCTCAATCCGGTGGGAGATTTTCCTGTGCAAGGGCTATGTTACAAAATGAGGAGGGGCCTCTGGGTTTGGCTCTGGAGTCATCACTCGACCCCAACTTGAAATATTTTGGTCCATCCCTATAGTGCACTTATTTGTCCTCAACTTAATGACCAGCTCTATAGGCCAGTGACTTTGCCGGGCCTGTGTTGGGTCCCTCAAGACGAGTTTTACTTCTGTACTCGATCGCACACTGTGATGAATCTAATTCAAGGATGCTCACTTCAAAGTCTTCCCCGATCTTCGGCCCCTTTTCATTCCTGCCGCCCATTAGAGAATGCTCTCCCCAGTTCGGGTTGCTGAGCTCAGCTGGGATCGATGAAAGTCAGTCCCGTTTTCCTTTTGTTTGCACAGTCCAGCCTGTGCACCTGCTGTCCTCAATTGGAGAAACTCATCTGTCCAAAGACTCCAGGCTCATTGCTACAAGCCGAAACCTGGCAGGCGTAACTCATTAAGGATGCATCTAATGAAACCCAAACGCAGGGAGGTGCCAACTGGTGGTTCCTCCGTTGCCTACAGGTCTTGAACCTCATCAGCCAGTCCGGAAAACCAGCAGAGAGAGGACCCACTTAACTAATTAAGTCTTCATGAGCCACTCTACAGGCTTCAAACAACAAAGTGATGATCCAAAATAAAAGTCAACAACTCCTTCCTCTTGCAACCTGCTTTCCTTGCAGATGATTCAAATTCATATTATTCATTGGTGTCTCAGCTGTAGAACCAATAAATATCTCAGACTGTGCTCAGATCCCATAAGGAAATAGGTCTCTACTTAGTTTCCACGAGGCAGCGGCTTATATTACCCTGCGATTGCGATCCAGGTGAGGCAGTAACATCAGCAAAACACGTTTTTGCCTACCACCACAAGAGTGATGCCAGGGGGTGGGAGAAGGTGGGTTCATTTTTTTATTTTGCAACTGGGTGTGAATTATGTATGTGCCTTGAGTGGGCACCACTTGAGTTCCCTCTTGAATTCAATGGGCTTGGGAAGGACAAGAAACGGAGGTCAGTCTTTTTAAATGTGCAAGAGGCTCTTCGAAAACCAGCTGCAGCATCCTATAACCCGGAGCTCACGGATGTTAATAACTTTTTGGATCAGCTGGCTCTTACCTTACCAGCTCAGGCTCATTCAATCAGCAAGCTTGTCGTACAACCCCCGCACCTTAGCTTCGCTTTGCCATTAGGGTAGGAGTGTTTTCACTGTGCTGGTCTAGGGAGTATGTGAGAAGCAAGGCTTATTTGGTGATATCTTTTATGGGAACAACGGCGTAGCGGGGAGAGATGTTAGACAAGCTTTCGGGCACAAAATTCCCTTCCAAAACCTTGTTTAGTGTCTCTTTGGACTATACAGTTGTTCCCATAAAAGATATCACCAAATAAACCTTGCTTCTTGCTTTTCCATTCCGTGTTTAGCAAATGCAATTTGGGGCTGCATCAGCAGTAATATGAGGTGCAAGACAGAAGTGATTGTGCTGCTCTACTCGATGCTGGTTAGGCCTTACTCTCTGGACTTCCAGGTCCCACCTTTTAAGAAAGACATGGAGACATTAGAGAGGGTCCGTTACAGGGCAAGACATGTAGCAAAGAGATTGGAAGACAAACTTTGTGAAGAAAGGCGAAGAAATGAGGCATGCTTGGAGAAAAGGTGAATCCTGGGGGAAGCATGATGCCAGTTTTCAAATATCTGAGAGGCGGCTGTGCAGAGGGAGAGCAGCTCTTCTCCCTTGCTGCAAAGGGTAGGACAGGAAGCAAAGGCTTTAAAGTGAAGCATGGTAAATTTAGATGAGATCTCAGGAAAAGCTTCCTTACTGGGATATAGACCTCCTAGGAAAGCTATGGAGGCTCCTTCACCGGAGGTTGTCAAGAGGAGCTGGGATTAGCGTTAGACAAGGATGATTTAGGACTAGCACCTTCTGCATTTGTGCAGGGGGTTGGACAACACGACCCTCCCAATACTGTATGCTTTTGAATTGACCAGCTGCATCTTCCAAATGTGTGGAGGTTGATCATGTAATTACTAATAGATAAGAGTAAAGATCTATCAGATGGGGGGAGAGAGAGTTTACAGAGACAGCATGGGCGAGGTGCAGAGACGGTCCAGGAATGCTGTTTTGGGGAAGGAGGGGTTGCAGCTGTGAAGGCTTTTCTCCAAACCAGACAGGCTGCATCAGGGGACAAGCCACATGATGTTGCCAGAGACAGAGCAAGAACAGGCTTTCCAAGTCTGTGTACTGTGCGTAGTACAGCGGGACTCCAACCCGGGCCAGCGTGTGCCACCACATCACCAGCAGTAAATAACAGAGTGAGCACAAGTCCCCAATGTTGGTCAAAGACAGGGCATTTTTCAATGCAAGGAACATAATGTTGCTCCTTAGCCAATTAACAGGCAGCCAAGATATGTGCTCTGTCAAACAGGGCTCAGTCAGGGACTGGCATTTGCAAGGTTTTGCAAAGCAACGTTAGCAGCACAATGCCTGCATTTGCAAAACTCAAAACATTGCAGCAGAGCAAGCTTTAGAAGGCAGCGGCTCTAGATAATTAGCAGGATTAGAGATTCAAAGCTGTGAACAGATCTCATGGACAGCAGGAGAAATAAAGGACCTTTATTTATTTATTTATTTATTCATTTTTAGACAAACTCGCCTTCCCACCCCCTCCAAAATATCCTGGTATCGCTCCATCGCTCGTCTAAAAAAAATAATAAAATGGCAGTTTGGAGAAGTTTGCCCTCTTTGTGATACATTGCTTGTTGCCAAATAGACTTGCATGGCTTATTCTTGCCATCTCAGACACGTTCAGATTCCTGCCCCATCCTCTCCAGAGGAGAGTGGAGTAGCTGTCTGCATGCAAAAGCTTCTCCGAACTTAAAAGAGAAGTGCTGATTTTAGATTAAATTTTTGTCTCTGTTTTATAAGCTTTGGTAGAAAATGATATCTATAGTGCAGAATTCCTTAGGATAGATTAAAATAGCTATATTATAATACAGATGTAGATATCCACACTGTCCATATTGTAGAATTCCTTAGGATGGATTAAAAAAAGGAAGCCCAGAAAGGCACTACTCCTCTATTAAGCTTTTTTTTTTTAGGTTTTAGCAATAATTTCTATGGACTTCTGTTGGATGCATTCATGTTAAACTCCTGGGCTTGGGCCACAAGGTAGCTGGATGGATCCAATGGTTGAAACCTCGCAAGTATTTGGAAAGCTTCTTGCCAATGGGAGCTATTTTTGCTTCATTGGAGATTGCCCTACAGTACGACAGAGCCTCTGTGACTCGGTTTGTTTTCACTGACTGCTGCAATATTCATGCAGGTCTTGGAAGAGAGAGGGAGATGTGAGGAGGTAAATGGGATGTAATAGAAGTGTTGGCTGGTCCTGATTACAAACAGCTTGGCTCTTTTTTTGTCCAACCCCCGTCGCCCCCTCAAAAGACTTTAGCACCAGGGATCTCCTTCCCGCTGGCTGGGTAAAAGAAGAGCACCGCTTTGCAGTTCAGTTGTTTTCCCCGTTGAAAAAAGACGTTATCTGTCTAGTCCATCATGAGTCACGGCACTCCTGGTGTGTCCTGGGATGAGTTCTTATTTCCATCTTGCAAATGAGAAACTGAAGGTAGAAAAGCAATGGGACTTGTCCAGCCATGCCTCCGGCAGCCCACATGCAGCCACTGCCCAGGGCAGAGAAATGCCTGTTTGCAAAGCCAGGGGTAGATGAGCTGGCCTGCTGGTACCCAACCATTCCTCCAGACTACATCCCTCAGCCTGGGGTTGATGAACCTCACTGATGGTAGTGGTTGCCAGCACCACTGCTTTTCCTATATTGCAAAATGGGAGAGCTGCACACGATGGAGTGGGGGTCCTGGCATGAAGAACAGGTGAGAAGCACTGTCAGCAACTAGGACAATAACAGCTGCCACCGTCCAGGGCTGGAGAGGCTTGGAGGGGGCTGCAAAGCAAGCAAGGAGATTTAAATTTGCATTTGCACTAAGCGTCTTGCTGAGAACATGGTCAGTGGCGCAATGGCGGCGGTGAGAGGAAAAGATGCCGTTGCTTGTGGATCATCTGGACTCAGGCTGCGACTCTGCCCTCGTTGTGTTCATTATCATGCATGCCTATATGCGGCCACCCCCTTGCACCAAAGACATTTCCTGAGCTTGCTAATCTTCCATGAAAGCAAGTGGGGTCACTTTCCACCTTTTTTCCTCATCTCAACAAGGCTCATCCCCTAGAGAGCCAAGAAGAAAGGCGCTTTCTTGTTGTCATCTGTGCAATTATCAGCTTTGAACAAGATGGCAATTTGTTGTTGTTGTTGATTTCCTTTGTTATGCAAATGCACTGGCTCATTCTCCGAGCGCTTTTTTTTCCCCCCACACAGCATAAAAAGGAATATTACACATTTAATTTCATGTTATCGTTTGTTTCCCTCTGAGATTTCCTCCAGCCATTTTTCGTCGTCTTTAGGCCAGTGGGAGCAAAGCAATGGCATTTTGAATTCTGACTTTGTCACTTCTATTTACTTTTTATCATAAAGGGGTATTGTCAATAGGTCTTATGTGGCTCCTATAAAATCCATTTAGGAATTTAAATCTCCACTAAAACACAGAATTTATGCCTCCTTTTATGATTTATGAGTCTAGATTCCTAAATTCTGCTTTTAATAGTCGATGCATTTATATTCAAAGCAATCAGCTCACATTCTCCACGAGCTTTACAGCAGCTTGGGCAAAGCTAAAGAGAATGAAAACTGTGCAATCAAGATAGACTCCTGAGCTGGAAAGTTTCAAATAGAAGCCAAATAAAACTTGTCCTGAGTTTTGTGGTACGTACGCATCTGGCGGTGGTAAGGAACCATCTCTTCCATAATCCCCTATGAACAAAATCAGAACAAGGACTGGTTTTGTTCATAGGGGATTCAGGTCAAGACCAGAAGAATCGCGTTGAGCATGTGGCCAAATCTGTAACGTCTCCCAGCTTCTCAAGCACCCAGGAAGTTGATATTTTCTCCTTTCAAAACTTTTGAGTTAACAAAAGTGAGCAGGAAATCAAGCGAGAACTGGCTGCCTTGTGCTTTCTGTTCCTTTCTGCTTCAAACTACGTTTGATACCCAACTTCGGCTTTGGCATAATAATTTTTCACCTTAATTTAATATATTAATATATATATATATATCTATATATATCTATATATATATATATATCACTGCCTAGATGCTCTAAGTAATGGACCTCTGAAAAATGCAGGCAGAAGGCTGTTTTATTTTATTTTTTAACCTCAAGGAAGGGTTTTTTTTTAAGTAGGATGGGGCAAGGCGCATTGCTTTATCTAGCCTGTCGTTAATGGTGTGCGTGCAGCAATGAGTACAAAATCCATGGTTTGAAGGGGAACTGTCAGAGTCAACGCAATTCAGCTCCATCCTTCAATGCAGATATAAAATCAGATTTTCATCTTAGTTGAATCTGAAACAATTCAGCTAAACTTCAGGGAGTTATTCTATGCTTACACCAGCTAAACGGAGAACAGAATCAAGCCCAACACGCACAAATTGTCTGAGCAAAGGGTTAAAACACAGAATTTCTTCCCTTGGCCTGATTCTTACAATCTGGCGTAGACATCACATGCAGAGGCAGCCTAGCAGGTCATGCGGCACGAATGGGACCCCGGGAGCTGGCTATTTATTGCAGAGCACTTTTCAGAGAGGGTCTCTCTTTACTGCAAATGATTTTATGCATGACGGGTTTTAAAGGGCTTCTGACAGATCATTTATGGGTTGGGTTCAGGAGGTATGAATGTGAGAGACAACGCGTTGGACAATGGCCAGTCAAAAAGAGTCTGAAGACATGAATAATGGCATTGCCCACTGATGGGCCTTTGGGACATATGCCACAGGTTTTGCATGCACTGTGGACTTAATGCACTATATGAGGGTGGTGGAAGTCTGCTCCATGAGGCATGCATAGCACAGTGACTCCGCTGCGGACCGACTTACTGAGCGTGCATTTTAATTTGGGGCTGTCCTCTTTACCGTGGAGCTACGGAGGCCATTTCGAGCCTATCTTCATCCTTATCACTGTTGGATTAACACACATGGTAGATTAACTGATTTACCCAGCATCAAACATTTGACTTCCATAGCAGAACCAGGAGATAAATTCAGGTGTTCAGGCAGGTGGGTCTCTTTGTTAGTCTTCAGTCCTTGCTGCTACATACAACTCGCAGGCCAAAGGGGAGGGTGAGGTCCGAGCCGTGCTGGTTGGGTCAGTCTCTTGTGAGCTGCAGATGAGCCTTTGGGATGATTTTTAGCAGCATGGAAAAACCAGTCCTCATCCTTACCTCTGCTTTTGGAGTCATTGGGCACTATGCCTTGTAGTTGTGCAGCAAGGTTGCTGTGTAGTTTTAGGAATAGGCTGCAAAGGACTTGTACGGGGTGGTTTGGATGTTGCAGCAAGGTTGATGTGTAGTTTTAGGAATAGGTTGTAAAGGACTTGTATGGTGTGGTTTGGATGGTGCAGCAAGGTTGATGTGTAGTTTTAGGAATAGGCTGCAAAGGACTTGAACGGGGTGGTTTGGATGGTGCAGCAAGGTCAATGTGTAGTTTTAGGAATAGGCTGCAAAGGACTTGTACGGGGTGATTTGGGTGAGGATGATCCTGCCTTAAGCAGCAGGGGGCTGGACTGGATGAGCTTCAGAAGTCCCTTCCAGACCTGCTTTTCTATGAATCTGTGGCATAAAACCTGACCTAGCTCTGGTGCCTGCCTGCGCCTTCAAGTTGCATGTGGCACAGCTCTGCTCCGTCTAGCAGCCTTTCAGGGCATAGCGGGCACATGAAGACTACTGCAGGCTTTAAGGGGAGTACAGTGTGGCATTAGGTAGTGAGGAGAAGACAGAAATAGGCACATCCTCCCCGTTTGTGTTTAGCACTGTGGCTGGGATTTCTCTGTGGATCTCAAGGACTGCTTTTGTACACACTACCCATTGCACTATCCATCCCGCTCAATGCCACTCCAGAGACAGCACTGTTCGCCTCTTGTCCGGACATGACAAAGATTGTTGTCCCTTGCATAACCCCATTGACTTGATCGTCTTCTGGCATTACCAGGGTTGTGCCAGGCAGTGACATTTCCCTGCCGGGACTTGTAGCCATTCACTCATGTTCCTTTAAAGAAGAAGGACTGGGCTTTAATCCCCAGGTCCTGTAGCTTGGCGGCTTATGGCGGTTCCTTTCCATACTCGTCAGGATTTCCCCTGTCCCTTGCTTTGAGCTTTATTCAAGTCTATGTGCTCATCCAAAAGTAGGTCAGAGCTGCCAGCACACGTTTAGCAACAAGGCTGTTCTTTCCCATAGTCAGAGCTCACCTGGCGAATCCCCAGTTCAGATGCATATGCTTGCACCTCCAATTACAAGTCCAAGCGTGAGATGTCTTTACAAAGGATGAGCCGTTCCCTGCTCTCTGCAGTCGGTATCCTTTAGACTCGGGGGTCCTCACAGGCTGAGTTTGCAACAAGGACGGGTACAGATCAAACCCGACGCTTGCAAGTTCCAATCGGAAGAAGCCGTTGCATTTTACTGGGGACATCTTTTGAGTATCGTGAACAAAGCTGTGCTTGAAATATGCCAGCGACTTACCCAGGATAGAAAGGGATCAAAAGAGAAATGATGAGCTAATGCCCACAGAGCATTTTTGTAGCAGGAAGTCCTTTAATGGCATAGATGCCTACCTATCTATGATAATGATATTAAAGTGATAGCAGTGATAGCAAAGAGCCCCCTTACTCATATACGGTGTGCAAGTGCAAGGCTGGACTCCAAGGAGGAGGGTGTCAGAGGTGTCCAGTGAGGTGAGGGCCAAAAATTGAACTATTTCTAAAAATGGACCTTTATTGATTTATGAGAGGGATTGGGGAGATAGACATCTGGATTATTAGGGGTCGGGGTACACAGATGTGGGCAGCCCCTTCCATTTCTTATTCCCCCAAGGTCTCAGACTGACTCTGGGTGAGATCAGCCTTTTTTTTTTTGCATTGCATCCTTGAGGGTTATGGCTGGTATCAGCTTCGGTGGTCTCCTTCTGCTGATGTGCCAGCCATACCCGGTGGTCCACTGGTATTTCCTATTCTGTTGGCTGCAGAAGGGGAAAGAAGGGCACTCTCCCCTTCCCCAGGTTACTTTGAACAAGGTAGTGCCAGTGAAGTCCATTTCTCACTAAAACAGAGTGAAATGGCTAAACCTTGGTTCTGGACAGTTGATACGGAGGCAAAGCTAACCTGGCAAGATGAAAGGTCATGGAAGAAGCCACCTTCTATTCTTTTGGCTTTACAGAAGAAGGAAAGAGCTCTTTAAAGTGCATCAAATGAGCAATATCTCAGGGGGACTATTAGACTGTTTTACACACGCAGTCCCCACCATGGTCAATGCATAGATATAAGGACTCAGTCCTGCTTTGCAATCACACTGCAGTTCCTGCCTCTGCATAAACTAAGAAGAAAGTAAAAATGGCAGAACAAGGTTAAGAGGTAGCAGTTCCAGTTGCTAGTCCCTTGCCAAGCATTTCATTTTGCTGATTCAAACTCGGCTGCTTTCAGTGTTGTATGAACAGACTCAAATGTAATGAGTCGTGTACTGATGCTTGTGTCTATCCTCCCCCCCCGCCCCCTTCTCGTCACATTAATTTCCAAAAAAAAAAGCAAGTTTGATTTTGTAACAAGTCCCACAACTGTCTCTCAGTTGCACCACATTTTCCTCTGCCTCGATTGAGATTTAGAAGCACAGTTACTTAACTTTGAGAGACTAGCGCGCTATAAAATCCACAGCAATCTTTCACCAATTTCATAAAAAAACCAGGGTCATGAGATGCTCTCTCTGAAAGAGCTGATGCTACCAATCTCTTAGGGATGTTAATGGAGAAGCACTGACTTATTGAAACAAAACCAGGGTTGTGTAGTTAGCAATTTGGGATTTCCAACACCCAGCGTAAGGGGCAGTTGAAGGGCAGACCACGGATTCGCATTCTGCAGCGCTTCAGCCCCTTCTTTGACATGTCTAGCAATGCAAGTAGACTCTCTACATTTGATTCTCCATGAATAGTCTTCCTATTCCCAGTTCTGTTGGGGACTGCCAGTGTCTCAGTGATTCATGGGCCCAATAGAAACCACTGGCATGATTTAATCTGTCCTCTTGTGCAACGACAGGCCACAGACGTTCATCCAGTTGCTTCCAGTCTTTGCAGGGCAGTGCATACGCTCGCTAAATGAGGTCTCCAAAGTGGTATATAGGATGTTCTGGGAACATGGCAGTCCCTTAAAGTCAAGCCTCACAGCGTGCCAAGGGGTCTAGCTAGTGCAAAGTATTTTTCCTCTGTGCCAACCTTTCAGGAAGTGGGAGCGGTTTCCTGAAGCTGCTGTATAATATAAGGAGTAAGGATGACCCTCCATGATGCACTATGGTTCTTCCAGTGCATTGAGCTTATTAGAGTTGTCCTGGTTTGTTCACTCTCGATTTGGACAAGGCCCGTCTTGGTTTGAGCACCCTATTGAAGCAAGTCCATTTCTGCAGATGTCTAATGCCCTCTCTGGCCATCCAGGCTCTGTTTTCAGGCCTCCTATTCCCTTTTTGACCCATTGACTTCTCTTAAGTCATCTGTTCTACCTCTCAAGAGTTATTTTTTTCCCCCCATTGTCCTGGTTTTGTTGAAGAAGTCAATCTTTTGCTTTAATTATTTTAATGTTGTGCAGCATGTCAGTTGGTTAGAGATGGACCCTGTAGAAAATGATATATACAGTACAGGAGAGAGTCTGCAGACACATTATTCATTGCAGGAATAGATATGGGATTCCAAGCCCTGGCCCCAGGGAGCTGGCAGCGTGACAGTTTTCACTTCCTCTTTAGCCTATAAAGAAGGCGTCTGCCTCTGGGCAGGAAAAAAAATGGCTAGCAAAACTATGACTTTCACTTGCCCTTCCTGTCTGGAATAGTCCTATAACTAGCGGGAGATTTTTAAAATATTTTTTAATAGGAAAAACAGTCTTTTAAAAAAAAAATTAACAAAACATACTATCAAAGGGAAGAGTCAACAAGTGTTAAAATCTGGAGCCCCCTTAATTTGTTCTCTGACTCTTGTACATGCAGATATGGTGGAAATGTATTTGGGTGGTTGAACCAAACAAAGGTAGAGGTTGAGGGTAGAGAGAAAGTGTCTGACCTTCTAAATGGCTTGGCTTTGCACAGCTGGGCTGGAGATTGCCAGCATTTCAGACTTCCAGCAAAGCTGAAAGTACCATGGGTATGATCAGTTTTCTCAGCATTGTGGTACTGCTAATGCAGAACAGAAGCAGGGAGTGGAAAGCTGGCCACATCAATGAGACCGAATGCAGCGCTGGAGGCGGGGCTGGGGCGTTCACATTGGCCAAACACTTTCAGATCTTAACATAAACGTGCCAGGCTCGCTGTTAGTTGAAAGCAGAAATTTTGGCAGAGCAGTCTTTCCTCTGAGTCCTTTTTTTCAGCATCCTTAAGTCCTTCTGCTATGCTGTCCTGTTTACTACTCACCTTCCTCTTTGAGTCCACTTCATCAGCTGCTCTGCTGGATGTCCAGAAGACCAAAGGAGGCAGTAGCAGGGTGGGAAACTGGGGGGCACAAAACGTAGTTTAATGCTATCTATACACAATACTCCAGTCCTGGAGCCATCCCAAAACCATCTACTGCCTGATGCAACTCAGCATAGTTACTACCAGTTGGCGTTTGCTGGGACACCTTAGTGCTGCAGCAGAAATAGCTCTTTTACTGGATAGCCGTGACTCGCTGTACACAGGGAACAAAGACAAAAGTGGCATAAATCTGTGACTGAGTTTGTTGCCCAGAGGTCCCCTGGGCCATAGGGGGAATATCAAAGTACTTGGTTACACGGTCTTTCAAACTTTTTTTCTGACAAGGCATCCAGAGAGGGGCCAAGTGACCCATGAAGGGACCCTGACCTGGAGCAGCTTTGTGTGTACTTCCCACGGGAGCCAGGGGTTGGAATGGGACTGGTTATGACCCTTTCAGAGAAGGAAACTTGCACCCAGGGATGACCTTGGGAAAAAGTGTATTATATCTTGGCATGTCCCCAAACCAACTCTAGACCCAGGGATCCATGGCACTTTGTACAAAGACCTCTCTGGATCTAAATCTCATACCTAAAAACCATCATGGCAAGCCACAAACAAGTTTAGTCTTAGTATCTCTGCTGCTCATTGGAGAGGTAGGCCAGTTTAATCTATCCCGATCTTTGTCACACCAGGGCTATCAACATCTCCGATACCCATGGGTTTGCCTCAGGTTCATGCAAAGCAGCTATAGTGAGCCTCTGCCCCAAAGCACTGTTTTCCTTGAGCTGGGTAGTTCTCTTAAACCTAATCAACAGTAGCATTTCATGGAAGAGTTCCTGTCTAATTGCACATACTAACGAACCGGTTGCAGAAGACGCGGCCCTCCAAAGACTGAGCAACGCGCAGAACGCCAATGGGGGACTCTTGAGCTTGCTTTTCTATTGCCGTACAACTTGGGCAGTCACCCTGCACCATTTCAGTGGAGTATTTAATATTCATCCTCTCTGATTTGGCAATGTCTGCTGCTCACCTTGAAGAGGCAGCGGATGGGAGCTTGGTGGAATTGCTCCTTCTGTTCATTAAAGGGCAGGTTGGGATATGGTCTCTCAGTCATTGTCTTGGCAGTGTTGACTTCATTGAGCTCCAAGTGGGGTGTTACCTGAATTAGGACTGAGTTAAGGATCTCAAGAGCTGGCCAAATTAAAAACATATAAAAAGACAGAAAACCCAAACAAAACCCTTCAACCCTTAAAACAATCTCCTTTACGGAGTAAAAAGTCATGAGGCAAACTAAAGCATTCTCCTCCATCCTGATAATGCCTCGATGTTTTCTGACAGCTGACAAACTAAAAAGGACGGGGCTGTCAGAGGCAAAGAATGGGTCCCCTCCTTTTGGCTGGTGTCCCTCTGGTCTATTCAATTAGGATTGATCAAGCTGAGTCAAAGGTCTCTTCTGTGTTTCAATGGTCACCAAGAGCTTTCACAATGACTAATGATCAGAGATCCTTAAAAAGAAAGGGGGGGAATACAAAGGGTTATACAATTTATTTCCCCCTCCTCCTTTTTCTCCTTATGCTCCTACCAGGTGCATTGACTTTATAATCCGCCAAATGAGATTTGTTAATCGGCCTCGTTCAGCGATACGTCCACCTCTTCTAGTCCCAACCTCCACCCCTCAATCAAGGAGAAACATTGACACAAGTGAAAATCCCTTCCTCTGAGTGTGTGCATGGATGTGTGCATTTTCTGCACATGGGCTACAGAGTGTAGTATCTAAGTTCAGGTAGAAGTAAGATGGGGGGAAAAAAAATTCACAGGACTGGCCTTAACCAACATTAGGGACTCCTGGGATTTAGCTGGGATTTGACATATGAAGGTCTGATTCAATATCCACTTCCAGAAGACAGGACCAACATATCACCGCACACTCGCACAGCTCTCCCAGTAGTTGGTGACCCCATTTACCCACTCTCTGGTGCCAGCCTAGGTGTGTTAACACGCCACAGTATTTCTGTGTTTCCATCTTTCTGCTTAAGCCTGATTTTAAATGTGCTCTCTCTTGGGAAAACTTCAAACACCTTCTAAGGTGGGTTCGGCTCTGCACCTGACACCTCTGGAGTTTGTTTAAGCTAGGTCTGAGCATCCGTGTATCTTTAACATCAGCCTGAAAATAAATTGTCTGATGAGGATGCTTTCATCTCTTTGGTACTGGGTGGAAATAGTAGGCGTGCATCTTACGTGAAGGTATACATCTCATTCCTAAATCCCAGGAGCGTGAAAATGTTTGGCATAGATTACAAAAAAAAGTTGAAAAGGGAAGGAAAATGAATATTTTGGGTTAAAATGGGTGGTGGATCTTATTTGACACATCACTTCCACCCATACCTACAGGTCTTGGGATCACAGGATTGAGCTCAAAGATGTTTTTTTTTTTTTTTCCAAAGGGAAGTGAAAAAAGCAAAAGTCAGTACTCTCCAGCTAACACAAAAGCCATTCTGGCCAAGCCCGAAAAGGGTTGCTGAGACATTTAGGTGCCAAGGGGAAAAAAAGGGAGTTATCTTGGCAAATTTCTCTCCTGATGAAAGCACAGGTCCTTCCAGCCCCTATTCCTTGGATTTAAGAGAAACTGCATGCAAAGGCGATTGGTTTTAGGATCCATCAGCATGAAAAGTTTTCACCCTGTAGTCACCAAAGTATGTTCTGGGCTAAATCCAATGTCTGCTGAAATCCAGTGGCTGTCCTTTCCTAGGCTGGAGCACAAGATGATCATTAATCCCACAGGGGACTGTACAAAGTGGTTTGGGGATGATTCCCATGGACTTGATGATTGCCCATCGCTCGGCAAAGAGATCACAGAAAAGAAGCAGTTGTTGACGCCTTGGCTTCCAGGATCTACCAAACACAAAAACATGAGACAGACCAAAAAAACCCCCCAAAAAGCTAAATTGCTTCTGGTTTAGGTGTCACAAGTCTGTCTAGATAGGTAAATAATTTTGCAGGCATGGGAAAAGAGTTTAACCATGTTGCAGCACTCTCTTCAAAGGTGTTGGTTGGGGTTTGCATTGAGAAAAGGACTTGAAAACCTTTAGATCTGGCAGAACATAAATGATAAACCTCTGCGGCCGCGTCTACACAATCAGCGGACTGCACGGTCATTACTGCGCAGTCATTTAGTGCTTGCTTATGCACAAGCAATTGCTGGTGCCATCACCGTATGGTTTTTTTCAGGTGCAGCCGTGCAGCAACTCATTAGTATTGCACAGTATCATCGCCGCACGGTTAGTGTCTGGCAACACTACTGCGCAGTAATGTCATGTGTAGAGGCTCCCTGGGTGATGGAAATATAGAAATAGGGCTGATGATATATGCCCCGTCTCACATGAAGTATTTTTCATCAGTGAATCTCAAAAGAGGTCGGTATCATTTGTCCTGCTTTACTCATGTGGAAACTGAGGCACACAGCTCCAAAGTGGTTTCTTCTACGTAACTTGGCACACCGGTCTTAGTCACTCAGGCCCCCCACGCCAACACTGTCTTTGCCAGGCATCGCTGACTACCACCAGACTAAATTAAACCTACGGGCCAGCTTGTCCACCCACCTGTCCCTGATACTGGCTGGTGCCAGATACTCCAAAGGAAAGTGCAAGAGCCCTGCTATAAGCAGATTTTCTTTTTCATCTGTCATTTTTTAGCCATTGCATCCTCCGAAAGACAGGGAATGTATGGCCAAAGCTTTCATGCAGAAGGCAGGGTAAAGATGCCCCTTCTAGACTAAAACTTTCAAACCAGGATCAGTAGCAACGGGCAGAATTTGGGAATCCATCTATTTATCCATATTTTTTTCCCTTCTTTTTGGAATTGACTTTCCTCTTGAAAGGCAGTGATTGGAGGGGAGAGGGAGGATGGTTTTGAGAGGCTTGAAGAAGATGCTCTGAGCCCCAAATCTTTCACAGGAGAAAAGAAACTGTGGAGCTTAATTTTTTTTTTAAGACCTCAAAGTACCCCCAGGGTCTCCCAACCCTAATTCTTATTCCAATCGGATCAAGAAGGGATACGTCTTGATTTCAGTGTGAGCAGGATGCCTGGGTTAGGAAGGAGCCATCCACCCCAGGACTCAAGAGACCTTCAATCACCCTGTGCTAGAGATGAACCTGAACACTGCTGCACTTTTTAGTGTTCAAAATCTGGAACTATTTGCATCCAAATCCCCTGTCTCTGCTTATATACCTGAAAATATGTTAGTGCCTCCCGTCTTGTAGCTATCTTGAAACCATACGGCAACAGCAACTAGAGTTTTATGGGAAATGAAGCTTGCATTGCACAAGGGGTTGCACCTTCCTCTGCCCCGCCCTGGCTTTAGCTTTTAGTTCCAGGCTTAAACAAGCCCTGCAAAAATTGAATGAAATGATTGAAACCAGCAAGTATCACCTGATTTCACACAGCTCACTTGGCAAGTGGGTGGTGGTAGGTTTGCAAACAGCACAAAGGGCAGCACGATGCCTGTTTTGCACTGAAAAATCAGTGGAAATACGGCATCTGTCATTTGTGCCATTGAAAAGTGACCCCAGTTGCAAAATCTCTCCCACCTGGGAAACTGGAGTCCGGGCAATGTTTTCCCCATTGCTTGTGTATCAACACAACCCTGAATCTCTCCCAAGCCATATTATGAAGAGATCTTAAAGTATTTTACAAATACTAGTGCATTGACAACCCACAGACATGCCTCACTTGGTAACATTTATTAGATATGAATGCAATGAGACTAAAAAAGTTCTGTTGTCTAACCAAGAAAGGCATAGCAGGAAGCAGCAACTGGAAACTAAATCCCGACTAATTCAAATTAGAAATCAGGCATAAATTTTAATATTTGAAGTATGGACAGACAAAAATCCCACTCATGGGAACAGCGGGGAGAGGTATTTATCATGCATCCTGCTGATCTGTTGCAACCGTTTCATGTCTCCAGCCTGTCCCACAGTATGAAGTTATGCACCGGTAATTTAGTAGCTATTTTATTTACGAGTAAACTGCAATGTGGGATAGTGTTGACATGCTAATTATGATTAACTATTAGAAGAGACATCCAAGAGGAAGGGTGGATTTTCTATCTCCTGATAACTTCTGATGTGGCTGGACATCTTTGGTAGATGAGCCTTAGCCAAATACAAGTCACCGGACTGAATGCAGAGCTAACTTCATACAATTGTGTGCTGAAGTATCCAGGAGATCAGACCTGAAGATCTAATCATCCCTGCTGGCTTTAAAAGATGTGAAGGAGAGAAGAAATTTGCTGACAAGAAACCCCCCCAATTTTCTGCATCCTGGTCCAAGTGAACCACTGCTGCAAGGTCCTTCGTTTGTAATTTCACCTAATTTATTCTATGCTAAGAATAAATTTAGGACTTTATTTCTGTGAGTCTGTCATAGAGGAGCCTGGAGAGATTAATATCCAACCCCAGTGTGTACTCTCAAGTAACAGGGCTTAGCTTTCCAGAAAAAAAAGAGAGAGAGAGAAAGAAACTGTATAGC
This sequence comes from Alligator sinensis, assembly GCF_000455745.1. Classification (NCBI taxonomy): domain Eukaryota; kingdom Metazoa; phylum Chordata; order Crocodylia; family Alligatoridae; genus Alligator; species Alligator sinensis. The sequence goes on along the minus strand of NW_005842036.1, from coordinate 823,591 downwards.
TTTTATGGCAGCTAACACTTTGGCTGGGCAAACCTTTCTGTTTCTAAGTGCCTGGGATTTGCACTTTGAATACTGTCAAATGTCACTAAAATATACATCAGAAAGTGGTGCGGATCTGTTAAGATTTCTAATCTTTACTGGGGAAAATCAACTTTTCATCACACGCAGAGAAACCAATTCCCATCTCCTCTTCCTCCTGAAATTAGACTGTACAGTGGAAATGCTCCAAGTCTTTGCTGTTTAATAGCAAATTGGCTCGGGGTAGCAGCAAGACTAGTTCTGCAGTCATTAAGCGAGGCGCCACCAATCCATCTTGCCCAGCCGAGCTGTAAATAAATGAATGGAACTATTGCTGTCGATGGGACGGAAAGTCACCCACGAGTCCCCTCCCCACCTCCCCCTTTTGCAAAATAATATTGTTTGCTTTTAATACAATTGAGCTGGAACGCAAGTTTTCCAGTGGATCAAAAAAGCCAAGAGAGACAGGGCTGTGAAGGGAGAGAAAAGAAAAACAGCACAGAATAAACTTGCCTCCAACACAGTCAACTTCCCTGCACATGAATCTATTTGCCATTAATAAGTATTGCTTGGGTTGGGAAGAATTCAGATCCAATGAGACTTGGAGTGAGCAGGAGAGGAGCTCGGCATTAAAGCAAGACAAATGAAAGGGGTCGTTTTGGCAAGCGGCGGGCAGTAGCTTCTCAGCACCGGTGGTATCGATCTGTGGGTGCAAGCAGCCCTTAGGATTCCCAGTTACAAATGATCATGTCCTTCCCCATCTGCCTGTCCCATTTATCGAAATAAGCCAGGGGTAGTGTGGTCTCCTTGAATCGCAGGCTGGCTTCCATGGTAGATCAGCGAGCAAACACTCAGCCGCAGAAGTGAAAAATAACTTTCCTTCCCGATATGTTTGAACCACTCTCTTGCTTTTCAGCTGCCAGCGTGGGCAATGAAAGTGGTGGTCATCTCACTAGCTGCTATTATGAGCAGGATATAGGAGCCCGTGGGTCACCGACTGTAACCCAGAGTGTTTTAGCAGTGGTGGCCATTTCTTAATGGCATTGTGCAATGCATGATCCCTGCACTCAGGAGAGAGACTCAGAAGAAATGTGTTGGTCTAGTTGCCTCTTGTCATTAAACATCCCACAACTGCTCTGGATGCCCAGAAGCAGGGTGACCAGGGACGCTGTGGGCTGTACTGACCACAGGTCCTTATTAGCTCCTGGCTAATAAGGTGGATGCTAGTGCCCAGGAGACATGTTCTGTGCATCAGTAGGACTTTGGTCTCTTGGGCTGCCCATGCGGTGGTCAATGCATGTCTTGACATGAGTCACTACACACCGCCGAGTGAACTCAGTGTCTAAAGAGAAACTTAATTGGTTACCGGTAAGTGTGCAAAAGCTATGGGTTTTTGTACAGCAGTTTTGCCACGCTCCAGTGCAGTGAGAAATGACCTATGTAATATTAGATGGTATCCCACCACTGTCTATCTCCCCATGGGACTTGTTTTCCATTATCATTCCCATTTGAGTAAGGAGGGGGATTTTCCCTGCTCCGAATCATTTAAGCATGCGCAACCTGCTCTTGCTTCAACAAGGTTGCTTCTAGACACGGGCCAAGCCTTAACCCTCTCTGCAGACCTTAAAAGCTATTCATTTGGGACATGGTCCAAACGTCTTGGTTTGAACATCTCTTTAGAGCTGAATCTGACCTGGAATAACTGGGCCCAGCAACTTTTCTTTTAGAGAAGCTTGCAACTGGCTCTGGCTAGAGGTCACAGCTCGGGTCCCTCTCTGTTTGCTCCAGCTCAGTAAATAATTGGTTCGTGGGCTGTGTATGAGGAGTCAGGAATAATGGGTGCAACAAAATGCTTGAAGTGAATGAACTAATTGACTCCTGATTCTGCCCAAATTAAATGCTGATTTTTTTTTTTCCTGCAGCATAAAATAATACACTTGCTTTCTCTTCTCTTTTCCCTTATGCATTTTCCCCATTTATATGCTGGAGAGAGTTTTGCCAGATTCTTGTTAAATGCCCCCATTGAACTAAAGGGTGTTTGGGGGTGGGGGTAATCCTAAACTGTATTCCTTGCTGCCTCAGATGTATTTTTTGGGCTTATCTCTAGCTCCAGAAGAACAGTGTTTTGCCATTGCAATGAGCTATATTGTACATATAGTAGGTGTTTTCAAAACCCTTCTCAGGGGAGGGGTTTCTTCCCATTCAGAGTCAAGAAAAGGCTTGACTCGGACCCTGTGGTCCAATGTCTTTCCACTACCATCTGAAAGCACGTTGCTCCCTGATGTACAGGCTTTATGCGAGGCTAAAAGAGGAAATACTTCCTGGAGCTTTAATGCAGCGTTCCCCAGGCACAGCTCCCCAAGCTAATGGGATTTGAAGAGACCCATCGGTGTGGTTCGAGAGAATGAGGTGGGTTTTCCAGCATGGTTGGTATCAGAAAGCCTGATTCACAGCTGGTGAAAATCAGCATAACAAATCAGCGCGTTGGAGGTGATCTACAGAGGTTTGCGGGGATGGTTCAGGACGGTCCAGAAGGAAGATCTTCAGTGCAGAAACTGGCTCTTTGTTATATGTACAACAGCGTCACGCTTCATGGCTGACCGCTCCTAGGCACGGCCACTGTGCACCTACAGCTGATGATGATGATTGTGATGATGATGATGTGGTGACGCCTGGCCTGTTGAATCAGACCAAAGGAATATAGATGCATCTGATTCACAAGCAAACTTCCCATTGCTTAGCCAAAATGAAATCAGCCTTGATGCATTTAAGGCTTTGCCCTTCTGTTGTAGCCTTGTGCCTCTGTCATTTTTCATGCTGTGGGCTGTATGACATAGGTACTTGCTACCCAACAAAAGTCTACCTCTGTGATTTGTTACCAGCTTCCTGATGGCTCCTTGTTTATTGCCTTCACTCCAAGCAGCCTAGAGTTTTTGCACCCTTCGCTGGTTTTGTGTCCCCTGCAAATTTCTAATGGAAAACGTGTCAGAGAACTGTGCAGCCTTTCAGAGATACGATGTCAGCCTTCCTGCTCCTCTCTATATGCTTCATTCTTGCAGTCTGGATCCAGGTTGATCAGTGTATTTATTGCATCTTGCAGTCTTGTATTTCTCGAATGCCACCTTTCTACGCTCTTTATTATAACTGGATCCTGTAGATTTGCAAACACGTCTGTTCCTTTTCTAGCCAATTCAGCTCTTGTCAAGGGAACAAGCTGCTTTCTTTTTTTTTTTTTTTTTCCCCCAAGAAGATCAGATTATGATGGATGAAATATGGGGAATAATTACATTAGGGGCATAATGGCAGTGTAAACCTCAATTAGAAAATATTTCCATTGTAATAAAGCCTGGCCATAAATTTTATGTTTTTGTGGCCTTCTAATTCTCTGCTTGTGGAATAACTATCATAAGAGGTCCTCGGCATGCATTTTTTTTTGGTGCATGTTTGGTTGCATGGGTAAAAGAGTATTTTTATTCCTAGCAGAACAAAGGGAAAAAATGTACTAACTTAAGCCATAGTTGTGATACAGTTGTATCAGTAAAGTTAAAGACAGGCATGGGCTAAATGTTTCCCCTAACTCGTGTGAGTGCACCACTGTTAGAACAGAGAAGGATACCTTGGTATAGCCGCGGGTCTAAATCTGTAGGTCGTCGTCTTCCAGTGTATCTAGATAATCTCTACTAGATTATACACCATAGCATACACAGTCAAGAGAGAAGAGGGACACTTTTTGGAAGTCCAGATAGTCTTTGACAGTCGAGTTTCTCAGATGAAGGCTGGCCTCCTTGGTGGGAAGATGGGCATTTTGGAGGACATGAGTCTGACCTTTTCTTGTACCTACCAGGGCAAATTTGGCAACAAGAGATTGGACTTGGATCTCTTGAGCAGCCTTGAAGAGGTATTAATCCCACAATCACTGGTCTGGTCTACTGAATTTATAAAGACTGTCCCAGAATCAGCACCATTCCTCTTGCTATGAATAGATAATGCACAGGCTATTATGGAGAGTGGTTCCTAAATCTTTTGGGTACTTATACATGTACATTGAGGCTGCTCTGATGTGCTATAATTACAACACGTTGGAGCACACTTGATTAACCAAGTCTGCTGGAGTGTAGTAATTACTGCACTCCAGCAGACTCCAGTGTAACGTGTATCAGTGTCCCCACACTGAAAAATGGCAGTGAGGGCACTTGACAAAAAGCTTGTTTAGTTAAAGCGCCCCTGCCATAATTTTTCAGTGTGGGGATGCTGATACACATGATGCTCTTGGCGCTTTAATTAGAGCGGCTCTTTGATTTCTAATTGAAGTGCCCACTGCCTGGAGCACGTGTATAATAAATGCCTTTCCTGTCCAAATCCTTCTTGGACAATTTAACTGGGGGAGGCACCAGCCTTAACAATACTTTGCACATGCTTGTTGAGTAAGATCGCAAAACACTTTGCATCTCTACCAGGCCTTCTAGTCAAGACCCTCTGGTCTTGACATTTAGGCACTTAAAACATGTTGCTCTTGCATATCATGAGTGATGGTAGAGGGCACTTAGACCACAGCAAAGAAGGGCTGGATGGGACCTTAGGAAGGCACCTAGTCCAGCCCCTGCTCAAGCCAGGTTCATCCCTGTCTAAACTATTGCAGTCATATCATATATTTGGAGACTCCAGTGCAGGGTAGACAATAGCAGAGTTTCCACAGCATCACATGGTAATCTTTTCTGGTGTTTAACTACCCTCAAAGTTGGGAAGTTCTTCCTCATAGCTAAGCTAAATCTCCCTTCTTGGATGCTAAACTCATGACTTATTGTGGACCCACAGAATAATTTATCATCATTCTCTTTACAATAATTTTTTGATATGTAAAGCTTCTTATTAAATTCCACCCCCCCAGCGACCTCTTCTCCCAACTCAATGATCACCGTTCATCCACTCTTTCATCTT
>NW_005842036.1:813263-818610 GCF_000455745.1 Alligator sinensis | reverse complement strand
TCCTCTTGGAGGTCTGCATCCTTGCATAAAGAGAGGTGGTTCAGTATCATAGCAGGTGGGCTCATGTAGGACCATCAACCTCCTTTTTGTGCCCCCTCCAGCTTCGTTGTGAGCACACTGTACAGCCTGGCATTGCTGGGATAAGTGTCGCTAGTTCCTCTTATTAGTGTTTATTATCATAACTGCTCATTGTATTGCCCATTATGTTAATGAATTAGAACAACAGACCTAAATGTTTGTTGTTGTATAAAGCTCATTAGTCTCTGAGAGGGACTCAGTGCAACATGAAGGTTGAGGAGCTTGGTTGCAGGAATATTACCAATTAAGTTCTATATGAACATGCAATTAGGTAGGACGGCATGCTTGATTTACATTGCTTTATGGCTAAGCAGGAGAAACAAGCCTTGTGCTCGACAGTAGCAACCTGCTTCCTTTGGCGCACCCCCACCCTGCCGGAGCTAGCGCTGGTGCTCCCAGATGGAAGCGGCACAGAAGAGCGACTGGGCGAGCAGAGAGAGGGCAGACAGATTTACCCAGGTTATCCTGACACTGCTTTAACCCTCTATCTGCCAAGGATGAGGATAGACATACCTTGTGCTTCAGTTGCTGCTTTGCCAGATCCTGGTTGGTGCTCTGCCTCTTCCACAATGCAAAAGTCATGTCTCCTCTGTGTGTCTGTGTCTATCTCAGGATTGCTCACACGATACATTTGCATGTCCATTGAGGCCTGCCCATCAGTGACTAAAAGTCATAGCTGAGTCTGTGCCACCCTGCTTATTTGGAGAAATCTGTCGGCAGTAATCCCTGGTTAATTTGCCACTCCAAGGGGGTGGGAGGAATGCACATTAGGGTGAATTATCCCCCAGCAATCAATTATCAGGAGGTTGTAACTGGGAGATGGGCCTGGAGGGAAGGGCACTGCTTAGGGGCTGAGACAATGACAAAATAAACCATAGTGGCTAATTCTCCCATAGCAAATTAACCAGCATTTACTGCAGGTCTATAAAACCAGGGGCTTCAGTGGGAGCTGAGGGAAGAAGAGGTCTTCCCTTCATAGGATTTTAGGGGCACACAGGACAGCAGACCTGCTACACTTACGACCACTTTATGAAAATGGGTATATGATACAGCTGCCTTCAATAGCACGGGATGGGCCTTAGTGACCAAAGAGGTTCTTTTCAGCACTACCTTTTTTTTTAAATAAAAAGCACTTTCCATCATCTCATATGCCTCCCATCCATCACGTTGGTCCTGATGTCTGTTGTAATGAAAGCCTCCTTCGGATTCAGACATCAAGGCGTTACCATAATATAAGTAACAAGACCAGTGTCTTTACTGACATCTTGCCCTCACTACAGTGAGAGTCATGAGGTCATAAAATATAATGCAGCCTTTTAAACTATTACCCCTAAATGCTCTTGCGTGCCTAATGCTACTACAGTGTTTGGGAGTAAAGTTAGAGAATACTGGGCACGTCTACATGTGATGCTAAATGCGCAGTAGATTAATTCTACTGTGCATTGGTACTTCATGGCAAAAGCCATGTTAATGCGAAGTAAAGTTAGTCTACTGTGCATTAGCATCACTAAAAAACTGTGCGCCTGGGCCACTGTGCAGTAGCACTGGTTACTGCTTATTGAATTAGTACCTGTTATTAAGTACCAGGTACTAAACTAAGTAAATTAGTACCTGCTGTTATTACCAGGTACTAAACTTAATGCACAGTAACAATGGTGCATTAATGCACGTGTAGATGCACCCACTGAGTGGAGCTTTCCATTGCGTGTCATTGTTAGACTTTGCTGAGAAATTAGTTTTCCTCCTAGGAGAACTTTTACAATCTCTTCTCCAATGCCTGATGAAGAGCGTTTGTGCCCGAAAGCTTGCAATTGAAGATGTATTTCTATTTTTATTTTTATTTGCAAAAATCTTGCAGGTCTAATAAAAGATATCCCCTCTACCATAAGCCCCAATTGCTTTTTCCCCTGCGTTTTACACTTTTCTCCTGGTCTCTCTCTTCTGTGTAGCTCTATGTAGCTGCCCCCACCAATATTTTTCTTCTTTTCTTCAGTGCAAAAGTTATGACATCTCTGCTGAAATAACAGAAGTTTCAAAACATGAAATGGAAATGAGAAGAGAGGCACCCTTAGAAACAAAGATGGGAAATAGCTGGGAAATGAGTTATAGGCTTTAAAAAAAGAAATAGTCAGTCTGAGTGAGGGGCACATTGTGTCAGCTCTGAACAAAAGGGAGAAGTGAGTGAAAGGGGGACATCACAGGATGCCTCTGTTTTTAAATATACTTTGGAAAGTCTGCCTAGACAGAGGGGGTGAAAAATAGTCAGGGTAAAAGAGCTGAAGAGAGGGAAAAAGTGAGAAATGTGTGTGTGTGTGTGTGTGTGTGTATTCAGAATCTTACCAACACCTTTCATGGTCCCAGCCCTGAGTCGGAGAAGGCACTTCGAGCCGGGAAGCAGTGCAGAGTGCCCCTGGACGGCGTGAGCATGACCTCCTTCTGCACAGATACTTGAAAGAAGGTTTCAATGCAATACAGCCTCTAAATGTCTTAAATCTCCTGTGGCATTGCTTTTACGTGTTGATGAAAGAAGCATCACTGGTCCTCAAGATTGCTGTTCGCTCTTCATCAGGCAGAGCTGCTCCATGTAGGAGCCCCGATCCTGGGGTGGTGGGGCCATGTCTCGTAGCAACAACGCATAATTCAGTCTCTCTCTCTGCAGTCTGTGCTGCTGCAAGGAGGGCAGTAGATGAGGAATATTGCCAGCAGTTGAGCACCTTTTCACTTAGTGTGTCTACACGTTCATTAATACGGTGCGATTACGGCGCCTTACGCGTAGTACCCGAGAGAACAGGTACTTACTTAATGTGCCGTAATCAGCACTCCTGCACTTTTTTTGTGACATGTAAATGCTCTTTGGACTAATCTACTGCACATTAGCACAGTAGAATTAGTCCAATGGGGATTAAGCATTTTGTGTAGATGCTCCCACTGAGACCTGAACTGAGATCAATCTCCATGCCAGTTGATGGTCTATTATCTAGACATTGGTTTAACCACTCATGCACAGGCGAAGGGTTCCCTTAAATACCCAAAGTATCAAAAGTTTAGGAACTCGATGATCTTGGATGTTGGATGTTCCTTTCTGAATTCAAGGAGACAAGAGTGGATGTGCCTACCTCTGCCTCCTTACCTTTGAAGACAAGGATCCGTACGTGCAAAGTAATGAAGGATTAGAGCCAGTTGTTAGTAGGGATAAAAGAATTTTTTTTTTATTTTCCTTTTTCTCTTGTGATTTAATTAGAAGGCATCCTCCAATTCAATGCTGTGGTCGCCAATTAGTTTGTCCTGTTTACAATGCATGCACTGTTCAGTCTTGATGGACTGGGATAAAGGTGAGAAATTTTTAATGCAGGTTGATTATACTTCAAATGGCACTGAGAGAGGATTGGAGAAGGCTGGCAGGTCCAATTTTTCATATTTGTCCAAGAACGCCATTCCGCCGCATCTCGTCTTTAACCTTCATTTTATAAGATGGAAGAGGGGGTGTAAAGATGTTTAATGGCTAATTTTGCTACAGCAATCTTCATGAGCGCAAACTCTATGGAGGTCATTTGCTGTTAGGCAGGTCTTAAATCAGAGCCTGTCTCCTGTGCTGTTGCATGTGGATGAGGGTGGATGAATGCTTAACCCAATGGCACCCCCAGCATATCACAGGATTCAGGAAAGGCTCAGCAGATGGCTTGAGAACTGGTCATGTTCCTGAACACCAGGCCTTGAAACCAGTACATTAAGGCCAATGCTTCATAGCTGGTGCTTGACATTACGGACGTAGGCCTCTTCTTTCTAAGATGCCAAGGCACCTTGACTCCATTGGAGAACTCAGGATTACTGGAAAAGACACAGCTTTAGGCTTGATCAAGTCAAGGGCCCATAATCAATGAATAGCCTGTTGGCATCTCTTTGCCTTTCAGCAAGGACAATCTAGTGCTGGCAGTATACTCAGGTGAGAGTCCAGTTGAAGAGGCAACTGAGCTCAGTAAAGAGGTCCTTTGGTATTTGCAAAGCATAATTAACTTCAGGGACAAATCCTTATCTTCATAACTGATTTCTTGGCAAAACTGGAGGGCACTGTTCATTTTGCTAAGGGGTGTGCTAAATTGGACACTGAGCGTTCAGTTATGTATTTCACTGTATGTGAATGCACATCAACTGTAATCGTAGGCTTGTTTTTTGAGGTTATTTGTTCCTGATCTGTTAGTCAGAAGATATAAATCAGGCCACATCGCAGGCCGTCAGGGCGTTGTGTTATCAACCTCATCAGCGCCATCCCTCTAAACCCTTCCTCCTGTCTGCTGGGCTCCCAGCTAATCCATTTTCTCTTTATTTTTCTAATGTGGTGCTTTTGCCTCCTCCTCAGCTCGACTTCCCCTCCCCTTCCCTCTCTATCAAAGAAACCAACACATTTAGATCGAACAAGATTGGCAGGTGTGTGACAGATGGATGGACAGAAAGCTGGACAGACCAAACTCCTTGGCATTTTAAAAATTGTCAATGCGGCCATAGCAGTGTAGCGGGGAGATAGATTGGCAAATGGAATAAATGGTCCCTGGAAAGTTTGCGATTAATCTTTGCCCTGTCAAGTAATGGCCTGATAATGCAGGAATTTAATGGGGATGACTTCTACTAGTTCAGAGGCATCCATTAGTGTGGCGTAAGGCAGGAGACAGTAATGGGCATTGTTCCTCTTTCTTAGCCTTTGCAAATGGGAGCATGTTGTTAAAGATGCACCATCTTCATCCTTATTTTCTCCTTCCAAGTGACAGGTTCACACCTCTCAGCTCTATTTGTTCATAAGGGAATATGCCACTCAGTACAAACCTGAATGCACTTCCCCCACTCCTAAATCTGCTCTTCCATTTTGGATCCATTAAAAAATCCTCCTGCCCAACCCGCCTGTCTGGCTGTCTCTCTTAATATGAACTCAGTGTTTATCCAATAAAGTTCATCCTGAAATAAGAGAGAGAAATTAAATGGACCAAAATGCAGCAGCATGGCTTTTTTTTTTTTTTTCCGTCCAGTTGTTGCAAATGGGTGTGAAAGGTTCAGAGGTCAGGTTAAGAGTCTCTCCTGGACTCTCCCAAACTCTTTAGGTTTAAATTGAGTTAAATTAGGAACCTAGCGATGCCCTGCAGCACCACCAGCACCCTACAAGATTGGGCTGCACCAAACCAGTGCAGAATATTGTGAACAGACCATATAAAAAGTTTCATAGTTTCATAGTTTCTAGGGTCGGAAGGGACCTGGGCAGATCATCTAGTCCGACCCCCTG
>NW_005842036.1:811694-813006 GCF_000455745.1 Alligator sinensis | reverse complement strand
TCTTAAAGTGCGGCTCCCAGAACTGGACACAGTACTCTAGCTGCGGCCTGACCAGTGCCGCATAGAGGGGGGGGATCACCTCCTTGGTCCTGCTTGAAATGCATCTGTGGATGCACGACAAGGTACAGTTGGCCTTCCTAGCCGCCTCCCCACACTGCCGAGCCATGTTCATCTTGGAGTCGATAATGACTCCAAGATCCTTTTCCACCTCCGTGCTGACAAGAGGGGAGTTCCCCAGCCTGTAGGTATGGTGCTGGTTGTTCCTCCCTAGGTGCATCACCTTGCACTTGTCTGTGTTGAACCCCATCCTGTTCTCCTCCGCCCATCCTTGTAACCTGTCAAGGTCCGACTGTAGCCTGTTGCTCCCTTCTATTGTGCCCACATCCCCCCACATCTTGGTGTCATCAGCAAATTTGAACAGGGTGCTTTGCACCCCCTCATCCAAATCACTGATGAAGATGTTGAACAGGGCGGGCCCAAGGACCGAGCCCTGCGGGACCCCACTGCCCACGTCCTTCCAGGCCGAGAAGGACCCATCCACTACCACCCTCTGGGTGCGGCTCTCTAGCCAGTTGGCGACCCATTGGACTGTGTGAGTGTCTACGCCACAGTCCCCCAGTTTCCTAATGAGAACGGGGTGAGAGACAGTGTCGAAAGCCTTCTGGAAGTCCAGGAAGACTATATCCACTGCTACCCCTGCATCCAATGATTTAGTGACCTGATCGTAGAAGGCCACCAGGTTGGTCTGACATGACCTGCCACTGATGAACCCGTGCTGGTTGCCCGAGTTGGATGTTTGGATGTTGGATGTTTGGATGTTTGGATGTTGGATGTTTGGATGTTGGATGTTGCCGGGTTGGATGTTGGATGTCAAAGAGATTTGCCCCTGAAGTTAAAAGGTCGGGTTGGAGACATGATGAAGAAGAAGATGATGATAATTAGGAGCCTCATGATAATGGCCTTTTTTTCAAGATTTTTGGCATTTCTTATTTCCAGACCCTGAATGTCATCATTCTTCTAAAACTTTTCTAGAGTCTCTTATCTTTGTAACCCTCCCAGCTTGACTTCTGATTAGACAAGTTGGGAAAAAGTTGGCTTTTAAAGTAATATTGCAGACCCGTCAAAACTTAGAAGTTTCTTCCCACTACTGCTCAAAATGTAAATAATGGCTATGTAGACTGCTGCATAGAAATCCCATCGGGGAAGAGGAGGAGAAATTGTTCTTTTCTATACTCCGAGTTAAAACAAAGTTGAGGCAGAATCTGATGGTGGGGGGAAAGGATGGGTGGCAAGGGGAAATGGGAGACAAATG
>NW_005842036.1:805436-811684 GCF_000455745.1 Alligator sinensis | reverse complement strand
AGGAATTTATAAAAGAAAAAATAAAGGCCATCATAATTGCCTTATGATGATTAGGGAAGTTCTAACTTTTCAAAATGGCGGGTGAATTTGGGTACCCAACCTGAGTTACCCTGAAGGCACCTTATTTTCAGAAGCTGCCAAGCACCAACCCACTGAAAATACAGTCCCTTTTAGAGTTTCTGAAGATGAACATAACATCACCAGTCACTTCTGAAAAAAAATAGAAGACACTCTGCTACTGATCTCTGGGCAATCACATAGCTTTTCTTTGCTTTATAATGGAAATCTTACATGTCAATAGGGTACATTTGGACTTGAAATCCTGAATGCAAAGGGTTTTACTGACCCTTGGGTCAGAGCAGCTGAACTGGTGCGGAAGGATTCAAACAGTGGCAGGAAAGGAGGAGTGAAAAGACTTGCAACTGATGAAAAGATGGAATTTTTTGTGGGAAATTCAAGTATTTTGACTTATTTTCATCCCAAGTTGATACAAGCGATAAAAAATGATATTGTTCACAAACTGGGAAAATTTCCTGGTCCCTCCAAACCCCACCCCCAAAAAAAAACCCCAACACACATGGATTGAAATACTCTAAAATCAGTTATTTGAAAAAAACTGCAATGCTTTGTTTTAGTTGGATGCAACAACGAGCTGACCTGTCTGTGCTCCTCAGTGTAGCAGAAGATGTCCAAAATGTTAAGCTGACTATAAATGAAATATTTTGGTTTTTGTTCTGCCCCCTCCCCGAAAAAAAATTAGAGGTTTTCCAAAAAATCAGATTTCTCACTTGAAATGTTGACGAGTGTGCGTGTGTGTGTGTGTGTGTGTGTGTGTGTGTAAAACTTTTTCCCTCCAAAAAAAATAAATCCTAGTTCTCAGCATCCTTTGGAAGTGAGTGAGGGTCAGGTTGAACATCATTTAGGCTTTCCCTTTTTTTGGCAGAAAAATATTTGAGATTTCTCTCTCTCCCTTCCTTCCTTGCTGCCTTCCTTCCACGTAGATATGTATGTAATGTGTGTGTGTGTTTGTGTGTGTGTAGATATACCTACATGTATGCATGCATACATGCATATATACACGCTATATATAGTGTATGTGCATATATGCCTGTGTGTGTGTGTGTATCACATGCACGTGTGTCTGTCTATGTGTGTGTTATATATTGGTGGGAATCTATATATGGTCCCTTCAAAAAACTATAAAACGTGCATGCACGCACGTGCACACACACACATACACACACACGCGTGCACACGCGCGCGCACACGCACGCACACACTTTTCCTCCAAAAAAGGTAATGACAGAGATTTCCTGCCCCATTCAAGAGAGAGCCTTTGCTCATTAGCAGACGCAAGCTCCTCTTGCGAAACTAGACTCATCTCTACCTTGTTGTTGACCTCCATGGTGGAAAACGGGGACAGAATTTGGCTCCTGCTGCGTGCCTTACTCATCATCGCTGCTGAGAACCAGCCCTCTCGGGGGCTGCAGGCAGGAGTTGTGCGAGGTGAGGCCATCTGTAGCCCTCCCTCTGGCTAAGCTGGTGGTAGGACCCCTGCTAGGCTCTTCCCTGCTTGAAGCCAGTGTTTGCAGACCTTGTATTAACGGTGTTATTTAAAGGATCCTCATGCGCGCGTTAGCCCGATGGTTCGTTTCCAACGTTGCAGCAAGTCATTGCACGTTCTGCTCCTTCTGTCCCATCTCTTGTGGAGAGGCAGGTTGCAAATTGGGCTCGGATGGGGCAGGGAAAAGAGGAGAAATGGGGGCATGTGGTGCAAATTGGAGAGAAATTAAATAAAGCAGAGAGCAGGAAAGACACGTTGGTGGAGCAGTGTTTATTATCATGCTACGCCCAGTACAGACTGAGACACCCCAGGACTAAATGAGGCTAATCACTAAGTCACCTTCATGTCTGCAGGAAGGGATCAGCAATGGGGAGAGGATTGGCCCAGACTTCAGTCACATTGGTGCAGCTGCCATGCTGGGGGAGGCAGGATGGGGGTGGGGGGAGCTCATTATGACTGATAAATAGAGGGCTCCTGTTGTCAGCAATGTCATTGTGTTCACCTTTTTCACGGTCCCCTCTCTCCAGCTGTGTAATTAATTAATGGATTGGAAGTGCTTCGTTCTGAATGATCTACAGGTTGACCTTGCACCTTCCCCTGCTTGTCTGGGATTGTTATCAACAGGCCCGGTTTTAAGAGTCCTGTCCCTCTATTCCTCAGCACCAGCCCCCGTGGTAGAGAGCACGGATCTGATTTCCTGCGGCCTCACACTTGTCTGTCCATTACATCGCGAAAGGGGGAGTCAAGCTACTTTCACTCGGATTCAGTAGCGTTTTGCACTCGCTTTGCACTCGCCGAAATATGTGCACAAGATGCAGATCAATGCACAAGTTGGTTCAGTACCGCTGACCTTCTTTGTAGTACCTGGGTGTCTTCCCTGTAAAATAGATGGGAAATAATGAAGTCCCTAATGAATTTCACAGGCTTGTTTTTTGCTTTTTTTTTTTTTTTTTCTTCAGGTTAAAGAGAGCTTCACTTAGGGTAGTTCAATTAAAGGGTTGGATGTGGATTTGGGCAAATCCTGGGGTATGTCGATCGACAGGTGACTTTAGTTTTGATGACTTCTTTTGAGTTTCATTCTGGAGGTTCAGGAGGGTTGGACAGCTCGAGCCACAACTGATTATTCTCCCAAACTGAGGGTTTCTCTGAATCCCTGCACCCGGGTGATGTTCAACCTGCCCCTCACTCACTTCCAGGGAACGGCGAGACCTGAACAGGTTGTGGGAAGGGAACAGGCCTTTCCCTCCCAAGGCAGCCACATTAGGCCAGACTTCAGATAAATTGATAAAATGCCATTAGCGAAGTTTTGCCTGTTCTGCAGAAAGAGAAAAGACCCGTGGGCCAGAATTTCCAAAGACAGCTCCCACAGAGGCACGGCCAGATTTTCAGGACATCTGAGCATGTTGGGTGCTGACTGTTTTTGCAAATTTATTTATAAGAATCGCCGTGGGAGTCACTGGTTCCCAAGAGCTTTAGACAATCTGGACATACTTTAGGGCATGGGCAGAAATAATCTTTATACAGATGGCAAAAAAAAAGAAGAAAGTAGCAAACAGACGATGTCAATCTTAAACTGGGCTAATTTGACCCAATCCAGTGTGGAATTAATTGCACCTGAAAGAATTAAAGGGCAAGCTCCACAGGTGTCAGGGAAACCAGTTTGGACATCATCTGTGTGCAGCCACCCGCAGAAGCCACATAATGGTGAGCTTCAGTATATAGCCTTTATTGTATGCATCAGCCCCAGGAGTGCTGGGCCTATCCCTATTTAATCCAGGTGTCATTTTAAACTGATGTAAACTACACAGGTGTCATTTAAATTGATGCTCACTGATGATGTAAACTACACCAAGTTATGGGATTGCCCAGTTAGGCCCTCAGATGGTTAAATGGGAAGTGAGCTCTTTTGAAAATCCTTGTTTTAGGTGGTGAGCACATGGCAATCTGCTACTTGAACGGCTGCAACCTTGCTGATCTACTTGCTTTAACGAGGCGCAATAAGCAATACAGTCATGTTCCCATGCAGCAACTGTCCAAAGCCCTTTGTAAAATTAAGTAAAAAAAAATATTTGTGCCCAGCCCTGCAGCCCTTCCTTGCATGCGAAGTTTGCTGTTCCACCAAGTAGCCCGCTGACTGCAATGGGCAAGATGGGGAATAAAGAGGGCTGGCGTGAACAGCAAGGGGATGTCTTTTTAATACACCAGCCTGGACTTTCAATCCTACAGCTCAGCTCTGCTGACCGTCTCTGGGATCTGAACCCCACTTAAGCAAATAAATAAGGGCCAGATTTCCCAAAGCACTCACCGTGAAAGCTGTTTTTTTCAACCCTGACTGTATGGAGAAAGCTTTTGCGAAACTCTGCCCCTTTGTTTTTCAGCCTCCGTTGGTGCTGAGGTCTATGGAGAATCCACCCCATAAAGCACATTTGTCTTCAAAAGCACCAGAAATATAAAAACAGAAGAACTGCCATTTACAGGGTTAGATGATAGGTCCATCTTGCCCAGTATCCAGTGTCACACAGTGGCAGAGAGCAGATGTTGAAAGGAGAGCGGAATGGGTATGACCAGGGGTGGAGGTTGTAGCCGTGTTGGTTTAAGACATAGGCAGACAAGGCTCTTTGGGTAAATCCGATATTTTGAGTGGGTATGACCAAGGCAGAGCTCTTGTTTCCAATTCCCTGCTTAATTATTCCGATCATTGTGTTTAGTTTGTTGATGGCCGCTGAGCACTGGACTTGATGATTTCAGTCGACTGTCCAAAATGACTCCCAGCTCTCTTTCCTGTGTGGTAACAGTGAATGTAGAGCCCATCCTAGTGCTGATATAGTTTGGATTATTTTTGTCCGGGTGCATCACTTTCTGCTCGTCTACACTGGATGTTGTGTGCAATGTAGTTGCCCGTTCGCTCAGTCGTGCCACATCCTTCTGCAGTCGCCTTGGTCTTTACCCCCTTTGAAACATTTTGCATCATCTGCAGATTGGGCCACCTCGCTCCTCACCCTCTTTTCTAGATCTTTTGTGAATATGTTAATCAGTGCTGGACGCAGCACAGATCCTGGGGGACCCCGCTGTTTACTTCTTTTCGCCCTGAAAATTGGCCATTTACTCACTCGCTGCTTTCTATCTTTGAGCCAGTTTCTAATCCCCAAGCGGACGTTCCCTGAGATCCCACTACTGCCTAACTTAGCTAAGACGGGGGACCTGGATGGCTCAATGGGGGCTTTCGTCAAAGACTTTTTGGAAGTCCAACTATACTATGTCAGCTGGATCCCTGCAATCCACCTGCTTATTGTCATCCTCAAAAAAGCCAGGTTGGTGAGATGTGATTTCCCTTTGACAAAGCCGTGTCGATTCCACATCCCCCACCAGCAAGTCATGTTCATCCACCTGCTGAACAATGCTTCCCCCCACCATTTGGTTTCCTTATGCTGTTCTTCACATCCTCCATAGCCACGCTAGTATTCATCCGCTCCAAATCTGCCCCGGCATTTCAAATAAAACTTGGAGCTACTGTCCTGGCATCCTTTAAAAGGATGTGGCACGCGATTGCCATCATCCCCTCTCCTCTGTCGGAGAGCAAAGGCAAACCAGAGGAAGGATATTAATGTGCAAATTAGCGCAACCTGACTGGCTCCAGATTGCCACTTAGAATTTGCATATTAATAAATGTTTTTGTGACAGCGTTTAGCAGATCAAGAAGGGCAGAGATGAAGAAGGAAAAAAAAGAGTCAACAAGATTTTGAAGCTCGTTCCTTCTCTTTTTTTTCCTCCTCTACTCTCCCTTTTCAGCCTCCCAAATATATCTATATCTGCTTCTACCATAACCATATGTGCTTAGGCGGCATATCTATAGGTCAACGTATGTAAATCTGCCTGGCTCTTGACAGATGAGAGATTTGCAGAACTGCCCGGCACGAAGGCAGACAAACAGCTCTGCGCTGGCGGGAGCTGGGCACTTTTGCTTTGGAGTCTCTTTGTGTGTGCGAGTGTGGGTGTGTATTCGAGAGAGCACATTGTATATGCATACGCATTACACGCCGTTAGAGAGCACGAGAGAGGGACCGGGCAATTTCCTCGAGCTCCCTCCCCGCTTTCAAATCTTTTTCCAACAGGCGCTTTTATCCCATTCGCCTGAATAAATTGGGACTCTTGAAACTGTGATCTTGACAGATGTGAGCTTTTTTTTTCTGCACTGCATTGGAAAAAGATAGATAGTGTAAACCTCCAGGGTATTTGGGCTTAGCAGAGCCAGTGAAAAGGGTTATTTCCAAGTGTGCTGAATAATGCATTCCCCTGTATTCCTTACTTTCTTTCTTTGTCTTTTTTTTTTTCTTTCCCCCTGTCCTTCTTTCTGTCTCTTCCTCTCCCTTTGCTTTAAACACTTTGAGGATCAAATATGGCACACGCTCCCATTTTCCCCACCTCCTGCAAAAAGTTCTGATCAAAATCTTTCCAGCGGATGGACTTTCTAAATGTCTCAAGCAAGTGGTCCGGTGGTCAGAAAATGAAAAGAGCCAGATACATAAACAGGGCAACTCATACATAACTGCTGCATTAAAGATATATTCCCCGTCTCAGTTAATTACTCGTCACATCAGTCTTGGGGAGAGCAGGTTGGCTGGTGGCCAGACTATTCTGTTGCAGGAACCTCTCCGTCATGCACGTCCATGCAGAGAGACTCTTT
>NW_005842036.1:798431-805426 GCF_000455745.1 Alligator sinensis | reverse complement strand
TGATTGACTTCTGTTTATCTTGATTTAAGAAACAAATTAAAAAAAAAAAAAAAAGATTTCAAATTCTCCCACCACTGACAACCTCCAACCCTGCCCACATCTCCAGATGGGACTCGATAAAGAGTGGAGGGATTGTGTTGCGGTTGTTGAATAAGTGACCTCCCCTCTCCCAAAAAGAAGAAAGACATTTGAGAAAACAAAATCTTTTTTTTTTTTTTGGAAAAATATTGATAAAAACCCCCCAATTTGATTTCAAAACAGCCTGAAACATTTTGTTCCATCTTCAGTTAGCACATTTGGTTTGGTTTCCGGGCTATTTAAACTTTGTAACTTTTTTTTTTCTTTTTAATTTAGGTCAGTTTTTTGTGGGTTTTTTTTTTTTTTAAGGAAAGAATGGCATTTCCAAACACACAGGTGAAAAGTTTCATTTTGAAAATGTCAGAAAGAAAAGAAAGCTTCCATTTCCAAAAGCTTGAAACAACGTGTTTTGATGCTTTCAGCATATTTTCCCCCAACTCTTTTTCTTCTCTCTCTGTCTTTGGAGGCGACTGGGAGAGAGAAAGGTGCAAACCGCTGTCTTAACTTGACCTGAATTTTTGAATAATTCCAGCACCCTGAAATTTCATGTTTCTGTAAACGTACCATTTCTTGCAAGAAATATCACCCGGCTCTACCCATGGTACAAAGAAGATGGTTTCATTTGGGGATCCCAGGAGCTTCAATACCATGTAGGACTTCAGGTTCAGAGGTGATGAGTCTCCACAGCTTCGCTGGAAGGTCGCTCGAGGCTGTAGATGCTCTATGTGCTTGCACATTTGGTGGTTAACACTGCCACAGCCTGACATCCCAGCCCGAGCCCAACACATGCCTGAATTTCTTCTCCCCCCTGCCACTTTGATTCAGGTGGGTCCAACCGGGAAGGAGCGATATCGTCATTTAGCACCAAAAAATGATTCCCAGACGATGCTCTCTTCTGCTTCTCTTCTCTGAACTGGTACCACTGGAGTATGGTTAGGGGAGAGGGTTAGTAGAGAGGAGGGATTTTTCAAGAGCCTGATTATCTGGACAGGTTGTAATGGAATAGCAGTTGTTTAACTCTCGGGTAACCTTTTGGAATAAACCCCCCCAAAAAACACACCCAGGGTGGGATGGAGCTAGATTGTTTTTAGTGGGGGCAGATGGCAGAAGAAGCAGCGATGGGTTCAAGTTGCAGCAAGGGAGATTTAGGTTGGATATTAGGAAAAGCTTTCTCACTGGGAGGGTGGTGAAGAGGTTCCCCAGAGAGGTGGTGCAATCTCCATCCTTGGAGGTTTTTAAGACCCAGCTCCACCAAGCCCTGGCTGGGATGATGGAGTTGGGGCTGGTCCTGCTTGGAGCAAGGGTTGGACTAGATAGCCCCTCCCAACCCTTATTTTTTAGGATCATGTGATTCTGTAATTTCAGTGTGCATTTGCGGGTAGAAATTTATATTGACTTTGTATAGGGGAAAAAAAAAAAGGCAAGTTTTGGTCTAAATCTCCGCTGAGTTCAGGGGTCTTTGTAATCACGAAGGCAAATCTATCACCAGCTGAAAACAGCTCAGTGTCCTACATGCAGTAAAGTTGCTGCTCTCCATCCTTCTCCAAGGGACAAATGTCTGTGTGGTATCACATCCACCATTAGGACAGCGAGCGCCAGGGGATAACTTGTTTGCTAGCATCAGGCACTGGGAAGATTGTCTACAGCACCTGTCCTGTGAATAAATTGCTGCCTTTGGCTTTAGGGATGTTAATCCAGCATCTTCTTTCACCAACATAAATTTCACACAATAATTATGATAGCACCTGCTAATTAATTCTCCCATAGACCTGGGACACCACAAACCACCAAGTTCCCTTGACCAAAAAAACCCCCAACTCAGTGGGGGATCTGAAAACCTCCTCCGGCCTCTTCCAGTTCAAACAAGGATTGGAGAATCGTTGCTGAGCCCTTTAGCTGCCTCGCAGACTTATCCCAAATATTGGCATATAGGATTGGACGTCGCCCTAGAAGTTTCTTTGGATTCACAGGCATCTCTTTAAGGTAGCAATACAGGCCCTTGTTCCCATTGCATATGGGTACTTCACAGTCTGCTGGATGTCAATCCACCCAACGCCTCTGCAGGATCTGCTGCTGCCCCCTTTTACAGGAGTGAAGGATGCAGAGAGGTGGCAATAGGCATTAGGCATGAAATGTTGATCCGGGCCCAAAGTCACACAGGGAATGAAATCTGGGTCTTGCACATCTAAGGCAAATCATTCTGCCTCATGGCTATATATCAAAGTGAATACAACAATAATAGGGTGGGTGCTGTTTTTCCAGAGGTCTCTTAGCAGAGAAGGACCCCTGTGAGTGGGGGTGAGAAGGTGGGGGAAGAAGGATGCTAGCTGGCCCAGGCTAGAGCTGGTGTTTCCTCTCTCTTCCTTCCCTCCACTAACAAAACAGAGATTTAGGGGAAGCACAACAGTCGCAGAGACACCGCTGGGGCCATACATCAGTGAGTTTGCTGGCGAGAGCAAAGCTGCCGTGTCTAGGCAATGTTTGTGTCAGGATTATCTGACTCCCAGTCAAACCACAGACAAACCCGATGCCTGCTGTCAATAGCAGAGCGTGAGTTAAGAATCCCAATTTTTGTTTTTCCGGAAGAAAATTTGGGAGCTCTTCCAGGAAAAAAGGAGAGAAAAGAGTGAATCTGAAGATGTTAGAGCGTGGGACAGACATATGTTTTATGGTCCGAACCAGTGTCTCTCCCTGGGGCCAAAGGAAGATTATTCCTTAACATGCATTTTCTAGTGCTTTGTTCAGTCTCCTCTTTATTGTCCCAAATAAAGAAGTCTCTATTTCTTCCCTTGGGAGTCTATTCCACAGCCTTTATCTATCTCACTGTCATGAATTTCCCCAGGGTTTTCAGTCTGTAGTTTTACCTTTGTAATGCAGGCCCCTTATTCCTAGTCATAGCCCAACATTTGCTTAAATTATTCCATAGCAACCCAGTTCTGAATCTTTTCATGAGTGATATTTTTATGAAGTGAGTGTGTAGCGTGCTCACACTTAAACCCCGATCTCAAACAGTGCTTTCATCCCTCTGAAAAGGAGGTCTGTATACTTAGTCTAGGGGTGGGCAATTATTTTGGGCCGCTTACTGAGTTTTGGCAAGCCATCGAGGGCCTCCTAACAGGCCAGGGGAAGATAAATATTAATTTTCTCATTTTTTTAGGGGCCCCGCGGGCTGGATAGAGGCCGCATCCAGCCCGCGGGCCGCATTTGGCCCACCCCTGACTTAGTCCTTTCTATGTGCAGGGAAATCGAGCCAGGGGCAAGTTAGAAAACATTTTGCATGTCCCGTTGCAAAGCAGGGATGGAAGCAAGGAGTCCTGACTCCTGGGCCTGGCGATGAACTACTTATCTTATCAGTCCCATAGGCAGACAAGGTTCCTTTGGTGAATTTGATATCTTTTATTAGACCTACCCAAATGGTTGGAGACTAGTTATTAAGCAAGCTTTCGAGTACAAAAACCCTTCATCCCAGGCATTTTTGTTTCTCCCTCTCTCCATTTCTTCACTATTCCTTGTCCACTTCTCTTTTTCTGCATCTTCTCCCTTTCCACTTCCCTACTTCTTCCCTCTGGTTCTTGCACCACAGTTTCCCAAATATCTTGGTCCTTGTGTGATTGCCATCTTGCTCAGCATCAAGGGTTGACTCTAGGATTGACTTTGGCTTGTTCTGCTTTCAAAGGGTCAATCCTTAAAGTGTGTAACTGGGACCATGAGAGACTTCAATGCATCTGCAGGGAGCTGCCTAGCATATCCTGAGCAACGGGCTATTCTTACACCCGTAAAGCATTTGTACCTGGCTTAGCCAGGTTGCACATACTTAGCTCTTCTCGTCTTTCCTCATAAATCAGTCCCGCTACCTCCTCTCGCTCCACTTCTCCAATCCCTTTCCCATTTGTCAACATCTTTTTGGTAATGAGATGTCCAGAACCTGAAGGCAATAGTCCAGATGGGACCGTAGAGAAAGAAACGGTCGTTTCCGTGCTCTGCAGGCTGCTTCTCTGTGCAGGAGATGGGAAGAAACTCCCCAAGGAATAAAGGGTCATCATGAAACGGCCCCCCACTGAGCCCTGCTCCAAATGTAAGGTGCGTTTCTTCAACCTGCCTTCTCCCATCGAAGCACAGAGCAGCCTATGCATTAAAAAAGAAAAAAAAAATCCCCCCAAAACCAATGCAGTTCACTCCATGCACACTTCTCCCCCTGGAAAAAAAAGATGAGGGAATGAGCCGTGCATTGCAGATATTAGTCATGTCACTCAAGGCATGGCTGGAAGGCGCTGTAATACCACAGCAATAAGGGCAATATCAAAACCTACGGAGAATACACTGCAGCCCAATATTGCAGTAGCCTTATCTGAAGCCAGCATTGTCTTGCAAGCTCATGCCTGGCTTGCTGTCTGCGCTCGTCCTACAGCTGGGAGATAAAGTAGGCTGCCATGGAAAGTGGTCTTGTTTGCAGTGCATCCCAGTGGGGGACTTTCTGCCTGGAGATGCTGAGAGCAATATTCAAGCAACTCAAGTCCCTCAGAGTAGGAGCTTGTAGTTTTTAGCCCCATCCATCTAGGCCTTAGCTCTTTTTATTTATTAAGTTATGTCAGCCGAGTTGTCCTGCCTGGAGAAGGTTCTTGATGAGGAGGGGAAATTCTCTGTATCCATTAATTCTTTTCCTGTCGTTTAATGCATGATTAGAATGGGTGGATGGGGGGAATGAACGAGGGAAGCTAGCAAGGACTATCTATAATGGCAACAATTTCATGATCTCTCCATTACCACCTTCCCCTTTTTCCTCCTCCTCCCCCTCCACCCCATGCGCGTCTCCCTCTCGCCTCTCCATAGTGTTCGTCAATAAATATTCAATTAATGTTTTCATATGATAAAGATCTATGAGGGCCAGATAAGAACATCCTGGCAGGATGAATGGTGCTGCTAAGTCTTGCGGCTAATTCTATGCAGATGCAGAGAGTCGGCTGGAAGTGACTTTACAAAATGGAGTGCTCAAGGATTCCTGTTTTATTTTTAATGCAGATGAGAATTTAAAAGCCTGGGTTTTCTACAATTAATTTTATGTACTATTCTTCTCAATTATTTATGTTCCCCGAGCGATACACGGACAGGCAGCAAAGGGAGAGGGCTGGGTAGGGGAAACCGGGGGTCGTGTTTTTTTTTCGTATTTTGCTCTTCATTTTAGACCTGAATATGTGCTGGTATGATAATTAAGCAAATGCAGACCCTAAATCAAGTTGCAGTGAGAGACTAGTTTATTGCCAGCGTGGTTCAGTGGATAGACACCAAGACGGCGGACTGAGTTCTAGTCTTGGTTTTGCCGTTGATTTATTTAGCATCCTTCGGCAAATCACTTAACCTGCCTCTCTGTTTTCCTACCTGTAAAATGAGAATGATGCTACTTACTTGTCTTTGAGACATGGAGGAAGGGATGCAAGAGCCGCAGTTCTTTGCTGGAGCTGGGAGTTACAGCTCTTCCGTGGACTTTTGCTTTTTTATATTGGCCAAAACTTTGCCTTGTGCGGGAGCAAAGAGTATTAGCCAGCCATTCCTTTGGCTAGAGAAAAGCAGATGGTTATTAGGTCTGGGAAGAAAGACGTGTTCAATGTTATACTTCTGTCGGTGTTACCTGGAGTGAGAAATGTCAAGAGGCCAAGAAGATAAATTCCTTTCCAAACAGTATGAGCCCAGCCAAAATCAGTAGTTGCATGAAAACTTTTGAGGAAGTTCGACCGTCTGAGATTTCCAACCCGGTTCCCAACGGTAATGGAAAGGGAGCTGCAAAAAGGGAGTGGTGCTGGTTTGAGGGATGTTTGAAGCGGAGCATTTTCTTAACTAAATTATATATATATATATTTTTTTTAAAGAGAGCAATGGGGAGATCTGGACACAATCTGGGATCTATGTGTACTCTCTTCCCCTTCCTTTCCCCTCCCTCAAAACCAGTGTCATGTGCTAAGAGAGACTTTTTTGGCAGCAACCAATATTTTTTTTCTGGATTTATATTATTTTTAGGTAAAAATAGGAGATTTTAGGGGCCGAGCATATAGGAAAGACAGTACTGAACATTAAAATTCTCTTGAAAAATATTTCAGGGACTGGCTAGAAAAAATCAATAATTTGAGGAAAAATATCTCCCAAATGAGAAATTTCAGACCGCTTTTGTCAATGGTTTCCATTTCTATCAACGTCATTGTTTATTTTAAAAAAGGGTGTTTCCCCGCCCCCCACCGCCACCGTATGCATGTTTTTGCACATAGCCACAATTTGAAATGTTGATGCATGATGTACTTTCTCAGTTGACATTTAGAAAATGTGGATTGCAGTCGCTCAGCAATTCCTGACATGTGTATTGCTCTGCAGTATACGGCTCATGACTCACATTTCAGCGGTTTTGATTCCCTCTAGCACAGTGATGCGATGCAGGCACGAGCTAGTTCCCTGCAGCATTTGTCCACACAAGCGCTCCAGGATTGCTAGCCACAGCAATATAAATATTCTCTCCTCTTATCATTATCATCGTTGGCAGCCCATCGGTGTTGGGAGACCATGGAGGTTGCACCCTTGTGGGGGGTCCCGGGTAACACCGCAGCTTCTCAAGCGGCTGAGTCTGATGCACGACAGGCAGACCGCCCAGAAAGTTGCATCTACAAACTCGGCAGGTCAATATTGTCTTGCCTTCCTCTGACATCTCTTCTCTAGCTCATCATTGACCCCCTCCATCTCAACGTGACGTAGGCCCTTCTTCGCGGCAGCTTTCATAGATTCATAGATTCATAGATGTTAGGGTCGGAAGGGACCTCAATAGATCATCGAGTCCCACCCCCTGCATAGGCAGGAAAGAGCGCTGGGTCTAGATGACCCCAGCTAGATACTCATCTAACCTCCTCTTGAAGACCCCCAGGGTAGGGGAGAGCACC
>NW_005842036.1:791888-798137 GCF_000455745.1 Alligator sinensis | reverse complement strand
AACCATACGAGTGGCCCTTCTCTGGACTCTCTCCAGGTTATCCGCATCCCTCTTGAAGTGCGGCGCCCAGAATTGCACGCAGTACTCCAACTGCGGTCTGACCAGCGCCCAATAGAGGGGAATTATCTCCTCCTGTTCGTCATGCATCTGCTGATGCACGATAAAGTGCCGTTGGCTTTTCTGATGGCTTCATCACGCTGCCGACTCATGTTCATCTTGGAGTCCACTAGGACTCCAAGGTCCCTTTCCACTTCCGTGCCGCCCAGCAGGTCATTCCCTAGGCTGTAGGTATGCTGGACATTTTTCTTCCCTAGGTGCAGCACTTTGCATTTCTCCTTGTTGAATTGCATTCTGTTGTTTTCTGCCCACTTGTCCAACCTGTCCAGGTCTGCTTGCAGCTGTTCCCTGCCCTCCGGCGTGTCCACTTCTCAACATAGCTTGGTGTCATCTGCAAACTTGGACAGAGTACACTTCACTCCCTCGTCCAAGTCGCTGATGAAGACATTGAAGAGTATCGGTCCCAGGACCGAGCCCTGCGGGACCCCACTGCCGACACCCTTCCAGGTCGAAACCGACCCATCCACCACGACTCTCTGGGTGAGACCCTCCAGCCAATTCGCCACCCACCGGACTGTGTAGTCATCCAAGTCACAGCCTCTTAACTTGTTCACCAGTATGGGGTGGGATATCGTATTGAAGGCCTTCCTGAAGTCTAAGTACACGACATCCACCCCTCCTCCTGTATCCAGGTGTTTCATAACCTGGTCATAAAAAGAGACTAGAGAGACTTTCCACTTGCAGCGGTCCAGAAAGCCTCCATGAAGCAAAGTCTATGTCCCTCCCCTTAAGAAAGGAGGGGGAAAAAACATACGTTTTATGTCCTATTTAATACTTTGAAGCAAACAAGTTGCTCTAGGAGAGGAAAGAAAAATGGAAGCCATCAAAGATCTGTCATTGCTATGCTGATCAACTGCAGGTCAAGAAGTCTGTTTGGTTTCAAATTTCCATTTAATCATTTGGCACCTCCAAGACAACCGAGTCCATGCCATTGCCATTCGGGAGCTGTGATGCCAACACCAACCCGCTGGTAACTGGGCCAACCCATATATCCTTTTTGCAATGCTTTGAAACCACGCTCAACTACTCTCTATCCAGAATGGATATAAATCCATGGAAGTGAATTTCTTCCCATTTATTCCAACACTGTCCCTCTTCTGTAAGTGGGACAGATGACCTAGGAAGTGTGTGGTGTGTCTGGCTGGTTCCAGCTCTTCTGAGCCTCCTAATATGGATGCTAAATTAGTAGCAATGCTCTTTGGTGAGTTTGAGGATGTAGGGCACTTGTTTAGTGAGCAAAAAGGAAGCCTCTGGTTCATTGTATGGAGGTAAAACAGATGCATTAAAGTGCTTTGTTTTCTGGGTTGCACCAGTGATCAAAGAGGGAGCTATTCCTCTGTGTCGTCCAAAGACCTAATGTCATTGGAGGGTGCAGGCATTTTCTAGTGAAATAAATATTTGGCAGAATGAAAGATTACCAGGAGGCAGCTGGGAACTGTAGCTGCAGTTTGAATCAAGAGCCAGGCCCATAAAACCACAGTCAAATAAAAAAACTTCGGTGAGAATTGCTTTTTCAATAAAGTTTTCAAACTTTAAGTACAGGGTTGAGAAGAGGGGGAATTGGCATGAATGAAGCAGAGTTCAACCCTGTTGTCAGCTGGGGGCCATGGACCTGAACTGAATCCAAATATGATACCGGTGTGATACGTGACACTCAGAATATCTCCTTCACCCAATACACTTGCCCCTCTTTCTTTCTTTTTTTTTCTTTGTTTTCATTCAGTCAATATGTGCCTTCATTAAGATTTTGAATGGAAATATCCAAATACTGGGCTAGGTGTATAGATGCTGCAGTGATGGAGTCCATATAGATACCCACAGGGCAAACACAAATGAAGCATGTATGCAAATGTATGGCCGATGCTTCTCTGGTTTCTATCCATTTATTTTCCTTGAGATAAAACACATTTATTGTTTGCATTGCTGTAGCAGGCTGAGGCCCCTATTTGGACCTCGGGGCCTGATTGTACTAGCCACTGCACATGTGACACTTGTCTTAAGGTTGAATATGCCTCTTTCTCCCCCCTACTTATTCCCTTTGTGATTCAGCCCCCCAAGGTTTTGAGCACTACTGCAAGATGCCTATTATTGTCACCCTCCAATGAGGACAGTGGGGAATTGGGAGAATTCAGCATTTTCATAGGAGTGTTCACTGCCTTGCCTAAATCTCCATTGGCATCTTATCAAACAGAGTATTTGCATTAGAAAAAGAGGGCAGCAAGCATTAGCATCTAATGCCCAACAGTAGCAATGGGTGGACAAAATTCCAAAATTAGGATGGTTCAATGAAGCATTCAGAAGTCCTGAGAGCTGCCTGGCCTGTACTAAATAATCTCATCTGGTCATTGTGCTTCCAACTTCTTGGGTCTGCCAACATCATTAGACCTGGAGCAAGCCTGTTGGGCTCAAAATGTCAAAGCAGCCATTCAGGTTAAATGGTTTGGTGCCTCCAGTCCCAGCTGGAAAAAGGTGGTTCAGAGTGATATGAAAGCAGACCATAATGAGATGGGACGGGCTGTAGACGGGAATGTTTTTGACCCTGCAAACCTTTCAGCATGGGTTTGCGCTTAGAGGGGGGGCGGTTTCGCGGATGCATAGAGCTGCAAGGATTATCAGAATCATGTTGGCTGGCTTCGTTTACAATGTGGGCCATAATTACAGTCATTCCTGAATGAAATCCAGTCATTTGGGAGATAAAGATCATCTTGTCTTTCCTCCACTCAGCTTACTTTGTTCGCCCCGTAAGAAATCCTGAAAGTCCGAACGAAGCATGAGCTCCCACTGTTACTTCCCGAGTAGCAACAGGCGGTGGTGTGGACACAGAGCTTTTCCTCGAAGTGGCAAAAGGTTTCTTTCACCCCCTAATTTGCAGTGTCAGAGTAACCCATTATCAAGACGATTAAATTTAAAGAGACTGCAGTAAATGCTAGCATACAGAAGACATCAAGCATCATTAAAATGTAATTGGAAGCAAAACTTAATGAGGTAAAAGAAAAAAATATACCCAGAATCCTTTTCGGTTTCCTTTCCCCCCTCCCTCATCTTGCTTTCTCAGAGCTGGCGGTTACTGTATTAACAATAATAATAATTTGTAAGATATATTATTAGTTATTCTTTGCAGCTAGGCAAAGACCCGCTCAGGCTTTGCTTAGCTTCTGTGCAAGTGAGAGTCTAAGGCTTTTGCACAGACTGGGAGGGCAAGGTATTGAATCCCATTCCTTAATCCAACCCCAGAGATTTCCATCTGAGTTGACCGGGTCTCCCTTCGCCCATCCAGAGCTGCCAAATGGGAACCAAAGGAAAAGCTTTGTGTGTGTTAGGAGATGGTGCTTGGCTTTGATGTGTGAATGTGCTGGCTCCCCTCCCCACCAAGAAGAGCAAATATAGTGAAAGGGGAGCGAGGGAAAGAAAAGCAGAGAGGACCATAGCAAGGCAACATCCAAGGCTGGTTTGAAGCCAGCTTCCATATTACTTGAGTCACCACATCTTGTTTGGTGGGGGGAGTTTCAGGGACAATGCACTTTTCATTGCATGGATTGTCACATCCAGAGCCCATGTTATCACTCCCAGATGTTTGCCTTTCATATATGTGCATAGAGTGATTCTGCTTACAGTCCAGAGTAGCAATAGACAGCCAGCTTGATGCAGGGATACAGCGCTACTCGAGACTCGCGTGTCCTTAGCTTCCACCTGCAGGGAACCAAGTAAACCATGTTTTTTTCCACTGAATGAATAAATCCCTGGATCATAATATGCCTGGAATTTGGGTTCAGAGCTCCAGATGAGAGTCTGAACTGTCTCAAATAACAGCATGGTCTAATTCAGTCTTGTGTGTATAGACCAAGGTTAGACATGTGGTTAGATATCCCAATCTGCTACCAAAATTCATGTGTAGTCTGGTCCCTCGTTTAAACCACATGCTAGGTTAATGGGTTTGATGCACACATTGCACCACATGTAGGAACTTTGCATCAATGTGCCCAGCCAGGAGGGTGGAAAGAAATTGCACCCTTCAGCTGACCTAAGTGTGCCCTCAACCGAGTGCCATTAATTCAGCTATGTCAATGGAAGAGTACTTTTTGCAGCTTTGCTTATTATATTATCCAGGTGCTGTTATAGTTGTGTCTTTTCCAGGATAGGCATTGTTTTCCCAATGGGTTCTGCCAACATAGGCAAGGTAATGTAGATGTACCCACAGGAGCCAACTGGTACTTTTATGTACCAGTGGTAGATCCACTGGTAGATCTCGCAGCCTCTTGGAGTCGATCCAAGGCTGGGGTGAAGGACTGAGTGCCCGCGTGCATGCAGGTCAGTCCATGGGGGAGGGAGGGGGTGGGTGCTAGATCAAGGTCCTCTCCATGAGGGACAGTGCCAAGAAACAGGAGCAGGGGTACGTTGAGTGGGGACCCGGCTGGGTGGGACTTACCTGCTGGAGACATGCACCCCCAAATATTTTTTTCTGCCTTAATCTGCCCCCACCTCCCCTCCCCACAGACTTACCTACTGGGCGGGGGCGACAGCGGCACATGGTAGATCTTGGGCTGCTTTTAAATGCCGAAGGTGATCTCCTACTTAAAAAGGTTGGAGACCACTGTTTTGCGCTGTGCCCTGGGCTGGGCCGCCAGACCAGACCAGGACCAGGGCTGCCATTGAGAAGTTAACCTGTCTACTGTTGCATGTTTGGAGTTACCCATTTGTAGAGTAGATAACTCAAACTGTGCATAAGTTAAGCTTAAGTTGAGAACTATGTTGAGCTCCTTTGCAAATTTGTGAGTCCCAGGGCACACGGAGTGGGAGCAGGTGGGTGGGACCAGGGGTGGATCCAAAGGGGTGGACACCCCTGCGTGGACACCCAGGGGACTGGGCAGGGAGCAGGAGTGCCTGCCCCACTGCTGTCCCTGGCCATCAGCCGTCACTCGCAGAAGCCCCAACTGGAGCAGCCCAGAAGCCCGAGGGCGTCCCCCAACCCCACACTGGGGAGAGAGGCAGCAGTAAGCAGGTCCCCCCTTCCTGTGCCCGGAAGAAAACTCTGGGAAGCCCTGCTGGAGAAGGGGAAGGGGGCCTGGGAGTGCAGGAGAGGTACCTATGCTGGAGTGGGGAGGGAGTCTTACCTGCTATAGGGACTAATAAATGGTCCCCGGCAGCTGCTGCCATGGTGCAGTCTGCCTGCAAGGGAGGGAGCCAGACTCTAACTGTTATGGGGTGTTCATGAAACTTTGGCTCCTAAGCATCCAAGTCACTTTGGAAAATGGCTCCTTTAAACATTTCACCCTTCCCTTTTGCTAGACCTCTGGTTTGTTTTCCATCTGTTATCTCATCCAGTAAAAGGTCGAGTTCTTTGAGGCAGGTGCTGTCTCCTATTATCCCTTTATGCAATGCCTGATTCAGTGGAGCCTTAGGAGAGAGCTTTGGTTGGGACTTTCTAGGTACTAATTTCATACAAGTAATAATTTTAAACAGCCTTGGACAAAGCATTTGAAAAGAAACTTGATTCTCTCTGAGAAACAACTGCTGTTCCTACTAATTAAGCAGATGTGCCTGATATGGAAGAATGCTGGCCTATCTCTTGGTCTGTTCCCTTTAATAGTTTCCTTTCCCTCTTTTTTTTTTAATTGCAAGTGGTATGTGAGTTTAATTTAACATGGGGAATGATCAGAGGAGTAGTCTCTGCAGCAGCTGGCCAAGTAGAAGGCTCTTAAGCATCATTAGTTAGGCCACATTGCACCAAAACAGGTGAATTTTACTAGGTTAAAAAAGATTACTGCTGCCCTATACAGAGGGGCCAAGGATCTGAATAGGCTTGGAGACTGAATTCTCCTTTCACCTTTCGAGTCGGTCCCATCAGAAAGGGGACAATCTATTCTGACCTGTGCATAGATGGAAATTCCCAGACTCCAGGGCTGTTCATCCACCACCGTTCACCCACAACCCATTTCCTTTGAAGGAAGAAAAAGGAAATGTAAAGAGCTTTTGGGTTTGGATTTTGAATGCAATTTTCTAGATGCACCAAAAAAGCCCACCCCTCCTAAATAACCTCAACTGAAATGTTGGCAAAGAAATCCAGATCTGTGAGCATAACCATTTTCTGTGCACGTGTGTTTTTTCCTCCCATCTGCCCACTTCCCTGACATG
>NW_005842036.1:761699-791857 GCF_000455745.1 Alligator sinensis | reverse complement strand
CCTGCTGATCTTCTTCTGGAGGTAGCTCAGCACTGGGAAAATGAACGGTGTTCCTTGTTTGACTCTTTAGGAACAAAGTTCTCAGCTAAATCGGGGTTGCAAAACCATTCTTACCTCTGCATTGAAGAAGAATATCCAGCTTGATTCATAAACGATTAAGCAACTCTCTTATGAATAGTACTGAGTAGGCTGGAGAGGGAGTGGAAACCCTATAGAGCACGTCAGTCGGTTGTAGAGTTCCCTCTTTCGTTAATAGAAGACATACGGCAATATGTCTGTCATTAAGAAGATATAGAGAACCAACTTTCAGCACATCTTCATGAATATAACTGGAGGCAGCATCTGACTCACCGTACGATGTTAAGGACATGCATGCCTCATCTTCAGTACTGTCGATTTGTTGCTCCTGGATATTTTGATTATTTTGCTTGAGTCATCTCTAGATATGTTGGAAGATCCTTATTTTCCTGAACACCGTGGTAAAGCCAAGTGTTCGGATGGTGTATAACAGCTCAGTGAAAGTTTGGATTTGTTTTTTAAAAGGAAGAAATAAAAGAAAAAGAGAAGTCCTCCCCTCCCCAACCCCCCCCCCCCTTTTTTTCCTCCCCCAGTGGAACAAAATCTGAAACATTGCCGGTTTTAATTTTTGCATGAAAAATTAACATTTTTCAAGGAAATCCAATAAGGAATTCCAAATGGAAGTGCTGGATTTCCTTGAAAAATTGAAATCCAACACTTCCACTTCCTTGAAACCACCCAAATTTCAATGGGGGCGGGGAGGGGGGTGAGCACATTTTAATGAACAGATTTTGATCAGGCCCATGCCACATGGAAGCTAGATTTGGCCTTGCCGGTTTATGCACGGGGACCTTTTGAGAGCGAAATCATTTCCTCCTTAGAACCTAAAAACAGACCCGCCACTATAATTAGAAGATGCGCTGAAAAAATAAAAAATTTGGGAGGTTTCTTCCTTCCGCCCTACATCCTTATAAATATGGCTCATTGCATATTTAATAGTATTTATAGTAAGCACTCGGTATGCTCTAAATACATAACACGCCAGTGGAGACGTGAGCTCAAGCCCCGGGAGCGTGCAAGCTAGAGTTGTATATTAGCACTGGGGGGGTTCTGGGAAAAGAGGGTGGGGGAGGAGAAAGCTAAAAAAATAAAATAAAATAAAATAAAATAAATGATAAAAGCTCTGTATACACATTATCATGGAAATAGATTGCCCTGCAGCTGCTCCACTCCAGATATATTAACAGCTCTGGGACTCCAGGAACCCATCGGACAAGAATAAGCTCCTGGCTGACAGAATGACCGCAATGGACTTTTTCATTAACAATGGTATCACCGAAGAAAGACTTACTCAGGCAGAACAATTAAAAAGCATTGGGCTGCAATAAAAGGTGAATGTGACTCCCATTCTTTTTCTTTCTTAGAAGGGCTCTTTCTCCCTTTCCATCTCTCTCTCTCTTCCCCCACCCCAATCTCTCCTTTGTATTGTTGTTAAAATCTGAGGCTCCTGATGGGCCAGCATTAAATCTTCCCCTGAATTAGCATTCCTGTTCCCCAGGGAGGGCAGCCGCCGTGATGACTAAGGGATGGGGTGATAAATGTTAACAGAAACACTTTTGCAGAGTGCTGATTTTCGGTTTGTAAAACGCGCACCTGCACAAAAGCTGCAGAGCGAGGGGAAACTGCTCCACCTTCGCCGGAGACCCGCACTCCTTGGCTGGACCTGGTGGGGATGTCTCCGCTGGCATCAGCCGGGGTTTGCAAAAGAAACCATGGGGACAAGAGTATGGGGTGATAGTTCTTCACTGTGTCTTAGGATATCTTTCCTACCCCTGCCACAGGTTTCCTGTGTACCGCCTTAGGCAAGTTACTTAATCCCCCGTTTATCATCCCATTAGGTTACGCGTACTGCTTACTGGTAAGGGGTATTAAGCAACTTGCTTATGCGTATAACAACGAACATGTTGGAACCGGGATTTCCGCTGTAAGAAAAATGATAACTATTATTAATGTCCTCAAATTTGGTGGATTTGAGAACTATATGAGGCATGGGTGTATATAGTGATGCGTGCACTGTTTCCTGACTCACTGGTTCTTAGTCACGCTTATATTGACTCATATTCACAGCATGTAGTGCACAATGGCTGGCATAGGCCCATGCATCCATAAAGAAAGAGGATGTGTGTCCTTGGGTGATGGTGTAGATGGGTTATGTAGTGAGCAAGCTCATGTTAATTCCTTGGCTGAGGATTAGGTATCTTCTCATTTTTCCTGGGTCTTAGGGTAACATCCAGGGATGTGCTGCTAAGGGTTAGATTCGGGTTAGGGTCTGGGGCAAAACCCGGTGATTTCATTAAGTGCCACTCAGAGACCCCAAGCATTGCGGCCCCCTGCTAACATCATTAAATATGGAAATTGGAGCCCTGAACATATGGTGCCTTTTTACTTTGACTGCCTCACTATAAAAAAAAAGAGGAGGTGTGGTTAACCCACTCGAGTTCAAACTGAACTTTATTGTGTGACCCGAAAGAAAAATGTTCTCTTTCACGTTGGGATATGGCCCTTCTTTCCCACACTTTTAAGTCAAATTTTACATTAAAAAAAGAGTGGAAATGTTTCGATGCTTCTTGCCTTCCCCCACACATGTCACATTTGGGAATAGCTCTGGAGCCCATAAAGCTACCTTTTATGTGATTTTGCTGTTCACCAAAAAGTTTTTTTTCCTGGCTCTACATTGCACTAGGGAAGACAGATCCAGCGTAGGTTTTAGGTCAAGTTTGTGATGTACAGAGTCAGGGCAGAGCTAAGATTTGGGCTCGAACGAGACACTGCTGAAATTTTGTGTGAGGATATCTTGTGAGGCCTGGGATTGCCTGAAGAGTGATGATTTAGTGAGATCAACTCTGCCCATGGGACAGCTGCCATGCAGGTCTTGCAAATACAGCTGTCCTTATAGCATGGTAGGCATAGCCACGTCAGAGCAGGACAACGGCCCCTTCCATTTTTTTTTTCTTTATTTCCATTTCCCCCCCCATTTTTCCAGAAGACAGACTAGCATCTGGGACATAAAGTCCTGCTCACACCTCCACAACTCAATAGGGTGTTGAACTGGGAGCTGTAAGTGGCTTGTCTCCAGAAATAGAGGCACACGTGCCAGAATATACTCACAGGCATGTATCATTTCTCATTGTTATATCTCTTCCGTGACACACGGTTTGTGTTCAATGACAGCCTTTTCCTGGGGTCTTTTTTTCAGGGTCTTTTTACTGAATCTTTGCAATTATTTTCTTTATATACTAGCTCCTTTCACCCTGAGAGATCCCACCCAACGTGGTGCCGGGATGGGTGTACGGAGATGCTTTAAAGAAGCGAGAGGTATTTTGGATGGTAGCATTATTTTGGAGGTGGGGAGGGGTTTCTTGGAGGAAGCTTCGGGGAAGGGTGTGCGGTGATGAGGGAGGGTAGATATGCACCTTTATAGGCTAACCTAATAAGATAGAAGTAGAGAGCAACATTTAGTAGTTTAGAAAGATGCATATCTCCCCTACCTTTTGACTGACTTCAGACCAACGTGGCTCAACTACCCCCTGTGCAGTGATAGCCGTGCCCAGCCTTAAATGAACGCAGCAGGTGATTCCCCCCACCATATCTGACCTGGCAGACTAGCTTGCAGTGGGGCCAGCCCTGCCCTCACCGCAATGAAGGTGGGAAAAGAGACTGTTCCCCTCCCAGGCCAGCCCTTGGACTAAGAAAGAAGTGCTTTGAATCTTCTCCTCATCAGGAAACCCAATAGGCCTGATGGCTGGATAAGGATGCTGCTGCCATGGGTGGAGGAAACATCTCCAAATGGGGCTCCAGCTCCAGATGTCTGGTGTCCTACAGCACTGGGCTGTTTGGATGTGGAGTTTTAAGTCAATGCCTTGAAAGGAAAGGGCCCATGTGCAAGGTCAGCATGGTGTTGCAAGGTCAAATTGGGAAGCATCCCCACTGTCCCTCTCAGAAGTTCGGCCGTGCTCAGAGCAGGGAACTTGCTTTGCGCCCCTTTGCACGCTTGCTTTCCCCTGGAGATCTCAAGGGGCTGGGCAATGCTTCCCAGACAGGTCAATAAATGCATCAAGCCCTCTGCTTTAGATTTGCAGAGTAAGAAAACCCAGGTTACTGGTACCCGGGCTGCATCCAGTCGGCCATGGTGCTACTGCTGCGTTAGCACAGCCTGGTAAAACACAACTTGCCAGAAGTTGCAACCCTCTGCAAACAGCAGTGCACTGAGCCAGCAAAGCCACTGACTTCATTCAGGGAGAAGGGGGCGGGAGGGGGGAGCGGAGAGGAAGGGAGGGAGAGGCAATGTTTAATTAGGAAGCTAATTTCATGACATCATGCCTCTTGGCCTTTATTCCATTAATGAAGCTGAAAGTAGGCCACAAACTACAGGGATTTACACTTCCCTGTTGGGACCGTGTTATATTTGTCTGTCTGCTTGCATGGAAAATGCAGCATCATTCCCAGTTGTTAAGTTATTCCATAAACATTCACTATCCACTCTCCTCTTCCCATAGCCTCATTTATACTGCATGCCTAATGCCCTGTATAATTTGGCTTTCTCTGCATACTGATGCTGGGATGTTGGATTTTTTGTGTTTTTTTTAAAAGAGCAACGGGCTTGCGAGTTCAAGTACAGCCACCCCTGGGTTTTTCCCTACGGGCTTGACTCCGACTAGATGGCTTGTATCCCGAGTTACTGTGAGCTGCTTAAATAGGAGCGCTGAGACATGTTCATGCCAAATTAATGGTAGCTTTATGGGCTGGTATCCGCACTGCGAGATGCATACCAAGGTGGTGTTAACTCCATCCCAACTTGGGTGAAACTCCTGTGACAGTGAATGAATGGGGGCTCTCTGGCTGTAAGGACTAATTCAAAGTCTCGGGATTTGCCCTCATTTGAGCACCCATGCAGAAATAGCTAACCTCAAAAAACCCCATCCGTGCACATGTGGCTGGTGAGAAAGGGGTCATAGCTACGTCATCTATAACCCACCGGGATCATTGACCCGGGCCGCGTTACTTCAAGTCCGTACGAAGTCCCGCGGAGGAATTCAGAAGGTGTTAAATCCCAGAGGGCCGCTGCGACGATGTGACCTGACCTACATAATACAGGCCAGAGCATTTCATCCATTAAATCCCGGGGTGGAAGGCATTGTTCTTCCTTAAATAACTGCATTAAAATTAGAGCGGAGGAAAAATGCCCCTGTCCTTCCCCAGAGAGAAGCCTACTCATGTATTTGCATATATTAATTATGAATCTGTGTATTTGTTGGCTTATTGATTTGCAGTTTCTTTTTATAAACTGGGAATTTGTTCTCTTTTCCTTTCTCCGTGCCTTTCTCTCTGCGTGCGTGCATTTATGCCTCTGCCTGTAACTAGACTGGATCCTGGCGAAGGGCGGGTTTCAAACATATGCATACTGGACCATTCCCGGAAAAGGACTTTGAAGTTCCCGTGCACAAATGCGTGCCCCTCATTTGACCAGAGGGCAGAGATTTCAATGTTGCATGACATCATCTGACCGGTTGCAATCAAATATTCACTGCCCGGCCAAAAATTATTTGAAAGCCGGTTGCAGCTCTTTGACGGCTGCTCGTTCAGAGGCGTATGTTGGTGAATGCAAAATATGGAGCTGTTTCATACGGGAACCTCAGGCTAGGAGTGGGATTCAGTGCAAGGCTTCCTGCTCAGAAACTCACGGTTATCTCCTGGGCCAACAGAGGCCAAACATACCACGTTTAGGTCGTGATGAAATATGTATCAGTTTGTTCAGAGTTTTACTGCGGAGATTGTCCAGGGGATGTTTGGAGGCATCAGTCAGCTGGGTGAAGAAGTTAACTTTGCAATAGCTAATGCTTTAACCCGTGATGAGCTGCTTGATGCCATCAGTAAATCCCAGCGGCAAATCTCAAGCCCAATCCCGAATGGGGGAAACCTCTAGGAGGATGCTCAGCTCTTCAGCACGACAGGACGTGACGGTGCGGGTCTGTTTGGGGGAACGATTCTTCCATCCTTCATTCACAACACAGTCCGGGACA
Organism: Alligator sinensis; assembly: GCF_000455745.1. Classification (NCBI taxonomy): domain Eukaryota; kingdom Metazoa; phylum Chordata; order Crocodylia; family Alligatoridae; genus Alligator; species Alligator sinensis. The sequence goes on along the minus strand of NW_005842036.1, from coordinate 785,759 downwards.
GACATTGCATAAACTGGTTTGGCCCAAATCAGTTGAGTCTGATATACTCTATTGAACCAGGTTTATCTCAAACTGGTTTCAGCTGTTTTCAAACAGGTTTATGTGCCCTGAACATCTGTCCTGTTACAGGTTTAAACCCATTTCTGATCCCTTTATGTGTAATGTCTGTCCCTAGCCTAGGCGAGAGACAGCTGGGGGAGATTTTTATTCAGCTCATTCAAATATAGCGAGTGGACATAACAGGTGAGGGAGAAAGCAAGAGACATCAAACTGGTTTATGTGTAGTGTAATGTCTGTCCCTAGCTCATGAGGTTTTCTCCTGGGCTTTTTTCTTATGCTTTCTTCCAACACCTCTCTTTTACCCCCATTCTTCTTCCTTCCCAGTCATGTCCATGCCTGATGCCTTCCTCCTGCTGATTTCCCTCCGGTCAGAGGAGCTCAGAGAGAGCCTGTGCAAGGTTTTAGGCAGACAAGCATCTTTTGGGTAAATCCAGTATCTTTTATTAGACCAAATAAAAGGTCTTGGCATACACCTGGGACCCCCTGAGGGCCCTAAATCCTATTCACCCATTGCAACCCCCAGCTTCTGTCCTTCTGAGCATTATCAGCCCTGCTCCCCATGCCTGGAGCACCCCGTTTCTCACTCGCCCCCCTGTAGGATCAGCCTTCGGTCCCATTTCTACACGAGGGAAGGGAGCCATCGGGGCCGAGAGCCCGACACGGAGCCCGCCGTATGGAAATGCAGAGCATTACAACAGGGTCAACAAGCTGGCCCCGGCGTGTTGTTTTATTAATACATCCTCCAGTCACCGGGTCAGCCGCATAAAGACTTCTCCCTGAAATATGGGAGCCTGACAAGCGCTTAGCAGACAGCCCGGCATCCTGAATCCCGGTCAGTGCGAGAGTCTCCTTCAGCAGCCGTGGCACACGCTGCTCTAATGGGGCTGTGCCAAGTGACTTCTGGGTCAGTGCTGATCTTTGGAAATAAGTCTCAGTGGGGGATTGATGACAGAGCTCCTCTGACCCGAGGGAAATCGGCAGGAGGAAGGCACCAGACACCGAGACGACTGAGAGGGGAGGGGGAAGGAAAACGGAGGGGTGTTGGAAGATGAGCAACATGAATATTAAATCCTCTCGAGCCGCAGAGCACGGGGAAGCGGCCGAGCCTGCAAACTCTCCTCGCAGGCTGCTTTCCAGAGAAGGAAAGCAGCTTTAATCTGCTAGAAGAATCCCAATTTGTGTTTGAGAGCATATGTTTGCATTGGGAGTCGAGGAAGCCGGCGCTGCCGTGCTTCGCTAGTAGGTCAGTGCCGTGGACTGGGAATTCAGCTCTGCCTTCGGTGCGGGGAGTTGATCTACGTGGATTTTTGCCGGCATCTGGCATTTGCACAGGGGGAGGCTGGTGCTCTTAAATACGTGCAGCAGCCCTGTCCCCTCTCTGGCTTTCTAGGCTGGCTCTTCACTTCCCTGCTTGTGCAACGAGGAGGATGGCTCCTCGGTCGGGTGTATGGGGCACAGGCTAGACAAACAGGCGGTAGGCAAAGAGAGCTGCGTGCAGGACCCACATCGCTGTTCCCTTAGGCAGGGATCGCTCACACGCTTCCTTTTGGATCCGCTCCATCTCGGATCCACTTTACCGTAGCACGTCCAAGTTGTCTTTGTGGACTGCGCTGCAGCACAGCTGTGCAATGGGCACCAGGCCTTTGCCACGGGGTATCTGGATTAGTAATGTAAGGGCTTGATTTGTAACAGCAGATCCTACGGTCTTGACCTGAGTCTTGCTCACCGAGAAGCAGATCGACATCCACTGGGAGTGATTTCATTGGGAGCCAAGAGCCGAGAGCAGCTCGGGGTCTGTTGTGCATGTGTGTTCGCTTCAGCATCGATAGGAGCCAGGATGCGGGCTCAGGTTTCCCGCGGCTGGAGAGTTTCGAGTTCATCTGCTAGACCCCCTGGAGTGGGTTTTAAAAATCCCAGGCCAGGTTCCCCTGTAACGCGGGAAAGCGTGAGATGATAACTCCAGGTAGACGACTCGAAACCCAAGTTACGTCTCTGACTGAGCTTATTCATCAGAGATGGGGGTCGTTTGCATTCAGCATTATGAAAGGTATGCAGAGACCTAATCAGTTCCTCCGTCTCCCTCCGTCCCGTAATGGGAGAACAAGGGGCGACTCCATGAAATTAACGGCCGGTAAATTTAGAATAAATAAAAAAGAAACACTATGCGGCGTGCCGATCCCCCTGTGGGATTTACAGCCACAGGAGGTCATTGAGACAAATACTGTGGCTGTATTATTAAAACAGGCTAGATAATTTTATTACCATTAATAACATTTACAGTTATGTAAGCTGAGATAATGAGGCTAATCAAATCTCATGCTTCGGGGCGTAAACTGATTGCCTGCAGGGGTCAGGAAGAAGTTTCTTCTCCCCGCGCACAGCACTGCACATTTGGCTGCGTGCCGTGTGGAGGGGCTTTTCACCTTTCGCTGGGGTGTCGGCGCAGCTCCTGGCGTGGCGGTGGGCGGCCGGCTTGGACGGCGCGGCTCCGCCGGCCTCCTCTGACTCACTTAGCGCCGTCCCTGACACCGCACCGGAGCTGGTGTTCGGGGGTTGTGCTTTATGTTGCATTCCAGCAGCAACCCCAGGAAAGCAAGGGCGTCTGAGCCGAAAGCCTAACAGATGGTGCTTTATTTTATTTATTTTTTGTATCCTGGTGGGTGAAGAGAAATACATGGGAAGGGGAGACAGAAGGAAATGATATGTGATGCCACCAAGGGGGAAGGCCATTAAAAAATAAGAAACTTGGAGGGGGAGAAGGAAATAGGGTCCAAATCACGTGGACTCCCGGTTGCAGACGTGCAGGTATTACTCTAGGAAAAGGCCTGACACTGTGCTTAAGCAGCTATTGCTGGGCAGAAATGCTGTCTGGGTGCATGGAGACATGCAAAGATGCAAGATGAAACTCAAGTTCGTTGTGCCTAATTTAGCTCTTGTGCAACACAGGCACCGCCATCCATCGTGGCAACAGGATAAAGGAGGCCTAAGATACTTTGCTAGCCTGCAGCCATCCCAGTGGCTCTCCATGTCCCGTGGCTGGTCTGCCTCATGCTGGGCAATGGTCCTACTGACTCTCCTTGAAAAAGCCTATGTGAGCTGGAGAAAGGGGTCGAGAGAAGCAGTAACTTGATCACGGTGTCTTCTCTTCATGCCGACTATAAAAAGGATGGTCCTTATGAGGACCCGGGATGGATGCAGGTTGCTGTTCTCAGATGGGATCCGTTTCTCCCATCTAAAGGGCCCTTGCAAAGTGCAAGGGGAAGGTAACAGCCCCATCACCGGTACCCCCAAAAGCCTGCCCAACCTTGGGATGACAGGAGCCTGGGCCGCCCCTCCCAGAGGCAGTGCGCCCCGCTCTCACCTACCGACTGTGCATCAGCCGCAGACAAATTGGGAAGCTGCCAGGCTCGGTTGAGCCCTGTGCTTGACGTAGCAGAACAACCTGTCGTGTGCACTTTGAAAGGGCCTCTAATCTAGGCACAACACGGGGGTGACCTCGTCACCGGGAAGGCCCCTTACCAAACGTCTGCTTATTAATGTAGACAGATGCACAACGCGCCTTCCACTACCTTTCTAGCTGAATGCACTGGAAATTACTAGAGCTTTACATAACTCCACTGAGGGCCACAGAGATTTCAGTTTTGCAATTAGCTGCTATAATATAGATGGGAAAAAAATATATATTACAGCAATGTTTCCCCCCTCCTCCTCTTCCTTAATTAATCCCTGCTTCCTTATCCTTCCTCAGCTCACTCTCCCCCGCACCCTTTCCATAGACTGATCCCTCCTGTCTGAATGCCGCAGGGAGGTCTCCTGGATGTAGGCAGTGCCCAAAATGTAAATCTGATGGCTGGGGGGACCTGGGATGTTGCAAAAAGGGATCTGGGGGCATTACCTATCAAGGTATCACTTGTTCAGTGGGACACTTCCCTGGGTGCATTGAGTTTCTTCTTCTCCAAGTGGCCTGCAGAGCTGAGATTATTCCTCCCGTCTAAATCCGAGGGGCCAAGTCAAGACATTGACAGTCTTGGGGCCTGCGCGTGACTCTCAGACAATGACAAGGTGGGAGCCAGGTTTGGGCTGATTAAATGAGGTGCGTGTACATATATTTCCCCCTCCGGAGTAGTGTCTGTAACAAACTTGCCTCCATCAATGGACGTGTAGCCTCTTTACAACTCCTTCCAGCAGGGCAGGATCATCACCTTCGATTTAAACTCAGGCAAAAAAGGGACTGGCCCCAAATTGTATGAACTCTGCAAGGACAGCTGAACCCAAATCTCCTAAATCCCAGGCTACAGCCCTACCTACAAGGTATTATAGTCAACACAAGGATTAAAATGACAGCGATCCACAGTGGTTTGATAGTGTTCTGCATCCGTCAATCTCGACGTGCTTGTTGAAGGAGATCAGGGGTCATTAACCCATTTTACAGTTGTTGAAACTGAGGCTTGGGAGGTAGAGTGATTCACCCAATGTCTCCCAATAGGCCCCTGATCAAACTGGAAATGGCTTTGGGGTCTTTTTGTCTTAAGCCACCCTAAATATACCTTGCTTTGTTCATTGCAGTTATTCGTGTCATTTCTGTAGCCACCCAGTTGTGGCTATAGAAGGTAAAGGCAAAGATAGAGATAAATTTGGCTCCCGTGCCTTCAGGTATGCTGCAGAAGGCTTGCCTCTAGAGGCCTAAGTGCCAGCAATTAGCTTCTGAAAGGGTTCTTGTGTCACTCCTCCGAGCATCGCTTTCAAGTGGGGCCGGGTCGGTCATGCAGAAAAATGGACAAAGGAAACAGATGACGACGGCTCCACCTACTAGTCTGCCAAATGCTGTTTCTTCCTTCAGGCTGCTGGACCGTCCGCTCAAAATAGAGCCGACAGAGTCCCACGTAGAGTCAGACGTCGTTCAGCCCACCCCTGCAGCCCCGAGCCTCTCCTTCATATCTCTTCCCCGGCTCACTTATTCCGCCGACAGCCCGGGCAGGTTAAAATTTGGGAAGGACTCAAGGAGCGCCAGGTCAGCAAAGCACAGTCTTAGCCTCCTCCTTGATGGGTAGCTTATGACCCCCCTTATTGTGCTGGGTCTAAAGGGAGCTGGTGGTCTCTCTCCAGTCCAAAGCGGGTACATGCCTCTCTTGTGAAACCCCGCCGCCTCTCCGGTCAACTTCTTAAGGACCAAATGGGCCGATGACCATCAGAGCCCTTTTAGATTTGAGGCTGTGTCAACCGCACTGAGACATGGAGGGTTAAATGAGTCAGAGCTGCAACGGCGAAGAGGTACCGGAGCTGAGCTACTTTAAAGCTAGCTCAGGTCTTTCGATGTGACACTGCAGTGACTGCAGTGTAGACAGGCCCCGAGGCACAGGAGCACGAGGCAGGATGGCTGGAGCCGACATCTGTGATATAGCTGCTCTGGGCTCGGCTCCGACGGAAGGCAAAGGAAACTTGGAATATGATGCGTGACTGCTCACCACAGCTCTCCTGGCGACAGGAAAGACATAGATAGCGAAAGCAGGCCGATAGGGGGGAAGATCAAAGTCAAGCATCATTGCAGCTGGGGGCTGCAATCATTTGGAAATTCATAAGCAGGGAATAAATAATTGGGAAGGCGTGCACGTGGAAAAGAGGTTGAGGCTTGGCCTTTTGGGTCTGCTTTTTCACTGCGGTCTGAAAAGCCCTTGGAGCATATGGAAAGTGATGTTTGTGGGCGGCCCCCTCCCAGAATGGTGCAAATATGCCACAGGGAAGGTGAGATTCAGCTGTGTAGATGAGGCTCATTTTTTACCGGAAACACCAAGGTGTTTCTTGGGGAGCTGACCTCTACACAATAGAAAAACCCTCCCTAGGGTTATGTAGATTGCCATCGTCGCGGTTTCGGGTGGCACTGCCCCGTTGCGGCTCCCGATCAGTTAAACCAACACCTTTGCGGTGTTTCTCTCCTGTTTTCAGGAGAGTATATACTAAAACTTGCACTGATGCAACTCCGGAGGTTGTTAAAAAGGCCTTCTGTACCCAAAGCAAGCAAGAGCTCTTTTCTTTTCTTGCAAAACTCTCTTTTCAGGAAGTTCGCTGGAAGATTAAGTGCCTTCTTTCCCTCCTGCCCCTCCCCTCTTTATATTTTTATCACTCTGGATGGCCCAACCTTTCCCTCTTAACGCTGCGCTCAGCGGTGATATAAAACCCAGACGAAAGCACAGAAGCACCGAAAGCAGCAGCCGAGTTAGAATTTAGGTTGTGTCCTCTGAGTTCGTTCTCGAAATACCGCAGGCTTAATTTGTTGTTTGAGCATCTCCCATATTTATAATAATACTCTCTATCAAACAACATGCCGTTAGCCATAATTTCCTGGGTGATTTACATATTTATTATTTTTATTTTTATATATATACCGAGAGCGATTTTGTCTTTCTGAACCGACCGCACTCAGATGCCTGTTGTTTGCATTTAATTTTTTTTTTAAATTTTTTTAGCCCTTTTATATCGAGCGCTTTGAGGTAGAGGTCTTTTTTTTTTTCTTTCTTTTTTTTAATAGGGCGGCGTAGCGGAAGACGAGTAGGTGAGATTGGGTGCAATGCAGTAAACTTGGAATCGACACAAGGCACCCAGAAGGTCTGCTATACTCTTGCCTCATTAAGAACTCCATATCTGCTCACTGACTAACCTTGCAAATGAGTTCACGCTCAGTAAAGGAAATTGATTACTTTCCATTGCAATTAACATCTGGTCCTGGGTCAGATCATTAGGATAATTTGTTATAGAAAAAAACCAAAGAAGCTAGCTACAGGGTAATAAAGTTTCTTCTGGACCCAATTAAAGATGCATTCTCTGGCTTATTCTGCAGGACGTTGGCCCTCTCTTGGGGGCACTTGAAGGTAGAGATAAGCAAGTGGATGGGACTATGGGTGGTGGAGCCTCCATGTTGTGAGTAGATGCTGAGGGAATAATTTATGCCTGACTATAGGGGAAGATCACTCTCATTTCAATATTTTTTTTTTTTTGGATTACAGAAGTGATGTCTGGGATATAAGGATAAAGGGAAGGTGGTGTCTCTATTGGGCCCAGGGTCCTCAGTCCCAAGGGGCTTGGTTCCAAACTTGGACGGGACCATGCAAGCCATTTCACGGTGAGCTTCAGATGAGTTTTTCCTGATTTGGAAAGAAGTTCGGACTCCTTCCCTGAGACCAAAGGTCAGCTTTGTCATCCTCTCAAGGCAGTACGCAAGCCGGGGTTGCATTTTAGGCTTGTAGCAAGACCAAGAAAAATGAGACCAAACCATGTCTCTGCTCATTTTGTGTGCAACAACAGGTTTCCACGGCTCCAGGGAATAGCACTATAGGAGCTGTGCTGCAGTCGGAAATAGATATGCTGTTGTTCAGATGCTTAACAGGAGACAGTATTGTAACAAATCTGTGTCCGTCTAGGACTTCATGGCACTGGTTATGCTGCAGTCTGTGTCCACTTAAAATTTCATGGGGATGGCGAGGCTAGAAATTGGATCGCCCTGCTCCACAAACACCTGCTCCCGCCACCTGCGCTCTAGGAGAGTCCTCGCTTGCAGTACAGGGTCTTGGAAGCACAGGGGAACCGTTGTAATTGCACGGGGACAGGCACGCATACATACGCTTGCTGGTTAAACTGGACCAATGGGATTTTTTTTTCTTATATCCTGGGATTTTAAGATTTCATTTTTCTCCCATCTCAAACCAGCATGCCAAGTTAAACCAAAGCAAAAACTTATTATTTTTTGTGGGGGATGGGGGGCGTTTTTTGTTTTTTTTTTGGCGAATCATTAATACAAAAGAATGATGTGCAGTTGGGCTCATGAAACCACTTGGTTTCAGTGTTTAATTTTAATCTGTATTTTTTTATCTGGAATTAGTATATATTAACTCCATTTGGGGAGGAAAGACTCATTTTCAATTGGCAATATTGAGATAGGAGGCTTCTATTATTTAGATTTGTTTTAATCTGAAAATGTATCAAAACTAACCGCTCCCCCTTTTTTTGTTGTTGGTTTTTTGTGTGTGTTTTTGGTTTTGGGGGGGGTTGAGGGTTTTTTTGTGGGTGGGTTGTTGTGTTTTGTTTCATTTTATGGCCAACATCTCCAGTTAATGGGACAAAAGCAACACCTCTTCAAGTCATGGACCAAACCTTTGTTGGTTAACTCCATCCCCAACCTCATTTTAACTTCCCTTCTCCACCTCCGATTTCCATGTAGTTCCATGTAGTTCTGGTTTCTTCCTGAAAAGAACTGGAAGTATTGAGATAACGTGAAGGCACCACTTTTCCATGCCTGGTGGACTGCAGGAAGCAATGGGAATCTCTGGTGGATACTATCTTCTTGAGATTTCTAATCCGGGATATTTCTAACACGGGGAATCTCTAGTGGATACTATCTTCTTGAGCTTTCTAATCTGGGATATTTCTAACACGAGGAATCTCTGGTGGACACAGTCTTCTTGAGATTTCTAATCCGGGATATTTCTAACACGGGGAATCTCTAGTGGATACTATCTTCTTGGGATTTCTAACCCAGGATATTTATAGCACGGGGAATCTCTGGATACAGTCTTCTTGGGATTTCTAACCCAGGATATTTCTAACATGGGGAATCTCTGGTGGATACTACCTTCTTGAGATTTCTAATCCGGGATATTTCTAACACAGGGAATCTCTGGTGGATACTATTTTCTTGAGATTTCTAATCTGGGATATTTCTAACATGGGGAATCTCTAGTGGATACTATCTTTTTGAGATTGTGCAAACCTAATAACATGGTTAAGATTTACATAAACATCCAGGCATCTGGGTGATCATTTGTCCTTAAAGCCAGTTCAGGTTTCACCTGTCTTGCTTTCTAATCCCTTCACTTCATCCTGGGCCATGAGCGAGCAGAGGTCCACTAAAACCTTAGGTCAGATTGAAGTGGTGCATAGACCTCCTGCTTGCTCTCTGCACAGGAGCTGGGAGCAATGCCTGTTGGAGTTGCAGCACCCTGCCAGTAAATCCTGTGGCTCTGGACCCATGGACGTGCTGGTCCCAATATCCGTGTGTCAGAAGCAGTCATGTTAATAGGGAGGGGAAACAGAGCATATAACTCCTAGTCATGGATAAACATCAGGTGGTTTAGATGAGTTTGGATTCTTCTTAGAAATGAATCTGATATGGAAACCCCTGCCTTCAGAGAAGGTTTGGCTTGGATCCCAACTTCACAGATGGCTCTTATTTCTAGCATGGCCTGCATATCAAATATGCATGTCCCCCCAAATCTTGACTTGGGTAGGAAGCCCCTTGAAGTCTTATCTTACCATCTGAGTTGAGCAATTTGCTTAGGAAAAAAAAATAAACCTTGAAGATAAAGGTTATCCTGATGCCATATCCAGCCTCCTACTTTAGAAAAGGGTTCCTGATGTTTCTTTGGAAGATTGGCTATGATCCAAGACATTGCTACTATATTCAGCCCCCCTACTGTGTCTTTAGCATTATTTAAGCACTTCAGATGAACCCCGGGAGCTGGAAATATAAGAAGAGACCACTGGACAGACATATGCCGCCTAGTGTGTACGAGACACCGGTGTTCCCCATAATTAGAAGGGCAGAGTTGCATCTTCTAGAGGGTTTGGCACGTGAACTGTTTCAGGGGCTCATGCATGAATGCATGGCTGTACTGTGCAAAGGAAGAGCGAGGGAGGTGGGCTGACTTCTAAGATTGCACCGAATTAGTCCAGTCAATCCTTGCTTAATTAAAAGTAGCCTTGTGGGCTTAAAAGTGCTGGCTATGGGCCCGGTGAGTTGGATTCCAGTGCTTCTCCTAACCCTGGGACTGCTCTGCTTCTCAGCTGCTCTCCGATGATATTTCCTTGTAAAGAAAGTCCATTTAATGTGTTTCAAACAAAAGTATCTGCAATTAATTTGTATCAAGGCCAACAGCTGATTTGTAAGATTGTTACTAAATTGATAATTAATTAACCTATTACCAGGACGGGGAGGGGCGCGCGGTTGTCAAGAGGTTAGACCTGATAAGTAATGAAGGGTGAGGGTATATCAGGACCTTGGCTCCACTCTTTGATCAGTTTGGATGTTACCTAACCATGCATTATATTTGAACACGAATCACAGCTCCCTGGTCTTTATATTTCCTAAGCCAAAGCCTAACACACAGAACTATGGGTAGATCTCATGTATTATTGCTTAATTAAAGGCTCAATGCACAAAGAGATGCCTCTCGCTTCACTTTAGCTAGCCAGCAAGATCATAATTGTACTGATGTCGGGGCCAGCTTTCTAAGTAGCTATTGGAAGTCACTGCGAGGAAGATCTGAGTTATTCTGCTGGGAATTCTGCACAACAAAAGTTACATTCATAATTTTTAATTAAGAAATGAGGGCTGCTTCCCCCCCACCCCTCCTCCCCCCTTCCTTTACACAGGGCCGCTCTGTAGGGTGGATTTTTTTCCTAGCATGGTTGCAGCCCCCAGGTTTGCACATAGAGTCGTGCAGAGAAATACATGGATAGATTCTTTTTCTTTAGGCTTTTGGCCTGAATTGGTAATAAAATTATAAAAAATATTTTTGGAGGAGAAACCAAAAATATTTAATGTGAAATAAAATGTTAAAAAAATCAGGCTTTCTAACCCAGTTTTTCCCCCTAGGAGATTACCGTTTGCAAAATTTGAAATGAAAGCTTTGCAAAATGAAAATGGTGCAGTATCACAATGTCCAAATGAAACACGGGGACTTTTTCTTCTTCTCCTTTTCCCAAAACTTATTCAGCAAAGTTGAAATTTGTCCATTCACCAAAGAGATTGATCAGCTCAAAATCTGCAGGCCTCTGACGCAAGGAACATAACATGAGCTTGGATTAAGTACACTGGCTTTAATGAGTAAAACTTACTGTATAGGAGAGGATGACTATGGTCTGATTGCAGAATCGTTACCGGGGTGGTGGCGACATAGGCAGATAATATACGACCCGTCCTGGTGGAGTTCGCTGGGGCTGGCAGTGAAGAAGAATATTCTTTTTTTGACTTGAACAAATTTGGCCTGGGATCGTTAAGCGAGAGAGAGAGAATAAAATATGGAAACCCCAGGATGGCATTTTATACAGAGTCACTTTCCTGACTGCAAGTGCATTTAGGAAGCGTCGTGCATCTCTGGGATGTCATAAATCCCGCCTGCTGTAAAGATGCGCTGCTCAGCCGCTGTCTGCAACTTGTGTCCTCGGCTTTTGTTTGTTTTTTCCCCGCTGTAAATAAGTCGGGCCGTTTTACGTGCGGGAGACGGAGAGCGGGCGCACGCCGGAGCTGTGAACTCCCTGCTTTGGTGACTATGCCACAGTCTCAGACAAGTTAGACATCTTCATAATGTGCAAATAATGAGAGGCCAATTATGCTTGAGGAAGGAGGGCAGGGGAGAGGGGCCTGATGAATGGAAACAAGAATTATACACACCAGCATCCTGCAGAAAGCAGCTTTTGCCTTAATTGATGCCGTCGGTGCTAGACATTGGGAAGGCGCTGAGTCTGAAATGGGCGCTGCCCCGAGGCGCTTACAATGGGCAAGACAGACAAAAGAGGGGTGTTGCAGGGGGAGGATTAAGGACAATGTTCCCATCAGCTTGTGGACCAATAGACTGGTCCTGGGAAACATGGTTCTGGGATCCACTTTAAGCTGTTCGACCTTGTCTTAGGATCCTGATATCCTCCCATCTCCAGATTATTGGCTCCCATTTCTACGAATACAAACCCAATGCCTGTTGCAGTGCAGCGAGAATCAGCAACGAACCTCTTGAAGGGAAAAATCCTTCTTCTGAAGGGGGTGCAAGAAGAACAAGCCACTGCTGCCTCTAAGGGGAAGGCATGTGTCCAGTCGCTGAAGCCAAGCACTCTTTGTTTGACGGCAAATAGTTGAGGTTGCTTTTCAGGTTTCCTGCGAGATGAGTGTGTAGCATCCCTGCAAATGGAAAGCATTTCACTTTCTGGATCCTTTGACCCCACCTGACTTCCTGCCCCTGGGGCAAGGGGCTGGATTTGATGATTTTCAAGGTCCCTTCCAGCCCTAATGTCTATGAAATCTAAGTCTATGAAATCTCTGGCTACTTCTCAACCTTTCTAAAAACGTTTGCTTCAGATTAAAACCCATGATATAGTAGAATTGACTCCCCCTACCCTACCCCATTTGCCTTATGGTTTGCATAGGATGGTTTGGATAGGGATGCACCTGCCTCCGGCAGGCGTTTGAACTGCATGAACTCCGGAGGGCCCTTCCAACTCTACTTCTATCTCGCACAGACACACACACACTTTTTAAACTTAAAGATGAGCAGCCTAGTTAGTTTAAATCATGTCAGAAAGTTTAGGGCTTTTTTCTTCAGGCCTCTGATGTAAGGAACATAATATGAGCTTGGATTAAGCACGCTGGCTTACTATGTAAGAGAGGATGACTGTGGTCTGATTGCAGAATCGTTACCGGGGTGGTGATGACGCAGGGATCTTCAGGGATTTTGAAAGGCAAAAAGAAAAGGAAACTGTTGTCCAAAAAAATAAAAAGTTCTAGTTGGCTCATAGTAGAAAGTAGCCTTTGGGTTTGTGTGACATTTTGTCATATTAACCCTTAGCTTTTTCCACGGCAATGGATAGGAGGCAATGCAGAGGAAGTCCACTGAGTCTTGCAGAGCTGAGCCTGATGTGCACCCCTGCCCCTGGAGCACACTGGAGGATGGGGACGTGTGTGTGTGTTCCTGTAAAGCAGCACAGTCCAAAATGACCTCATCTGCTTTACGACATTGTGAGGCACCCTGCCAGGCTGAGTAAAGTACTTAACATTTTTCTTAATTTATCTCTTAGCAAAAGCCATGCACCAGATGCTTTTTTCCACCACCCCTCTTCAAAATGTAAAACATATTTTGTTGCTGGAGAGCAAATACACCCCCCAGGTGGGAGCCCAACACCTCTAAGGAAGCCTACGTATACTGAAGAGCGTGTTCGGTCCAGCACACTTTGCAATGCCCGGTCCAGTGCACTTTGCAATGCCCGGTCCAGTGTACTTTGCAATGCTCGATACTGATTATACATGTCTTAGTGCTTCAAAACAGCCTTGCTCAAACAAGCCAGACTGCAGCTTGGCACTCATGGACACCCTGTGTTTCCAAACACCAGAGCATCATCCCAAGTGGACTGGACCATTGCAAATAGTGAGCTGCGATGCTAGAGTAGCCTTGTAATAATGAACCTCTCTGTGCAGCCTGTATAGACACACCAAGGTGCTTTTTTACAGGGGGAAGGGGCATGAATTCATAGTTTCATAGGTGTCAGGGGCTAGAAGGGACCGTACAGATCATCGCGTCCAGCCCCTCCTGCACTTGGGCAGGAATAAAGTTCACTGTACACTAACTACTTTGCACTGACTTCCTTTGTGGATCATGCTTAGTCCATGCTGACTTGTGATGCTCTGGAAACAAAACAAGCAACACCACCCAGAGGTGCTCTTGGGGCATATGTCTGTACTCCCTCTGTGTTACACCCGGTATCACCACTGAGGTGTACGCTGCACCCGCTCGCGCCTATTCTCAACAGCCCAGCTCCCCTGATTAGAGCAACATGCCCCGCTTAGAGCAGTCCTGAGTCCTTGTTGCAGTCACGCAGGCATCTGGCATTCATGCAATAGTGTTCAAAGGCAACACCTCTGCCTTGTTTCTAGGATTTGGTGAGCATGGAGCAGGCGTGTCCAGCTGGAGCATGCTGCACGGAGATGGCATAGACAGGCCCTCAGCATTTGAGGAGGATGGTTTAAGAGTCGCACATTGCCCTTAAGATCCTTTCCAACCCTATGATCCTGACTAGGGACAGAGATTCAAAAAACCTGAGGGGGAATTGTTCTAAGTTGCACAGTTTTCTTCAAGTTGAGACGGGTAGTTGGTAGCGAACAGAGCATGCATTTGCCCTTGGGTGAGGGGGGCAAATCGTAGACCGGCTTCTGCCCCCTTTAAACCAGCCTGTATGTGCTGAACTTCTGTTCTGGGACTGGGATAGACTGGTTCTGTGTACCAAACTTCTGTTCTGTTACCATTCCAGACCAGTTTCTAATGGCTTCCACCGGTAAAGGTGTAATGTCCGTACTTGACCTCCTAATCTAGGTAGCAGGCTAGTGCAAAGTAGGCAATGCACAGTCAGCTCATACCTGGCCTCCAAGTCTTGGTAGCAGGCTAGTGCAAAGTAGGCAGCGCACAATCAGCTCACACCCATTGCTGCCTTTGCACTGACTTCCTGGTGTACACAAGCCCTAAGAAAGCCAGGTATCGGCAGCCTGCATTATCACCTCTGTGCTAATAAACCCTGGCAAGCCTCTCGCTCGCCACAATACCATTGCAATCCCCCGTGCCATTGAGTGCCTTGGAGCCAGCTGCAATAATACACCTCTGAATATAATGGGCTAGGACAAGCAGTGCTTCAGGGCAGGGAGAGGGGGCTACTGTAAGCTTTAGAAAGTGCAAAAAGTCATCCGCGAATCTCAAAGGCTTCTCAACAGCAGGCAAAATATGTTCGAGCAAGAGCAGGCGGCTTTTGAGCACTGACTGCCCAGGGATCCCCAGTGGCAGGTAACATATTGACCCACTGTCCTGATTCAGTTTTAATCAGGGTATTAAGCTTTAAGAGAGTCTGGCATGCTTAAACTGTGTCTACATTAGCCAACCTTCTGTCTGTTTCATTTTCTGAAACTCGGGATAACTAACTTTATGATAGTGATGTTGAGTAGCCATTAATTCTCATTTCTTTCAGCTATTCCTCAACTCCAGCTTATGAGTTCTTCAATAAAAATCTCCCAAAGTTACCTTGGCGACTCATACGTTTGCCAAGCTGACAGATTTATGACAGTTACATATATAAATATTTATATGCTGCGGCAATGCAATTTTTAAGGGCAGATATACACACTCGCACAGAGAGTCTCAGGCAAGCCAGCAGTGGCGCACACACGCACTGCAACAGGCCCACATGTTGGACAGACGTGTGCACACCAACACATGCTTGACCCAACACGCCTATGTGTAAGCAAGCAGGTGCATCGCGTGTTCAGAGGCAGCAAGTTGGAAGATGGTAACGCGTGCACATTTAAGGCACACGTGTAGCATCTCAATCCCCTATGTACCTTTTCGTTTGGGTCAGCACACAGACTTGCTCGAAAGCAGACGTGTGCCCTTTTGCACATGTGATATGCATGCTCCTTTCCACATACAGCCCTCTACTGAGATTCCCCAGTAAGATAACACAAACCAGCACGTTTGTGCATATACAGTCACATGCAAGGCAATACATGGATTCACACTCATGCACGTGGTTTCTCTAACCAGCAAAACACCGTGTCCTCAACTGTTCGTTCATACAGCAAAACAAGATGCAGAAGTCACATAGTGTTTGGGTTTGTTTTGGGTTTTTTTTTTTAACTAATTACCTATAGGACACAATCTTACATCAGACAGTCTGTCTCTCTCACGTACCCTTGTACTAACACACATGCACCCTACTTCTCCTCTCGAGGATTTACTTTTCCTCTTATAGCGTTGCCCGAGACTGATGACCAGAGCATATACTTGGCCTATAAATTCTGACGATGACTTCAGCTGTTTTATTGTCTGGCAGACTAGATGGAGATGATACAACATCCAAAGGGAAGAACGAAGGGGTCATTTATATGTAAACGACAGGAGCGATTTATTGGAGGAGCACGGATCTTTTATTTTTCTGAGGCTTGGGACGTGCTTCATCAGCCGCCAGTAACCCAAATCGCACCCATAAGGGAACACCTACCGCCAGCTCTACTTTTGCCTGTCTTTATTTGAAAGTTTAAATAGAAAATCCATTTAGTTTCCCTGGACTAAGATGAAATCTCCCCCTCCCTTCCCTTTTTGTGGGGAGTCTTACGGTTTGCTTAGATTGTGTGTGTGTTAATAAAATATTACAAGGAAAGTGTGGGAGAGAGACCAAAAACCTCAGCTGTGATGACAAAATGCTTTTCTGTTCCACCGTTTCCACTTGAGTTCACTGCTGTTCTTCCTCATATCAGGGAACTTTGGCTTTAACAGCAAATCTGCAAGAAAGATGGAAAGCAAGAGATTGCACGAACCTGTAGGTTGGGAGATGGTGATTGGGAGCAGGGAAAAGGGGGGTCTTTTTTCTTTTCACAGCAAAAGAATAAATGTGATGTCGGGAACAGGTGATTTTATCCCCATGCTAGCCACATTTCAGCCGCATCCCCGGACTAGGAAGCTAAATTAGGAAAAATCTCTGTTCTAATCCCAGCTCTGCCACAAACAGTCACCATACCTTGGCAGTCGGTGCAAAACTGCCGCAAGAGGGCTCGGCAGGAGTGTGCCTACTTGACGAGGACATAGCATGATGTGAGGCCCTATGTCAAACAGAAAAGCCTATTGCTGCATTGCGAGGAATGACAGGCCCAAACCAGGCCAATGCAACCTCTAGCTTTGAAAACCCTGACCCAGTAAAGACTGAGCTAGGTATCCAAAATCCAAACTTTGTCCTTGACCTCTTCATTTTGACCTCAATGTAAAGCGTGTCTACTTAGATTTCATAGACAGTAGGGCTGGAAGGGACCTCGAAGATCTTCAAGTCCAGCCCCAACTTCACAGAGGGTCTAACACAGGGGCAGGCAATTATTTTGGGCAGAGGGCTGCTTGCTGAGTTTCAGCAAGCCATCGAGGGCTGCATGACAGGCAGCCCAGTGCAGGTTAATGTTAATTTTCTAAATGTTTAGGGGCCGCACGGGCCAGATAGAATGGCCTGGTGGGCCGCATCCGGCCCGCAGGCCGCATTTTGCCCACCCCTGGTCTAACAGTTAATGTGTTTGCAAGACCATGATCACTTGGTGCTAAATGTTGTTCTTTATTTACTAGTATGGGCAGTGGTGATGGATGAATGGCCTTGAGTGTGTAAGAACCAGTGCAGGTCTATGGCTAGTCCTCGAAACAGAGTTAATCCTTCTTTGAGTCTCAGAGGGCATGTCTACACGTGCATTTACTGCACAGTAAGCGGTTTTTACACCAGCATCTACATGTGCAGGTGTTACAGCACAGTGGACCGACTTGGGAGTAAAGTTAGTTCCAAGTCAGTCCACACACACAAGGTTACTGTGTAGTAAAGCGTCGACATGTGCCTTACTGTGCAATAACTAATTAGGTGTAAATTTGCTACCTGCATCATGCCGATAGCAAATTTGCTCCTGAGTTAGCGTAAGTCACCATAGTTACTGCCTAGACCAGGCACGTACATGTAGACGTATGCCTGTACTGCACCCTAATTTTTGGTTACTGCACAGTAACCTAAATTACTGTGCAGTAACTGTACATGTGTAGAAGCATCCATAAAGTTTGAAGAAGTGTGTCCATGTGCATATTTGTACCCTTCTGGTGTAACCTACCTATGCATTTCCTGGATATCCTGTATTGGGATGTGCCAAAGAGAGAAGCTATCTTCCCAGACCGTTACAGCTGTTGTGTTTCTCTGGAATTCCTGCAAGGGTTTTCAGCCTCATATTGTCAACTCAGAGGTTTGGATAAGCACCAGGTCTAAATCTTGAAAGCATTTGAATATCACTTATCACTTTATGTTGTCCTAAGATTTTTTTTTCTCTTTCCTTGCATCGCATATTTGATTAGGTTATCATTTGAACACGTTGAATGAATGGAACGATTGCCATTGACTTTGGTAGGCTATGGATGAGGGCTTTATTATGTATGCGTTATGCCTATCTTAGATATCTGAATATATTATTCTCTCTCCCCTCCCATTCGGTCATATTACAGGTACATATGTTTTGCATTTCATCTGTTGTTTTTCCCTTCCTTTTTCATCATGGAAAACCAGATCAAGTGCTTATCCTTTCCATTTCTACCATGTTATAAAATACATATTTTTGCTCTAAGAAGCAGAAAAAAAAATCAGAAACACATTTTTGCTTTTTTTTTAATTCTAATATCAGGGGAAAAGTGATCTCACAAGCATTAAAAATGTTCTGTTGAATCCACTAATTCCCTCTGGCATTTAAACTTCAAAGTTTTTTGTGGGTTTTGCTCAAACCATTATGGAACTAAACTAGCCAGAAAGTCTGGATTCACAGTCTCACTTCGCCTAAATTCGTGGTGGTGGCTGAAATGGCTTGATTTAGGCTTATAGTGAATTAAAGACTCCATAGGACTTTCCAGTCTTTCCAAAGGTTGCAGATCTGGGAATAAGGCCATACCGGGGCAATGTATTAATAGTAATTTTTAGGATGGTCCATACCCAACATCACTTTGTAGGAATGAAAAAGTATAACAAGCCATAAAAGTCCATCTGTGCTTTTTGAGTGTGAAGTTAAAGGAGGAAAACGAATTTGCTGAGTACTCCTTCTTTTTTCCTCCTTCAAATGGCAAGTCTTAAAATACATGCACAAACATTCATTGAAGTTGTGTCTGTGTGTGAAGCCATTTTGAAGTAGTAACAGAAGTAAGCAGAATCCTTTAGGAATTTACTGTAACTCGGTAATGGATTTTGCTTGTTTTCAGGCCTGGTTTTAAAATGGCTTGTAAAAAAATAATATCCCTGATGCATATTGTGGAGGAATTAATGTGGAACAAGAGCAAAATTATTCTGCCTCTTATGCATTAAATTTCCCAGTGATACTAAGTTCAAAACATTATGAAAATGCATTCTTTCCCTCTCTCTCTCCAATATTTTAGTAACTCAGTGTAATTTTCAGTTATTGTGGCGTTTGATATATTGGAAAAGGGACCTTGATTATGGGATAAGTGTTCCTGGTATAGCTATAAGACATATAATCTGCAATATATAGCATAATATAAGCACGATAGAGCAGGATGCATGTAAACCTCAGACCAAATTAGGCTTTGCATTGGGGCGGCTTTTACCTCCTTTTGAGTTGTGTAGCACACTGGTGCAGTACGTGGGTTTAGGTACCACAATAGCAGTATCACCATTATAAAGGGGGGGATATAAAACACACGCACTATTTTCATAGCTGGGGGAGAGCGCTGCCTTTGCAGGTTTTAGGTGAAGCTTCCCAAATACCAGCATATATGGAACAACACAGTCACCTTCTGCAAAGTAAATACCCTGTAATGATATAAATATATACATATTTATGGAGGGGTTGCCAGCACCACGAGAAGACGGTATCTTTTATATGCAAAAGCGTTTAATAATCCACAGTGAATCTCTTCTCCCCCCTGGTTAAATGATGGCAGTGATATATGCTGAATTAGCATCATGCTGGGTTGTGGGTGACTAGGTCTGGGGTTGGCTCAGGGTTCGACGGGCCGATCAGGGTCACGGGAGGAGCGTGGGCAAAATCCAGCTGTGGGGTGGGTGAGGAAAGCTAGAGGTCAGTCTGATTGCTGGGTCAGGCAAAATGTGGAGTCAGAGGGTGAACTGGGTCAAGTAGTTGAGGGATCAAGCCAAGAGCAGGGTCTAGGGATAAGCCGTAGTAGGAAGCCAAAGGATCAGTTAGACAGCAAGGCAGGTCAGGCAATCAGGAGATCAACCGGAGATTCGGGACTGCAGCCTAACAAACAGAAAGACTAGTGATCTCCATCTGAGGCTTCTTTATCAATGCAGTAGGGGCCAGACCTTGCTTCACCTGTTAGACACCTATTCAAATCCCTGAAAAGCCACGGATGCGTCTACTTTTGGAACATGCCACCATCTTAGCCTGAAGACTGAGTCACAAAAGAGGAGTGAGGAGGTGGACAACCCACCCACCTTTTTCATTAATGATGCTCCAGGGACATGAGTAGGGCGCAATAGGATCCCACCGGCTGCATGGAATAAAACTTAGCCATCAATATAAGCATCACCAAGCTAGCCACAATGGGCTAAAACTAAGAGCCCTGGCCATGGATGTCAAGGATCAACTGCATCGGGATGTTGGTATCATTTTAAGGACTCGGTCCTGTGCTTACATTTGCATGGCTGTGAACGAAGCATCTCCAATATATCTGGTGTCAAACAGTGCTAGCCAGGTGGGTTTAAAAAACAGGGCAGTGGGACCAGATCTGATCTGTGCAAGAATTAGGATAGGGTAGTGGGTAGAGCAGTGGCTGGGCCTTTGGAGATGAGGTTTCTATTCCTAGGTGTGTTGCTGACTTTCATAGATCCGTAACCCTTCTCTGTGCCTCAGTTTCCTTTTTGGCAAAAAGGGAGTCATGATCCTTGGTTTCTTTCTAAACCACGAATAACGCAAAGAACTATAAAAACCTCCGCTGTTAGCATTAAGTCCGCACCAAGGTGTGTTGACGCTGATCTCTTTTACTGGGGCACTTCAGCCGCCAAGACTTGTCAAACCCAAATACTTTAGACCAGCACTAAGGGGGAATGTACCGGGTCGGATGCCTACCTTCCACGTTGATGGTAGCTCCTGATTTGTTGCATGAGGCAATAAGTCACCTACTGGTAATGCAGTAATTGCATTCGGCAAGCACAGCGGCAGCTGTTGGATGCCGTGGGAGAGGTTGTTTGGAGTGGGAGTATAACAAGGGAAATGTGATTAAGTTAAGCAAAGGAAGAATTAGGCTGAGCAGCGAGAGGCATTTCTTTCCCACGTCGAGATCGGTGAGG
The DNA here is from genome assembly GCF_000455745.1 of Alligator sinensis. NCBI lineage: Eukaryota > Metazoa > Chordata > Crocodylia > Alligatoridae > Alligator > Alligator sinensis. Next base: position 765,080 of record NW_005842036.1, on the reverse strand, counting down.
CTGCGAATGCGATTTGCCATTCCAGAGGAAGCGGTGGATACCGCAGTGTTCATGGTAACTTAAACCAAGATGGTACATGAGAAAAGACACGTTCAGGCTGAAACTGTGAGTTTTCAGGCATCTGACAACGTGGTACTGATGTTACTGGAATAGTCCGTGACCTGATGGGCCAGATATACCAAGCAGTGCCAACCCGTGAGTGCAAGTATAAAACACACAGACAATTGTGCCAAGTTGCAAAACTACTTATCATTGCTATGTATAGGAAACTGTTGAAGAGTTGATTGAGCCTATTACCTGGCACAGTGACCTGATTTGCATATGCAGCCATGCCAGCTTGCACATACCATTGCATGTGCAATGGTGTGCTCGTTTTGTATGTGAGTGTGCAAGAGAGCTCTACCTTAGATCATGTGTGTGCTGAGCAGTAATTACTCGGTGCTGTATGCTGGAATTTGCTTCACTTAGTGAGGGAATATTAAATTGGTAAATAAAATGCTGCTAAGTACATTTATTTCCCCCCACCAAAATCTCCTTTTTCTGTTGCTAGCGAAACTCTGGTGCTAGGACTTGTCGGCTAAAGAAAGACAGTTTGTTCCTTCAGTGCCTCTTTCTCATCTCTCCCTGTTCAACAGCAAAGTTTCCATATGTGTGTGCACGTGTGCATTTAATTAAAATCTAAACGTGAATCAAAATCTACACTCAATTCAGGCTGAAATTTCCTTGCAGTTCCTTGAGGCAAAGGGTTTAACTGAGGCCACGATGCATCAGTGTGGGAACATCTTGACAGGCTGAAATGTTGGAATATACCCCAAAACTAGCATCGTGAGGCAGGCAACATGTTTTGGTGATTGTTCCATGCTGAATGTCCTGGAAGACTCTCTTTCCTTCCCATAGAGCAAGCATGTGAGCCTTCATCATTGCATTGATTTCTCAGCTGGGGAAACTGAGGCACAGGAGAATAATGTGAGTTGCCCAAAACTAACCAGCAGAAACAGCCAGAACCAGGTGTGCTAAGTCTAAGCGCAGGGCACAATCCACGTGGCTACAATCCCTTCCTTAGGCACATTACTTTCTCTTTAGATGCCTCTGTTTCCCCATAAAGAATAGATAATGGTGCTGAATCATCCTTTGTCCTGCTTGTTGGGCTTATGGATGAACCATGCCAAAAAGTATGAACGATTGCAATAATTAATCTCCCCCTATATGTTTGCAGTTCCTATTGCAACAAGGCCTTAATGGGTGTTGATAAGTTAAAATGAACAAGGACCCCTTTTTCTTGCAGAATTAGGAGAAGGGCAGGCACAACAAGGCTGTGTGTACAAGGGACAGAGATCTGATGATTTAATTCTGATTTTTTTTTTAAATTGCACCCTGCTTGATTTCCTTTCTACTGCTGTTCTTCCATGTACTATGCTTCAGCCCACAGAAAACCATCTGTACCATCCTTCCCCAGTGCCCTCACCTGAATTTTGTAGCTACATAAAAATAAGGGGGAAAGTATTTTTAGCTTTCTCAAAGCCCAGCTCTCTCTCAGGCTCTATCGGTGTGGAGGAACCCACTGGTATCAAGATGCCTGGTTCATTAGCAGTTGTTTTTACTCTCCTTTCTCCCTCCGGTGGGAATTATTACAGCTGCTAAGAGCAGCTGGCTGGTCAATGTAGTTTCTTCCATCCAGCTTTACCGTGGCAACAGAAGGGAGTCAAGTCTCCTTTTGATACCTGAAAAGACACACAGTGGTATTGTCTTACTGCACCAATGCCAGTAAAAAATGGTGGAAGGTGCTAGTATCCAGAGCTCTCAACTTAGTTCACAAAGGACCCATTGGGGAGGATCAAGCAGAGCTTAAACATCCATCTATTCATGGACATAAGGGCTAGGGACAGCCATTGCACATAAACCAGATTAAGTGATCAGAAACTAGTTTAAACCTGTAACAGAACAGGTGTTCAATGCACGTAAACCAGTTTGAAAATGACTGAAACCAGTTTGAGATCAACCTGGTTGAGTGTAGTATCAGACTGAACTGATTTGGGTCAAACTAGTTCATGCAATGGCCGTCCCAGACCTTAGGATCAGGTCTTCAGAGATTTCTGAGGGTGGAAGCAGGTGTGCAGGAGATTGCAAACCCCTGGAATGACAGACCCGACGCCAGTCCCGTTTACACTGGTGTTAAACTAGAGCAATATTCATTGAGCTGCACGGGCCTGGTTTGTGAATGCTCCATTCCTGTGCATGGCCTGGGGTCTGCAGAGCTGGAGGTGGGCAAGGCTTCAGTTGTCTTCATAGTGCGGTCCGCAAGGAGCCAGTGCGATTTGTCGTGTATGTTAGGGAAGCCGCAGGGCTGCTCAAACTTGTGTTTTGCTTCTGATGATCCTAAAAAAGATGTCTGGAGTGCAGTCCATGCTGGTCACCGTGCTAGATGCAGTCATGGGGGCAGGAAGGTTTCTCAGGCCAGTGTTCCCATCCGCTTCAACGTCCGGGCATAGAGACCGGGTGACATAAAAAGGACAGTGATTGAACCTGATAGATTAAAATGACCAAACTTCAGATTAATCTATGCCGATATGCCTAGTTGTGGTTTCTGACATACCTAATGAGGAAATGTGCAGCAGCGCTTTGCAAGGCAAAGTGCTGTGTGTAGCATAGTCTCCCCGAATGCGGCGTGGAGTCCAAACAGCTGGCAGGTCAAGTGTTTGTTAAGAAGCAGGGCTGCCTAATAGGCTGAATTCAGGCCTGGTCCTCGCAAACTTTTGGCATATGCCATGCTTAATTGGGAGGGATTGGGTGAAGTGGGCGTAGATTTGGGAGAGGGTGGGCGAGATGGGGAGAGACGGGGGATCGGCTGCAAGGAGGCAGAGTCGAGGAGGAGGAGGCAGTCTCAACAGGGGTGAGGGGACTAGATTGGCAGACACAAGGGCTTTGAAATAAGCAGGTCGGGGGCAGCAGAGAGCGGGGGAAACAGCTCTGATAACTGAGGATACGGTCAAGGTGCAGGTGGGGAGCCCTAGGAGAAGGAAGGGCACCTCCAGATAGGCTTGCAACAGCCTTGATCCTGCTTTCCCCACTCCCAGCCCACGATCTCTCACAACCCACTGTGCTCCCAGCTTCCACCCTCACCTGCCCCAGCACCTCTGTCTTCAAAGCTACCAGCTCTTGCCTCCCAGGTGGGTATCGCTGTGCCCAAACCAGTCATGCAAACTCTCAGGGAAAGGCAGAAAGAAACGCTCCAGGTGAAGCCAAGCAGCTTTCCCAGGTGCTGGGCTACCTGTCTCAGCTAGCCCAGTGCTTTGAGCTCCAGAAGTGGGAGGTGCTGGAAAGTAGAAGGCATAATTAATTATTATCATCATTAACGGCGGCTGGAGGCACAGGCAGCCCTGG
>NW_005842036.1:743691-761689 GCF_000455745.1 Alligator sinensis | reverse complement strand
GAAGGAAAATGACAGCCTTGTAATTCAGCTTTAAGACCGTTTTAAGTGCCTCACCCTTTGGAGCCAGTATTTCATGCATAGGAAAACTCACATGTTGACTCCTGTCTTCTCTCTCTGCCTCGCATTGGTATGTGCTGCGGTAACACCGGCGATTATTCTCAAAGGCCAACTCATCAGACAACAGCCGGGCGAGGGGATCTCGCACCCTTTGAAACGATTTCCAGAGAGAGAGGAGAGAAAAGAAGGACCTTGATCTCTTAAGATAATGCCATACCTGGCAAGTGCATCTCTTGATCACATCAAAGGGACTCATTTGTGTAAAATTACAAAGGCATGGGAACGAGAGGGATCGCCTTTGAAGTCCAGGCGGTGGGCGTCACATTGGTGGTCACTTCTTAGAGAGATAACTCTCTTTTTATTAATAATAAAAACGAGCACTTGGCAGGGGCTTTTCATCTTTCAAGTAGCTCGTCCACAGCAGCCCATTCTCCCAGCACCCCTAGGAGCCTGACAAGTGGGGAAACTGAGGCATGGGGCGAGGCGGTGTCTGAAGCCATGTCTACATTTAAATGCATCGTCCCACGCAGCAGCAACCCTCCACTCTGCATTGCTCCGGGTGGGCGGCCTCCTGAAAAAGAGCCCACGTAGACACATCGGGGAGGTGCTGTGGCTAGGCTAATAAGCTCTGATTTTTGGCAGTATTAATGAATCTTCCTGCAGCACCGGCACGAATGCAGCCATGCAAAGTGGGCTGGGGTGCGTTTGAGGGTGCCACTGCCTGGAAGGATAAGTATCTTTAAGATGTCCCGGCGGTGCAGAGTGAACCCTTGGGTCCAGGGCATTGCACCCAGCGCTGCATAAGCACTGCAATGGTTAAAGCTCATTTTTAAGGGAAGGTGTCAGGGAGTGAGGGAGCTTCTTGAATTTCTGCTGCAAATAGATAGACTCCTTCATTGGTAAAGGGATGCACAAACCTTGAGTTTGGCATGAGGGCATCTGCTTTTCATCCACATTGGCTGTCTAAACCTCTTGAAAACAGATGATCATCCCAGGAGGTTAAGCAAGGTAAAGGGTGAACATTGCCCTAGGTTTTTTCTGATGCATTAATCAACCATCTTAATCTTATCCTAGTAATATCATAGTACTTAGGGTCAGAAGGGACCTTAACAGATGATCCGGTCCAGCCCCCTGCCCCGGGCAGGAATGGGTGCCAGGGTCATATCACCTTATCATAGAATGAGAGGGTCAAAAAGTAGCTCAGGAGTTATCTAATCCAGCCCTTCTAGGATTGACTCCATTGATCCTAAATGCTGCAGGAACATGCTACTGTCTTAGGCCACTGCAATAGAGAGGGAGAAGGCTAAATCAGGGAATCAAACCACGTGGGGGTGAATCTGCAGCTCTGCCACAGACTGACTGTGTCACCTTGGGCAAGTCACTTACTTGCATAGTGCCTTGATTCTTCCTTTAAATGGATTTTTTTTTTTTAATGTCCCTACTTTGCAGGGTTGTGAGAAGGTCTGATTTAAGACTGCATCTGATTTAAGGCACTCCAATGTTACGGGTATCATCGAAGGACCTAGGACAGACATCCTGGGGCAATATTGTAACGGCTCACATTAGAATCCATTGCACATTCAAGCCTTTCCCTAGAAGGCTCCTGTCTTCAAATGCCTATTGCTTTGTTCACCATCGTAATTCTTACTTACAGTTCCCCTCCATCTGGGGATTGCGCAGGACTCTTGAAAGCATTAATTAATCCTTGCCTCGCTTTTGGGAGGCAGGTTCATGTTAACCCTCCTGTAGAGATAGGGCGACTGAGGGACGCGGGGACTTGTCTAAGACTGTTCAGCGTTTCAATGGCAGAGCCAGGAATAGACTCTGCAGAAACCAAGCCCCATACAAAACTCGATTAGTTTTGGAGTTAATTATAAATGTGGAACTCAGGTGTTCATTCACAGAAGGCTCCCAGCCGCAGAAGGGATCTCTTTAAAATAGAAAGTGAAGGGAGAAAAAAAATGCACGGAGCTAGCCAAGACTTCCCTTCTCTCAACTCCTTTTCTGAGCTAAGAATAGAGCCCAGGACTCCTCACTCCAAGTCCTCCCCTCTGGATAACTCCCGTCCAAAGTGGCAAATCTGGCTTGTCAGCTTCCTCCTTTATACAGGGTCTTCATTAAGTGCTTGTGCACACCCGAAGTGATTAAAGTTTAAAAGTGCACAAGGACTTGCCGAAGCCCCCGTACATTGGCTGACGAGGGCTCCTCTCCCCTGGCTATTTCCAGCTGTTGCACGCTTGCCACCCGAACGCGGGCGTTTTGAGCGGTCGCGAGGACTGGCTCGGCCTTCGGTGGACGCCGCAGCCGAACAATTAAGTCGAATCCCAATAGCAAAACAGCGCGCACAATGAGGCAGCGTGTTTGGGAAGAGAGCTGAACTTTACCATTTCGCCCAAGCATTGTGTGCTACAGTAAATATCAGAGGTAATGATATTGACTTTAAGGTATTACAGCTCCAAATGTCACTTCTACTCTATCTAGCACTCCTTTGGATTTGATTTACATCTTCCTCTCCCTCCCCCCTCCCCTGGAAGCTGCAGAAGGAGGCCGGGGGAAGACGGGACCCGCTCGCGCTCTCTCCATCCTCCATCTCTCCTTTTGTTGGTTTTCATCCCCAACCGGGGCTTAAGAACAAACCTTCCCGGCCCTTTGCCTCCTGCTTTAATTCTGCTGGTAAATAAGTGTGCTCCAGGCTTGGGGGTGGGTCAAATGTCTGAAATACCAGCAGCCTGCAAAGGGAGGCTCCTTGCCAAAGGTGCCTGCTGCCGACTGGAAAGGTCAAGGCAGCATTAGAGGCGGTTTCAGCAGAAGGAAACCAGGCATGGAATTGGAAAGCTCATAAGAATAACATTTATACAGCCCTCCGCAGCCCTTTCCAAGCACTAGCTAAGTAATCCTCACGGCATCTCGGCGGTGGAGACGTGTCAGAACCAAACCCTCTCGGTGGGATACCGATCCCTTTGCCAGCGGCCTTTGGTGCGGTAAGGGGCTGGAGTGAAGATCCAGGGTGTTCAGCAATCCTGGGGCTTTAAAAAGTTTGGGATGTGCGGGTTCAACTGGAGCTAAACCACGTCTGGTTTCCGCATGGCCAAAAAAGGTCAAGAATCTGACATTTCTATTGGCCCCAAATAGCACAAAATCCTGAAAACATTTGCAAACCAAGGATAGGGGAAATAATATTTAAAAACAACTTGCATTCATCAAGGTTTGGGTGGGGGGTGGTTGGTTAATTTTTACTTTTTGAATTTTTGTTTTTGCTTTGGAAGAAGTGGGCTAATCTTTCTTTTTAAAAAGAAAAGTAGTTTTGCATGGCAAAGGGGAGGGGGGAGGAAATAAGTTTTGGCTTGGAAAAATGTCAAAAGAACATCTCTTTTGATGATTTCAAGACGTTTCTTCAACAGTTTTCAGTTTGGAAGCTTCCTCAAAACTGTCTGCCGTTCACGAATACTTTGAATGTTGATGGATCATTAGCTTTATGAAAAATTAAAATTGCCACTGGGAAATTCTGGACTGCCTTTAATTTAAACTTATCCAAGGAACTTGCAGGCTTTTTGAAATGCGGCTTTTTATCTGCGGGGAAGTGCTACCTATTCCTTTCGTCCTAGTAGATCCGTTTTCCTGCAGTTTTTCTGAACCGAAAAGGTAAAAGGGCCTGTTCTGAAAGTTTAACTAACTTTCCCTGTGTAGTTCTAAGTTATCAGTGGCAAAGAAATGATTTCTTGTTAGGCCAAACCTTTCCCTTGTATTGAAGTGAAAATGCTCCTCTTTCATCCATCTCTCCTAAACCTCTTAATTCTCATCTCAGCCCATTTGTAATTCTATTAAAATTGTGTGTGCTTGCTCTCTCTTTCTCATGCACACACACACACACATGCACATGCAAATGCACATGCACACAACAAAGTACGTGAATGCACATGCAGCTTTAAGAAGGTGACCCAACAAATAATCCCATTGACTTGAATGGCACTACGCCCATGTTTAAACACACAGACTGGGTTAAAACATCCCATTTGCTGTATTAGGATCTTAGGGGTCCGATTGCTTGGAGAGGGAAGGGTCTTCATTTGCCTGAGAGATGATTCTCAGGCTGAGAATTAAACATGCAAACACATGAAGAGTAAGCACACCAAAGTATGTTAGTAGTCCATGGGGATATAATTGAAAGTAATGCTTCAATTAAACAGGGGGCAGGGGGCTTTAAGAAAAATATCAGAAATAAAACATCAGCCCAGGACACCCAGCCATGGGACAGTTTTTCATTGGCAAATCTATAACTTAATATATCTACAAGTGCATTGAGCAAAATAGTTGAACATATGGAGGAGGAACATTCAGGCGCTGGCAAGGAAGTGGCTGGACAACCCTAGTCATAGGTTTCTTCTTCTATTATTCTTCTATTATTTCTGATCCCAGCACTCAATGCAACTTCTATCCCCATTAAAATAATGGAATATAAAAAAGAGGAAAACACTACATTTGAAGACAACAGAGGAATCACGAGCTATAAGCAGGGTGGGTTTGGCATGTACCAGGTGTGCGGGGAAAGGGAAAGCAGGAGATGGAAAACAGATTTTAGTAAAGAGTGGGATGCGGTGTCTCCTGAAACCTTATCCCTAGGAGCTGAATCAAATGAACGTGGGTGCTGCCACTTCTGCTGGCGATCCATGTACAAATATAAGGATAAACAGCCTGGTTTCCAGTTGAGGGGAAGAATATAAAAGGGTACGGCAATGGGCTCGTCTTATTGAATGTCATTGGTTGTGATCTACACGAGAGAGTGAAAGATGCCCTGGGGACATTTGAAGATAATACAGAGGGGATGGGCCCATGAGCAGCTTTTCCGACAAGCTAAAAGGGAGCGGAGGCCTGCCTTGCGACAGCTGCTCTGTGGTCGTTGCCTGCATGGCATGCATGCCCAGGGTAGGGAGAGGCTCAATCACAGTAGCTCAGTCTTTAGTATAACAAGGCTCAGCTACTGCAATTTAGCTTCTGCTTACCCCACCAGAGCATGTGGCGCGGCAAACCACTGCCTTTAGTTAATCTGCCCACGCCTATATTGAACAGCGTGCTGAATCCTGGTGAACGCTGAGAAAGACGAAGACCCTGAAAGATTCCCAAAAGGGTATAATGCTTCCCTGAATACAAGTTATTTTGTAATGGTTCGTTCTCCGCTTATATGGACCTTCCACTGAAGCACCCGGTACTGGATGCAGCATGGGGAAGCCATCAAGACACACCACTGTTTTGCCCCAATTTAGAGAGCCTGCTCTGTTATTACCGTTATATAGCATCCTTATGTTTTCAGTAGGGAAAAAGAGGCACAGAGAGGTAGTATTATTTGCCTGGGATACCCCAGTGAGTCAGTGGCACATGGGGGAATAAAAAGCCTGCCTCTTTTATTGGACCTTAGTGTGAGCACCGGTCTCCTTGCAATTTAGAGTCGCTTTATGCTGCCTGAATGATATGAATGGGCTGAAAGGAGGATCAGGCCGGTCTTTATTCCCAGTCTCTACCTGGATGGCAAAACTTCCCTCATTAGAGTGCCTATAAATGAGAATCTGCAACCATGGCTTGGGAACAGGCATCATGTGAGCAGAGTCAGAGACTTGATCTGGATACATGGTGTGGCTACCTTCCTTGCTGCTGTAGCCTCTTGGTTTTTTTATTGCTGCAGTCTCCTAACCCACGGCATGCAGACCCCTTACAGCCCCGGGTAGGAGTCAGGCGTGCCTCGAACGGCTCCATGATCACTCTGGTGCCTTCTCACCGAAAGGCACGTGCTTTCCAGAGCCAGCTCTGAACCTCCTGCATTGCAAAGTGTGCTTTGCAGGAGTAGGATTGGAAAATGCATGGTTGTCAACAGGAGCAGGAGCTGAAAGAGACCACGTGACGATTGGGTGCTTTTAATTAGTGCGGCTCACTTATTAAAGCACTCCCCAACCTCCCGGAGCACGTCTATAAATGCCAGTTGTTTCTGGGTTCGGCTCTTCCTGCCTGATGGTGGGCGACTTGCATCCGGTCTCTGTCTCCTACCCATGAAATGGGGCTCATGCTGTGCTGAAATCCCCGTCTCCCACCTTTTGATGTCTCTTATCGATTTTTTAAAAATCCAGTTCATTTATGAAAGGGGTTTAGGCTGCAGAGCCTGCAGTATCGGGCCCCTTCTTATCCTGCATCCCTAAGCGGTGAGCCCTTTGGGGTAAAGGACTGCTCTCACTTTGTGTGTATGTAGCTCCTGGCAAAAGATCCTTTTTCTGGGTATGGTCTGTGGGTGTAACGGCGGCTTGAAAAACAGCATACACCTTCCTGAGGCATCAAACCACCCCCATGTGCCGCAGTGGTATTGTGCTCCCGTTTCAGTCTGGAGCAAGGCAGCGGAGGGGCAGCCTCTCCTGGACCACGCTGCCCCAAAGGGAGAGGGTGCAGGGAGCATGTTTTAATTTCCTCAGACATGCCCTCCTTTATTGTGCTGTGCTCCGGCACCAGCCGTTTCCTATTCTCGGTGGTCTGTGCCCGATTCAATCTGAAAGGTCAGCCGGAGAGGGGAGGCCAGGCCGCCGCAGAGACCCGGGATGTCGGAACACTATGTTTAATTACACACAAATTTACTGCAGCGTGTCAGGAGGGAGGCAGGGAGCTTGTCCCATGGAAAGGTCAGGCATTGTGTGGTGGCTCTACCTAAATTACACAAGGAGGAATGGAAGCCAGCCCCTGACCTTGTATAATGAATATATGGCCAGACCCCAGCGGGCATGGTGCATTCATGTGCTCAGTTTATCTTAACTTTAACTCCTTCCCTTGCTGCAAGCAGAGGGGATGGAAGTAAATGTTTGCACGCTCTTGCAGAAGCGCTGCTGTGTTTCTCTGCCCCAGTCAACGGGAGGGTCTCGGGGAAGGATGGGCCGCTGGGAGATGGATTGGCTTGCACACACCGCAAACGGCCCTGCATGGGAGCTGGTCTGTTGAATCATAGTTAATTAGGTTTGGAAGGGACCTCAGGAGGTCACATCTAGTGCCACCCTCTGCTCCAAGCAGGACCAGCCCCAACTGCATCATCCCAGCGAAAGCTTTGTCTAGCCATGTCTTCCTCACCTCCAAGGTCAACTCAAACTTATCCAAACATATTTAGTCCTGAGATCAGGCTCTCACAGCTCATTTTTTTTTTATTTTTTGCCAAGGTATAGCTTGGAAATCTCTGTGTGTGGGTTTGAACCGGTGCCCACCCATACCCACCGCAGTCCATGGATACCTCCCGTCTTTGACTTTTCTCCAGCTGTGAGAAGCTGGGCTGGAGGTTGCTTTCATTCTGGTTTCTCTTGGGAAGCACCTATTATTTATTTGTTATTACAGTATTTAGGGTTGACAGCCGAGATGAGGTGCTCCATTGTGCCTGGAGCTGTACACGCACCTGAGAAAAAAGCAGTTCTTGCCCAAGGAGTATATGGTCTAAATAGGGCAAACAGGCTAGAGGTACAAATGGAAACAAAGCCTGGAGAGATCAAGTGATGTGCCCAAGGCCACGTAGCAGATCAAGAATAGAATAAATTCCAGTTCCCCTGGGTTTCAGTCCACCAGCCAAGCGACTGGTCCATATTGGTGGGATGAATACTGGCTGTGTTCTGGGGGGAAAGCTCGTATCACAGAAGGCGTTTGTGCAGTCTGATTGAAGGTGCTTATGGACTAGTTGAACCACGTGGCATGGCATGTGAGATACTGAACTCACCTAATCGCAGGCTTGGAAGGCACATCAGGGCTTATCTAGTCTGAAACCCTGCAAAAATGCAGGAAGTGCTATCCCTAAACCATCTCAGGCGACTCTTTGTCTGGCCCCTTCTTGCAAACCTCCCCGGAAGGTGACTGCACAACCTCCCTAGGCAGCTTGTTCCATTTCCTACCGCTTTTACCGTGCAGACCTGCTTTTCCTCTGAGGTTTAATCTAAATCTGCTTTACTGCAGTTTAAACACACTGGTTCAGGCCAGGCCTTCTGCAGCCAGGCAGAATAGTTGTTCTCCCTCTTCTGTGTGGCAGCCTTTCGACTGCTGCAAGCTGTGATCCCATGCCTCCCCCCTCCCTCCTGCCTTAATCTCCTTTTCTCCAAACTAAATGCACGTTGTCCAGTCCAACTTTCCATGCACTGCAGGCAATCCAACCCCTTTATCGTCTTTGTTGCTCACCTCTGGATTATCTCTAGTTTTTCTACATCCTTACAATGCGAAGCCTAAAATTGCACATAATCTTCGAACCAAAGCCTGCCCAGTGTCAAACAGGGTGGTACTATTGCCTCTCACGCCTGGTATACAATGTCCCTGTTCTTATAGCCCCAAATCGCATTTGCTTTTTTGGGGACTGTATCACAGTGCTCATCGCGTTGACTGCCGAATCCACCAAACCCCCGAGATCCTTCTCGGCGGTACTGCTGCCCAGCCAATTATCTCCCGTTATGTACTTGTACGTTTAGTTTTTCTTTCTTAGGTGTAGCACCTTCATTGGCTTTCTCTCTATTGTCCAGTGCCCAGTTCTTTAATTGATCGAGATCCTTTTGAATTCAAACTTAAAAGTGCTGAAGGTTTGGGGCTGTTTTCATTTTATTCAAATTAGATCTCCTATTACAAGTTAAACAAAGAATCTGATGAGTTTGGGGTTTTTTGGGGGTGGAGTGGGGGAGTTGGCTTTGAGTTGCTCTTCTGCAATCAAGTAAGTTAAAAAAAATGCCATGGTGAATCCCAGTATCAGCTTCTCATGTTAGCATCGACATCACTTTAGCGCTTACTATGTGAGCAGCTGCAGATCCAACAACCCTGTGAGCCCAAAATTTGTGGGTATGTGAGAAAAAAAAGTGTGCTATTTTCATGATTCCTTTACATGGACAATGCAAAGATAACCGTGCCATCATTCCCAATTAGCAACCCAACAGTCTTTAGGATCCTCTATTCATGGTAGCACAGGATGAAACTGCAACAAGTGGCTTAGACTGAATTAGAAAGAGGAGAATAAAGAAGAAGCAAGGCCATAAGAAATCCTAGCTGCAGAGTCTGTTTGACTGTGCAGCAATCTCCCAAAGAAAATCTTGACAATCTTGCATGGGTCGGTCGCTGGAGTGGTTGGAAACCTGGGAAAGATGGTAGCTGACTGTCCTGTAGTGGCAATGAGGTGGATGAGCTGACTTCATCCGTTTCTTATTTCTGTGTTTCTTTTCGACTCCGTGGGCTTCATTCTCTGAGATCCTTAGCACCTCTCCTTTCCCACTGCTTTTCATAGCAGGTAGGCGTTCAGGAGCTGACAGTCTACAATGACAGATTATCAGATTACTCTACATTGCGTTAGCATTATACTAATCTACAGATTGCATCTATGTTTCACTTCAATGACCAAAATGAGGTGCGCCCGTGTTGTAGTGCTCGATAGGAAATGGCACGCCATAAGCCATTATTGAAGATGCAGGGTCATGATATTATCCAAACTCCCCAATATCCAAGCTTGGGGAGAAAAATGGTAAAACAGCCGTCAGGTCCTAAATGGTAGTGTAAGAATGACACTGTATCTACAATGGTCCCGAAATTATGCCAAAGGTAAGCAATTCTTAGTGTGATATTTCCATTTGACCCAACTACATAGTTGGGATAGAGTTAGACAAGTTTCCAAATGTCAGACTAAAAGACTTGAAAAGCTTGTCTGACTCTGTCCCAACTTGGTCCAATAAAAAATATGAGCCTAAGAAATTTTTTGCCTCACACAGAGTTCCTAAAGAAATTAAAAACACTGGGATTTGGTTCTGATTTCAAAATGTTATCCTAGCAAATTGTGTACTCCCCCCTGACAGCTCCAGGCAGCTCCCCACCGTGAGACAGGTCTATCTGCTCCAGTCATACTGCCTCTGGATGTGGGAGGAGGGTGGCCACATTAAAGCACGTGCAATACTCATTATTGCTGTTAGGACTTCAATACCTTTCGATATTACTGCTATTCTTATTGTGACACGTGGGGGAGGTCTTACAAATAGCAGGCACATGACAAAAAGTCCCAATGCCAAGGACTGCAGACCCAACTCCACCCACTTAAGGTACCATTGTACTGTTACATATAAGGGAAACTGAGGCAGAGAGACACGGTAGGGCTTTGCCATTGCGACAATGAGCACTGGTAGCGCCTAATTTTTCCTTGGCTCCAGAGAGGATGCCACAACCTAGAGCTGGACACCTGCAGTATACAGGGACATTAAGCATCTCTGAATGGGATTCATGGTAGCCAGCACCATGAGCAGGGACCACCTGCTCGATCAATAGGACAAGGATGTGCCAAGGATGTGGCAGTCTTTATGCCCTCCCTTTTAAAAGGGAAGGGGGTTATTCCTTTCTTTTGAAACAGTCAAAGCAACCACCTCCTCTTTCTACAGTAGCTCACTGGTTAGACCATTCAAGGAAGACGAATTGTGGGTTTTAGGCTCTCATCAATCTGAATGTGTTCAAACCAGCATCTTTCACTGCCGAGGAGAGTGTCCTAACCAGCCAGCTGTTCTGAAGTGGGCAATACTCCCTGCTCCCTGTTGAAACCACTCGATTTATTGAGCCACAGAGAGAGAAAGAGAGAATATGTGTGGGCCTGACCCTCTAGCTAGTGGGTAGGGAAAAGGGAGGCCTGGATCCTGCTCTAAAACCAGATTCTGGACCCTTCTGCAATATAAACTGCCTTGAATTAGGGTTGGGCAGATCTCAGATGGCATTGAAAGACCATGATCATGTCCTGCACATTGTGCTGCATGATATACTGCACATTGTGCAGTATAATAGGTCTTTAACATTAACTAGTAACATACCTCTGAGTTTATACCCACCCCGGTGTGCTTATATCCACCGCCATATCCAGTAGGCTAGGACTCTGCACTAAGAGGCAGAATGGAGCTGCACTGATCCAGGACCCACAAACCCTCTCTGACTACCACTTTATTTGATGGAAAGTAACTCCCTTCGCCCCCAATGGATGCCTGGCCGGCTGCTGTGACTCGTTCCTGGCCCTGTGCACTGCCTCGGTAGCCATGGGTGGATTTAGGATTGTGAAAAGGTTGGTGCAGATGGTATGACGTATCATCTATAACACAATACACATTTGTCTCCAGGTTAAAGGCAACTAGAAACTTTACTCGCACACTCGGGCTATATTATCCAAAGCAAAACCAAATATGAATCTATTAGAATGAGTTAAAAGCAGTCTGTGAAATAGGAGCTGCATTGGCAGGAGTAGCTAACAGATGAGCAGCATTGCAGAAGAAAGGCTAGCTTGATTAGCAGGACACCAAGACCATTACAAAGGAGAGAGGGTCATTAACACCGTGGAGCAAAGAGTTTAGAAGGAATCAGGTAGGTTATAATGAGCCATCAGGTCAATTGACTCTCTCGCTGCTGCCTGAACAGAAATGCTGCTGACACGGCCGGGCTGTTGGTTTTAATGTTTGGGTGAAGCAGGAATCAAAGTGGGGTGCAATTCCACCCCCCTCGCCCCCAAATCCACCCCTGCTTGTAGCTGATTGCAGTCAGGGTAGCCGAGGTATGTAGCCCCTGTTCAGCTCACCATCTGAGCACACGGGTAAAGACAGGGCTTAAGTCCTTAACCTCCTGGCACATTAGGGGTGGTGATAATAATTTAGTTCCTTGAGTACTTGCATTTGCCCGGCACATTAAGGATGGTGACAATTTAGCTCCCCGAGTACATACATGTCTCTGTATACTTTACACATGTGCACTGGTGAAATTCTCCTTCCCTGCACTTCTGGTCACTGCAAAGAGGTCTTCCTTGTCTTTGCCTCATGCATTAGGCGGGGAAAAAGTAGTGAGAGATCACAGGTTTCTTATCCCATTTCTCAGTCAAGGTTAAAAGAAAAGTATCAAAGCATAATGGGGGTGGGGAAAAAACCCTGTCCATACAGCGTTCCTCCAATACTGAGACTCAAAGTGAAATGCAATAGTGAGAACTTTTTTTTGAGGCTGAAACCTCCAATAATTGCATCGTGTTTGTTGGAATGTAAATTACTCTTTTTGGTCTCTATATGGGGAGCCACGAGATGAATAGGAGTCTAAATTGGTTTTGCTTCCTCTTCCCTGTAGCGGATGCTGGATTAGTCCACCGTGTCTCTTTGCCCTTCCCTTTCCTTGAAGACACGGGAAACCTTCATTTTGCCAGTAGTTACTTACTCATTAAAATGAATCAAACAAGCCAGATTGTAGCAGGCATTTGAAAACCTGGTATCTGTCAAGAATTTTAAATTTAAAATTAACATTGAGTCCTCCTTTAAGACAAAAACCTTGACCTTAAGTTGCGTAGTGATTGGCAAGCGCTCCCCATCCCCTGACTTGATTAACATTTAAATGCCATTTTGTGTGAATATGAGTGGCGCCTTTGGAACAAACAAATTACTAATGTCTTCCTGCAGGAATGGAGGATCAAAAGTGCCTTATTAATTTGACGCCTAATTGAAAATGCTTCCCTTATTCCTGGGAGGTCTAAGGGGCTGGAAAGGGGAAACTCCTGGCCCCTACCGGTGATACCGCAATTAATCTGAGCTGCTATTATTTTTGTTGCAGGGGGAGGAGTGGGAGGGGATCCTATTTTTAAAGGGGCAAGTAGGCCTGGAAGAGGAAAACATTTCTGCTTGGCCCTGTGGATCAAGGCTCATGGAGCCATTTACCGTTGTTAAGCCTCCTGGCAAACAGGTGTGTGTATGGATGGGTAAACTGAGGCACCGAAGGGCTAGGTACTGTCACATGAGCATACGCCAGGTCCGAGCCAGGAACAAAATGTAGGAGCCCCAATTCCTGGATGCTGAGCTCTGCTGGTATTCAAAGGAAAGGAGGGGGTTTAATCTACATTAGGGATGGTCGAGATCCCAATTCAAACTTCCCTGCTTGGCGCAGCCTCTAATTACAGATTCTCTGCTCAAATGCAGCTATGTCACCATAGAGCAGCCAACACCTGACATATAGTCACTGATCAAGCAAAGCCCTTAACTGTGTGTGTAACTAATGGGTGTCTAATTGTAGCCCAGGGGTGACCATATATTACATGCACCATCCCCCCACATGTGTTTGATCCAGAGAATTTGAATCATTTGCAATACTGAATATCTCCATGTTGGCCCTGGGTGTGCCAGCCAGAAGGTCTGTTGTCATATAAGCATATGAGAGATTCCTTTACTATCATTTGAACTATTAATTGAGAAAGTTGTGCCGGTAGAGTTGTTGCATCAAATCTTGAGTGTGAATACAAATAGAGAGTTGTTGCAGCAAATCTTTAGTGAATGCAAATTAAATTAACAGGGGAAAAAAAACCATATTGCAGGTATGGTTATTTAGTTATTTAGTAGCGTGGTCTTTCGGATTATAACAACGAGCAGCATTGAGTAGGACGAGCTGCACCCTCCAATAGTTTGGAAAGTAGGTTCTGAAAACAGCCACAAGTTTGGAAACTCAACAAAGTTGGGAGTTCAGTCTGTACCAGCGTGAGAGCTGATATCCCTTCTTCAAAGACCTTGCAGTGCAAAAAGCCAACACAGACTGAGATGGGGAGAGAAGAGTCCAGTCTGGCAGATGCAGACTGAAAATCCAAAGGGATTCAGGTCGTAAACCCTTGCACGTGTGCTTTCCCTGACATGCACTCTCTGTCTCAATGAAGCAAACATATTACAGCTTGTGCACAGCGTTGCCAGGATCGTGACCTAAATCATGCCAAAAACCCTATGTGGAAGAAATGGGAATCTAACTCCAATTTCTGAAGTCATAATCCTCACTCAAACCCGTTTCCCCAGTGCTGACACGCATTCACTTGCACTTTCTTTCCCAGTATGCTGCTTTTACCTCCCCCACCATTTCCATCTTTGAGCCCTGGGACACGGCTGAACTTTGTGGGTGTTTGAAATCTGAGCTTTGCAGGCAAAGCTTACTGCTAATATTTTTCAACTCTGAGCCTCCACAAGATATCCAAAGGCCTACATGCTTGGCAGGGGAGAGGATAAAAGCAAAAGCGTTGCCAGCCAACGCATTTATCTGCCAGCACTAATTGTGAAAACAGGGAAAAATGTGTAAGGTTTGAAGGTGCTGCTCAGAGAGCAGCAGAATTTGCTGCTATATTGGATAAATCATATGCATATGCAAATTACAAATGGGTTTCTCTTAATTATTTATTTTTTTCCAGGGTAATACCCACCATCTCCTTCAAACTGTGTCCATTTGACACTGTAAAGGTGCATGGTACACACAGGAAGCCTGATATACTGAACCCACTCTGGTTAGAGTGATTCCCTCCCCCCACCTCTTTTTAGCTAACTCGTTAACTCTGTCAGTTAATTGCTGCTCGGTTGCTTTACAAAGTTACATATTTAGTTTTTGCATAGTAGGGATGAGTATATTTTTAATCTATGCCCTTGTCTTTCCTTTCCCCCCTGGAGCTCCCATTAGTCACTTCTCTCCCCTCCAACCCTCGTGGGAAGGAACAAGGGGCTCTCTGAGAATTTGCCTTTCCTGCAAACCCATACCTCAGGCACAGCTCTCTTACCCCTTGCTTTGCCTAAGGCATAGTAAAAGCCTAGATTAGAGACTCAGAAGTGTGGTTGCAAGGAGCAGGAAATCTCGTGTGTGCGTGCGTGTGTGTACGTGTCCCATTTCTGGTGTCACTCCACATTTAAACTCCAGAATCCTCCGTGGCGCATTGAAACAGTGCCCCATTGCATGGCTGTTCCTGATACAGATATAAGCACAAAGCTTGAGTGCACGTCTGTTCCCAGGAGCCTTCCAGACCCACGGTGATGGGACAGCTTGTTCGGTTCTCGTTGGTAGGCATCCTCATTTTCAGGTGTTCAACTTAATTGAGCCCAGCTGCTCAAGCTGCTTGATGCATGTCCTTACAGTGGGTGTATCTGGATCTCTCTATCTATCAATCTGTCCTTGCATCTTACAGGAATATATGCATGAACTCTGTATGCCGGATCCTACTCCTCTTAGATGCCTAAGTGACATTTCTCTGAGTATCATCCTATTCCACCCTGTCTGAACCCCAGGGAAACTATTAATGTGTCTATTTTGGCAAGAGACCTTCATCTTAAACTAAGTCACAGAAAGCAGCCAAGAGAAGCCACCCATTTCTTATCGACGGTTTCCCAGGAACATGTGCAGGGTGGGCTAGGATAACAGGCAGACACCGAATAGATGAAATAGGACCTTGCCCTGTGTGTGTAAATCTATGTCCACTTTGATTATTTTAAGGGCGTATCTGCATCGGTTTGGAGCATGCATTTCCCATCTAAAGCAGAAGAGAGGGGTCAGTGGGCAGAGTGCAGTCCACATGCATGAAAGATGCATTCGCAACCCGAGTTTGCTTTTTATCCCGGGGGTCTGCAATTTATCCCACTGCCGCCATCAATCTGTACACCAAAACACAAACTTTGCATTAAAGATCTGCCATATGCTATAATCAGCATGGAAACTTAAAGAGTATGTTCACATTATGTTCCTGTTTTGATAAGCTGGCTATACATATGTATAGTTCATTCCACCAAGCAATGTTGACTTAACATTTTAAGCAAAATGCAAACATAAAGGGATTCCTTTATATCTAAGCTGGTTGATCTGGAATAAAGGTCTTTTTGTGGGGAGGCTCATCATAAGCAAATGGCCAATATAGTTGTTACGAACAGCTACATCCGTGTCCGTGCACCAGAGACATTGGCAGTCTCAACTTCAATGAAGATAGAGCCAGAAAAAGTGGATGAGATGAATGTTTATGAGCGTGTTGATGGAGGGTTTTTCTCTTTTGCAGTCTGTGTGCTCAAGCATTCAAGGTACCAACCAATGGGTTTTTCCTCATTAACTTCAGTAGCCTCACATATTTATCACTTAAGAAATGATTTCCTAATTTCCATGGAGCGCCATCACTACAGAGATGCTATGTAAGAGAGCTGAGGAAAATTTGGGATTTCAATACAGTTGCCCTCCTGTGCCATTTTCACCCTACGGCAACTGGGGACCCATACAGATCTCTAGCTTCCTCATGCTGAAATATATATTCAGATTGTCGCAGCTGAAAGTAAAGCTGTTTGTCCGAGCAAAGACAGTATTTGTGTTGATCTGGATACATATTTGCATCTGGGACTCATCCTTTTTATCCCAAGCTTTAGGTGCAAGAAAAGATACAAGAAAACATAGAGCAAATCGGAAAAGTGGTATATAGTTTCCATGGGTTTTGTAAAGAAAAAAGTGCCAAAAAATTGAATTTTTAAATTGTTTTGGAAATCAAACATATATCAGAAAGAAAACTCCTCACTCTATAGTTATTGATAGTACAAGATCCTTTTCAGAAAATGAAATTTGGGGTTTGCCGTCTTGTAGCAAAACCAAATTATTATTTTTTTCTTCTTCAATACAAAGCAATGAGGGAAGAAAAAGGTTACAGGAAAAATTTGGAAGAATTCGATGACAATATGAAGCCCTCCACGAGTCACGGGAATCCCTCAAAATGACTATTATGTTGCAGTCATTCATAAAAGTTGCATAAAAGCATCTGCATTGCATGGGACAGAGGAAAAAATCGGGGTATATCAGCCCACAAAAGGTAGAAACCATTTGATGCTGAGATCTACAGTGGAGGATGAGCTGTTGTGGGACCAGGGAGGGCTTTGGTAATGAGCCTGCTTTTATTTAATCACTTACCCAGCAACCTTTGCAGTGCTTCTGAAAAGCTTTCAATAACAACCAAATAAAATGCATAATAAAATACGGTCTCACAACAAAAAAGAAAGAAAAAACAAATGGCCATCCGCGGTACAAGCCCATAAATAAAGATTCAACTAGTGAGACACCCACAAAATACATTTTCAAAAGGCTTTTAAACTGATTAAGGAAGTCGACTTCATGTATATTGATAGCGTACCGTGCATTTGCTATAAAGAGGAGCCAGCCAAGGAAGGGGATACAAATGGCAGCTTGCATTGCGAGTTTGTAAGCACCGTAAAAAAAAATCGGCATTTGCAACAGGCTGCTCTGGGAAATGGGTTGTCTTTATAACTCAGGAGGAAGGGCGGGTCTGGTTTCCTTTCTCTCATTTTTAATAGTATTGACTGAAAAAAAAGGTTCAAAGAGCTCATGAAAGCCCATCTGACAGCACAAATCGCTGTCAGATCCCCCCCCGCCAAAATTTCAGACTCCTGCTTCTTCGGATGCAAAATATTGCTGGAAGAAGCTGGCAGGTCTTTTAAATATTGGGTCACCCAGTCCCGTATTAGCAACACTTGTGATCTTATCATGAGTCTCTCAAAACGGGATGCATTTCAAACAGTCCCAGTGGCTAGAAGCGTGTGGTTAAGTGGGGCAGAGAGGGACAAAAGCAAAACACGGCGCCGATTGGATCCGCAACTGTCAGGATTGCAGGGGCGAACGCTTGAAAACATGAGCCAGGCATGACAAAGTCTCCGTCACCGCATGGCAAAGACAAGATCCTCACTTCACGAGGCATAAACAATTGTGTGATTTCAAGCCAGTCCCATGATTTTGGATGGGCGGACTCACCGGGTTGACATGTTTGCAGCTGGCAAGACTGAGCTCTTAGTGAGCCTGAAGCAAAACTCCCCGCTCCACAATCCCGTTCAGGTTGGAGGGTGCAGTTCAGTTTGAGCCTGATTAGCTTCAATCCCAAATCTGGGAGTTTTCCCCTTTGGGTTTTTTAGATATGTATCTCATTCCCTTGCTGTAATATTGAAGGGGAAGACTGCAGGTTTGCAATCTGCTCCAACGAAGGGCTGCGAGCCGACTGTGCTACTCTAGATGCAGACCCAAGAATGAATCGAGACTCAGGGAGTCACTCCTGTTTTGCCCTTGCTCTCAGACAAGGAGCAAATTGTCTTCCACTTACGTGGAGCAACTTAATCTCTCTTTGGGCTGCTGGCCCACTATTTTAGCT
>NW_005842036.1:725973-743681 GCF_000455745.1 Alligator sinensis | reverse complement strand
GGGTCCCTTCCAGTTCATCCCATCCCAGCCAGCTTGCTCACACTGAGCAAGCTTCTGGTGCTGAAATCTCAAGCTGAGTCCACCCAAGCAAGGGAGGAAAGGGGAATGTGTTGCCTTGCTCAACCCAAGGAGGTCTGTGACCATTTAATCCCAAGAAAATGATCAGAAAAGAGCACTCTGGACCTGACATTCAGATCTGAGCTTTGGCTGAGACCTCTTCTAGGGCAGAATTGGCATCCCAGGTCACTTCACCTATTTGGACCATGCTGAGAGAGAAACAAGAAGGTTGCTATTTTATAGAAGATGTGGTGGTTCATTGACATGTGACCCTGGGTGCATCTAAACATTCATTAATGCACCTTAGTTACTGCACATTTAGTTTAGTACCTCTAATAATTGAATGGGCAGTAATTAGAGTTACTGCGCAGTAGCGCCAGTGCAGTTTTTTAGTGATGCTTACCATGCATTACCCTAAAAACACTGCACAGTAGGCTATTAGCACGGTGAATAACTGCTATGCTATAGCACGGTGTTTTTCGGCTAATGCACAGTAAGCATCTCGTGTAGACGTGCCCAGAAGTAAAAATAAGATAAAGAGGCCCAGTTCATACCCAGGCCGCTCTGTGGCACAAGGAGCTACACATACACATACATAGGACATAGATATAGTCCCATCCTCTCTCTTATAATGGACAAAGGGGTGGGCAACGGGGACATGCTCATCCTCATCTTGCAGGTGGTGAATTTAGATAGAGGAGATGGAAGTGGCTTGTTCGAAATGGCACAAGGAGCCTGTATGAACCCCACAGACGAGTGCCCTTTTGTCTCCTGTCTCGCGCTCATGACTCTCACCTTCTTGTCCAATCTGCCTGCTGCTTTTATTTCCCCCCCGAGGAAAGAGCAATTTCCCAAGCTGCCGGATCTTTTTGTCAAGGGAGACAGATATCTTTCTAGTTCCTTTTTCTGCCCGCCCTCTTCCCCCCATTAGCCAATCCAATTATAGAAAATCAAATAACTTGCTAGAGCTGGCCAAATTCAATTACACAGGTACTTCTGGGTAGATTTTTGGCAGTGAATAGTTTGCTGGCTTTTCCCAGACTTTTGTCCTTAATAAAATGCTGTGTTAGTCAATAGATCTTATTAAATAAAAATAATAATAATGACATAAAAACACCAGTATAGGTAAGTAGAGCAGACTTGGTTCTCGGATACCTGTTGGACCCAGGTTGTTCAGCTCTCTCCCCGTACTTCTGTACCAGCGTGCATCAGTTGTCTACATCTCCATGTCTAGATGCCAAGGATGCTTGTGTTATAACTGGGACTGGTTGGGAGAAAATAGTGTTTTTTTACCCCCTCATGAAAAATGTTGACTTTTAAATGAAAAAAAAAAAGTAGTTGAACTTTGAAATATCGTCGCTGAAATGTTGAAACGTTTTCCTTCTGAAATGCCGTTGTGCAGCAGCTGTGGGGCGGTTTAGTGCAGATGTCTCTGGATCCCTTTCTCCTCTACAGGTCTTGTGATTGATGGGCATCCCTTATCCCTTTTGGGTGGACATAAGTGGTGCAATGCAACATGGGAGAAAGGGTCCCATTGGGAGCCCAGTCTGCAGAAGAGAATTGGAAGACCTGAAACAACGTAACCACAACCAGCGCAAGGCAATACCGCAACCTATTTGTGATACTGTATTTCAGTTTTTGTGCCCAAACTCTTTGGTTGACAGGTGTTTTCTTCCCTCTGAGACAAACTGAATTTTTTTTTTTCCTTTTTGGAGGGGGGCAAATGTTGTGACCAACTTTAGACCACTTGACAAGTTTTACTGGTTTTCCAGAGAGACAAATGGAAGCGTAAGACAGGTTAAACAACTTGCCCAAGGTGACACGATGAATTACTTGTCGAATGACACCATGTTGCAGAGTTACACTCGATAGTCTTTGCTCATAGTCCCTGTCATGTGGATTTAGTGAGGTGCAAAAGACGAGTGACAAACCCGTTGCTGTGAACTAGCAAAACGCGAAGCACCCTGCCATTACGAGGGACTCTCTTGAATGCTCTATTATATCTTTAAAGCTCTTGCAGACTTCAAGTGGAAATATTATCCACTCCCTAAGCCCTGTGGTTGTATTCATGACCTGACACAACCCATCCAGTAAAATGACTGCATTGGAAATGAGCCAGAACTCATATCCCTCCTTATCCGCTCGGATAATATCTCTTCCTCTTCCTCCCAATAAGCCCCTCTATCATTCAAATGAGATGTAAAACCAATGTCCAAGCCAGGAACCCTGCACTTAACACATCTAGGAGCCACAGTGGTAGTCTTGGTGCCCTGGCCAGTGTCCAGGTTGGGAAATTATTGGAGATATTTGCAAAACGGGGGGAAGTTCAGTTATATGCCAAAGAAAAATGATATTGAGAATATAACAGATTGCTTTAGCAATTATACTTTGCAAATAGTATAGACAGGCTGGGGATACAGGCCGACTTGGACACACTCTCAAGGTGGGCCAACCAAAATGGGATGGCCTTTAATACAGAGAAGTGCAAGGTGCTGCACCTCAGCAAGAAATAACTATAAATATATAAGAGGGGGACATCAGGACCTGGGAGAACAGCTGTCCCCCAGAGCTCCCCAAGGGATAGCAAGGTCTAATGGCCATAAACTCCAGAAAGGCCGATTTAGACTGGATATTAGAGAAAAGTCCTTTATGGTGCATGTGTCCAACTCCCCCCAGATGTGGTGCAAGCACCTGCTCTGGACTCCTTCCAAAAACAGCTGGATTTATTTCTTGCTGGGGTCACTTGATCCCAGCTGACTTCCCACCCATGGCATGGGGGCTGGACCCGATGATCTCTTGAGATGCCTTCCAGCCCCTAATGGCTATGAAATCTATGAAATAATGCAGAATCTGACCTCTTTAGTTTCAACTGTTTATATCATTCTCCGTCTCTTCTTTTCTCAAACTTCTGTATATAGTTGCTGCGTGTTGTTGAACAGTTTCCAGGTTTCAGTCCAGATGTGGATGCAACTAGTTGGAAAAAGAAATTTGATCCTTAATCTTGCTTCGTCTGATGGTGAGGAAGAGATTTTAGCAGAGCTGGGTTGGGGGAAGAGAGTGATGGAGCAGGGTGAGTGGGATGGATTTGATATTTAGTGGGTAACAAGAATAATTACTATGAGAAAGATTCAAACAAACCAACGCAACTCCCCCCCACCCCGCCCCAAAAGCAGCTCTTGAGAATAGATAAATTCTTTCTTACTGCACTTAATAAACCCCATTCATTAACAAGATACTTTCCTTTTGAGCACATTATTACAAAGCTACCTACTGAAGAATGTCTGTACTAATCCAGAAAAATGCACGATAATGACGACCGTCTCGAACAAATCACTATATTAGATAGCCTGTGGGTGTGGTCCTGTGCATCTCAACCTAATCCACTGTAATCCTGCCCATTGTTCATGTGCATATCAGATCCAAGAGCCATAACACAAAGGTCTGTGAAATCAATCCCATTTAAAAATACCCTTCTGTCCTTTAAGACCCCCCCCACCCCAACCACATAGCAAAATATTAAATATTCCTTAACCATCTAATCTATTTATTAATAGAAATACGGAAAAGCACAGCTGCTTGCAAGGTTCAAGACCAGCAGAGAATTCGTATTAGTATTGTAATGATGGTAGCATTCAAGCGATGTGGCATCCATGATGGAGAAAGAAATGTTCAAGAGAAAATCCTTGCTTATTGATATGATCTTATTTTAAAAGAGGTTCCCATTTTGGGGGGTCTGTTTGCCTGGGGGAGCCGCCGGGTGAAACGCGGCAGCAGCTTGTGTTTCAACATTAGAAAGTCGAGATGAGCCATCTGTGAACAAAGGAGAGCCCAGACGAGCTGTTTGAGGACACTGCCGACGGTGGATGAGCGATCATTCCTTGGACACAAGATATAGAGGATAGTCTGTGACTCATACAGCCGGATATAAATCACACCGGGGTTTTTTGTTTTTTTTCCTCTCCCACCAGTCAAACAGTCAGTGTTTTAAAGAAGACTTTGTCATATTTAATAGTGCTGTCAACCTTGCAGTTTTGCTGGCCTGTTAATAAGAAATTCCAAAATGACACGGTTAACCACTCTACGCCCAGAGCTGAGCTAAGCGGGTTTAACACATGATATTACCGTACGCTGGTAGCGAAGGCCAGGGGATGCTAAACTAGTGGGTTACAGACTGGAAGTCATGGGATGGGATGGGTTCAGGCGGTTGAGTCTGGAAGGCATGGACTGGGTGCAGCGGAGTTGTGTTTGCAGGGATTGGGGCGATCAACCCCAACCCAAAACCGTTCCTGGAGTAGCTCCATCGCATTTGTCTCTCTCTCACAGTGTTGATACGTATAAGAAAGCTGTTGGCAGAGTATGGGTCATGGGGTGAGCTGAGTTGTCTCAAATTCTCCTTTTGGGGAGGAACAGAGCAGACGGATTTTGCCTTCCCATGGTCTTCCTTGGATCCCTTGAGTATCCTGCACTAGCTCCTATGACCAGGACAGCACGGGACTCAGGGAGGGTGAAGTGGCTAAGTATTTACTCAGGATCTTGTCCACCTTTTCAGCTGGTGTTCAGCTCCATGTTGATACAGCTCTGTTGCTAGCAACACCCAAATGAGATGGTGTAAAATTAGGCCAGGTATATCCACACAAGCCACGGTCACGCCATGGGCTGTAGGGACACTGCACATGAACCAAAGTCTAGTACCCACCTTTCTTTTACGGACCTAACCATCCCATTTGCACTCTCTGTATTCTTAGCACCTTCAAGATAGCACATCCTTTTTAGCCCCATCAGGCTAGAGGAATTAGCCAGACTTTGCATCCATGCATGAAACATGGGGGTGTGCAGTGTGGTAACACAACGGGATGCCAGTCTTGCTGTTGCGACTTAAGTAATGAGTGATAATAATAATATTTTAAAATCTTGCATTTGTTATCTCTGCTTATTAAAGAAACACTCAGCAATACTTAACCCAGCTATTAATCAGCAGATCTCAGCGATAATAGAAGGATTCATGGTTGGCAATTGTATGCCGGTCATACCCGAAAACCTCCAGTTGGGTTAGGATCCCTTTGTGTAATTCTAGGAAGAAAACCAATCCCTTCTCTGAAAGGTCTGGACATCTAAAGATGGGAACCAAGCAGTGATAGGGGATGGGGACTCCACATGAGCAAATGCAGAGGGTGATGCACTAGAGCAGCTTTGCTAGTTACCTGCATCTTGAGCCTATTTACGGGACGAGTTTTTAATGGAAGCAGAGCAAGAGGTTAAGAAAAGAAAACGGTGGAAGAAGGATTTTCACAGCTTGTCACCTGCCTGGCTGTGTTGAGCAGCCAGGTTCAGTTGGCAATATGACAGAGGCAAGTCTTCTGGAGATACCTGCCGGGGAGGAGAAGAGAGCAGGTGTTTGGACTGGATCAGTCCCTCCCACCATCCTCAAAGGGCAGCATGGGAGAAATCTTGGAAGTGTTTAAGGGAGACACTGACCTGCAAAGGTGTGGGTTGATGTCTCTATAGATTACTAGGTTAGCTAGGTAGGTTGGAGCTAAGGTTAGGAATAAACATTGCATTGGTCTCAGGACTAGTTGTGCATGTGTGTCTGCTGCAATACGAATATCCCAGCATTGATGTGTGCACTTGCCTCCCTTCCAGTCAGGTTTTAGTGAGCCATACAAATGCACTGCTACTTATCTGCCCTTGATTCAATATGAGGCAATGCCAGGACAGCTGTTCTGACGCACTTCGTGGTATTCCTGGGCCAACAGGTTAGCACGTCCTATCTTGTGGCCCTTTTTTAGGGTTTGTCCTGGAACAGCACGTGAGTCACGTGAATGATTGCACTTTGTCCTGGGTGAAAAAATGGTTTCTTTTGGAACAACTAGGGTTTCTGTTTATAGCTTAAATCACTGAGTGCTTGCAAGGTGCAGTGCAGAGGGCAGGGGCTAGACTGGGGAGCAGTGAGGGGAATGGGAATAAAAGGACCCAGACACTGGTTGTAAAGATCACAAGCAATAAGTCTGAAGACGAGGGAGATAACAGATGTTGGGCAGTGGTCCGTAGGATTGTCAACCAAAGCACGTTGATAATGGATTCAGTGCTTCGGTAATCTGTTGGCTCATTTCCCCATATGAATAGAGCTGGACCGTTCTCAGTGGGGGCGGATGACAGGACAAGGAGCAATGGGCTCACGTTGCAGCAAGGGAAGTTGAGGTTGGATATCAGGAAGAATTTTCTCAGTAGGAGTGTAGTAAAACACTGGACCAGGCTCCCCAGAGAGGTGCTGGAGTCTCCATCCTTGGAGGTTTTGAAGACCCAGGTAGACAAAGTCATGGCTGGGATGATGCAGTTGGGGCTGGTCCTGCTTGGAGCAGGGGGTGGACTAGATGTGACCTCCTGGGCTCCCTTCAACCCCCATTTTTTATGATTTTGTGAATAGATTGGTGATTCTGCAAAGCCTTCAGACATCACTCGTGCAGGAATGGGAGGAAGTCTCCCTGGTTGCCTTTCATTGCAATGGTAGCAGATCCAGCCTATTTTACTGCTGGGGCCTTGACGCATCTTCATCAAAGCAGCAGATCTGTATGGCTAAAATATTCCTCCTATCTTGTGGGGAATAACCAGAGCAGCCAGGCAACTGTGGAGTTTGTGTTTTCTTTTGGTTTCCCCTTTTCCAGAGAAAGGCACAGAAGGTATCTGCACTCCTTATCATGTGTGTCTGCCCATGCACTTTCTCCTAGCGCATGAGGCCCCCTTGCAGGGAGGTGGAGGGGGGAGCCCTCTCTGTCCAGATGGTCCAAAAGAAAACTCTCACAGCTGGTTGAAGTCAGGTTGTTGGTTTTTTAAACACTTTACACTTTTTACAACAAACTTTCATCCTTCAAACTCTTCCTTTTGCTTCAGCCCTTTTGATCCACATAATGTGATCTCATGTGAAAAAAAAAAAGTTGTTTATAGACAAGGAGGTTTGAGGGGTTTATGGGCTTCTAAGCAACTGTTTTGAACTTGTGGGTCCCCTGATATTGGCTTGATTTTTTATTCATTAAGGTGTAGGATTGGTTAATTATTCATTAAAAGGAGGGCTGTTTGCACCGCTAAAGTGTGTGGGTTTTTTTTTTAATCTGGTTATATATTGCAGGAATATGGCTCAAAAGGGGGAAGAGGCTTCCAATGTGAGATCTGAATCCAAACCAGATCTTTCCTCCCTTTGGGTTGAAGAATAAAGTGGGGGGGGGGGGAAATGGCTTGCTCGTTGTGCAGAGTTACCGCATCTCAAATTATCAATAATAAGTAAAGACAAAGGGAGAGTTTTGCTAACCTTCATGTTACTCAACAGTGCCTGTTCCATCAAATGTGATGGAAATGAGAATCTCTTCTTTGCCTCAAGCCTAAAGGATGCAAGATTTGCCATGCTCCTTTGGACCATTTCCCTTTAAAATCTGCCATCTTCCTTTTACTGGTGGCAAATACATGTGGAAGATGAGATATCCCTAAGCCCACACAAGCATTTGCAATATGGAAATGGAGCAAGGTAGGATTTTGGCCTGACCCATGCCAGCAATTACATTTCTGCCCAGAAGCATGAGATTTTGATTACTTTTAACTCAACACACAGAGCGTTATTTGCTGCAGAGTATGTGCTCGGTCCTGTTGTGAAATGCTTAACTTGATATGCAACATGCCCCACCTGCCTGAATTAACAGTGCCGCTCAGATCTTAACCTTTGCATTTCCTGGCTTTTTTTTTTTTTTTTTGCAGCTTCAAACTTGCAACATTAACATTGCATTAGCGTAGGGCTTGGCGTTTAATATGGATATGCAGTCGTTTGTAAATCAGTTTGCAAAGCACTTTGGGATCCTTTTGGATGAAAGGCACTATATAAATGTCAGTCATTATTACTATCATTATTATCATTATAAGTTCACGAGGAGACAAACAGCTACATTAGAATAACATCAGGGGGTAAGTTTTCAAAGCTGCAAACAGGGAGATAGCTTCACAGCAAATGGGCGTCCACCTGACTTGTTCAGCATGGGCACTTTGCAGATGTACCCCTCAGGGTCTGACAGGGACCTATTAAAAATAGAGACAGTTCAGAATTAAGATTTCAGTCCTTAGTCTATGCCTTAGTGTGTGTGAACAGGATGCTACACCCTCTCTTATAGGAGACAACCACTGGCCTGTCAAAGGGAGTTTAGCATGGAACAATAGCCTCAAGCCCTAACTTCCGTTGTATGCGGCCTCGGTTTTCTTCTAACTATTCCCATTTAATACCAACACAAATAGCCACTTAGAAAAGCCAAAAGCAAAGGGTTTTGTTTTACAGGCGCCGCATTTTAAAGCACAATTATAAAGTAGTTGACTAAAAATGTAAGTTATTGGTGGGCTGAAATACAGTAATGATTGTAAACCATGCAGATTCTCTCTCTCCCGCCCCAGTTAGATATTACTTATAGCTTGTCACAAACCTTCTTGAGTGTGCATGCAAGAGATGCATACGCTATGACAAGGAACTAGCCCAAGGGGATAGATTACGGGGCCATTTGCACATAGGACCTGTAACAAGGAACTTCCCAATTCTCAAACCCATTCTCGTTTTGCTTCTCTGTGGTCTCCGGCGAGACCCTTAAGACCCCTCTTTTCAAACAGGACCTCAAATATCGAAGACAACTTGGGCCTAATTTTGAAATCAGAAGAATAAAATCCAGTAAGAAGTTTGGCCCTGGGGTGGTGAATTGGCTTGCTTGGGATTTCCAGATGAGAGGCCAGTTGTGCCATCTCCTGATCGGGGTGTTGTGGGATGGAGATCACAAGGAGCTTGCCCCTAATGGAATATTAATCTATAATTAATAATCTATTGCCTCCTGTTTCCATCCGCAATATAAGGCTGGTATTAGTACCAAGGTGGGTTTTGAGATGAATGTTTACAGCACTGTTTTGCATGGAGAAACGCTATTATTAAACTATTATTGAGGATTTTTTGACAGATGCATGACAATAGGCAATTGCACATGAGAAACCCAGCTGCAAATCGTAGCTGCACCGATTTAGGACTAGCCTGCATCTGTGGTCAACATTATGGATTAGGAGACCTAAAGGGATTTGGATTTGGAAAGGAACAACCTTCCCCAAGGCTCCTGCTGACCACGTAGTCGCCTTTTAATCCTGCTCTCGTTGCTGTATGTTCATGTTGAACTTGCAAAGCAACATTCATTTCCCTGCCCCTTTGAATATCCCTTGGCTGCAGTGGGGTTGATTACAATTCAGATGTCATTGAAGACCCAGCGGACGAGGCTGTTTCTCTCTGTGGGATTTTCTACTGCGGGGAAGAGATGGCGAAAGGTGTTTCTGACAAGGAGATGACAATTTAATGCTCTGAGTCATTGAATCATAGAAAATTAGGGTTGGAAGGGACCTCAGGAGGTCAGCTAGTCCAACCCCCTAAGTCAAGTTGTCCCAGTTGTCCCCTGGAGTAGCTTCTTTCTACGTTCCCAGAATGCATCCGTTTGCAGAGACTTTGCCTGCAGTTCTCTCATTGCATGACTGCATTTGACATGGCCAGTAAATCCCTTTCAGATCATGGTGGGTGGTTGGGATGGACGTTTCCAGCATTCCCTTTCCATGCAGCTACTTGCATATTGAAATTGTCTGGGGAGCCCTCACTCATTGAGACTCTTCCACCCCTTGAGACCTTTCTGACATGATGTCCATTAAGAAACAAGCCAGTTTATGATGGCTGGAGATAAACTAGCTTTTATTTCAAATAAAAAGTGGCTACACTATAGATTATAGATGGATTTAATGATCTCACTCTCTCTACATGCATCCTCCTTGTATCAAAGACTTTCATGCCTTTGAGACAGAGACTTGAACTTCATATTTGCTCAATAGTCATGAGTACAGTAGATGCCCAGTCTATGCTCATTCTCCAAACTTGCGGCATTCATGAGAGTCCTTTCTCTATTTTTCCATTTCTATTTTGAAGCGTCATGCTTAGAAAGCCATCCAAACTTGATTTTCAAGTCATGGCAAAACCACAACACTGTTTGAATCACATTCAGCTTCTTAGCCACCATATTGCACTGGGAGCTCCCAGTTGGTTTGTCATCAACCATTCCTCTGAACTTCTTTTTCTAGTCTGCAAAGTATAGCCCCCCATCCTGTAGATTTGGCCTACAGTCTTTGTACAACTTGTTGTCATTGGGGTTCGTTCTGCAGTCTTGTTCTTCTTGAATTATAGTTGTATCACAACACTGAGGGGAAGATACAAGTTGGGAGCAGGCTAAGAAGGATATTTCAGGCTGGGATGAAGAGGCACGAGACACAGAGAATAGATCTGTGAAAGATGAGAGGAAAGATAGGGTGTAGACAAAACGATGGACAAGTTGGCAAGAATTTAGAATATGTGGGGCCTTGAAATCAAGGATGATGTCTTCCTTTGTGTCGGAGAAATAAGTGACCGACTTCAGTATGTTATTTGCATTAACAGCAGCGTTAATGCAGGCAGAGATCAATGCCCTGATTAGGGATCCCCAAGTCACCATGCTTTTAAGCAAATTATTTTCACTGTCTCTGTCCCTCCTGTAATGAGCAGCATGAATCTTCTGTGGCATCTGTAGCGCCATCAGATGATGTCTCCTAAGGGCTCCCATCTCTTTAATATACTTGTCCAAGCATAAACAACACTTGCACTGCAAGCAAGAATACCGGGTCAATACAACTACGTGCGTCTCATGCATCAGTGGCGGCTGTCAAAAGCAAAAATCGCCTTTTATATTATTATAGCTATTATTTATGTAACATACTGTCACTTGCCCCCCTCTTTCCTGCCCCTTTGGTTTGTTCAGCTCTTGTCTTTGCCACCAAGAAAATAGTTCTGTAAGTAACCAGTATGGAAGTAGATAAAGCAAACCCCATCAGAAACCATCACGATCTTACCACTACTATCTTGTCACACAGTCAAATCAATCTTCTGGTTACTGCCATTCATGGCTCTGTTGCTACAATGCAACAACGATGTGATCACCACCTAGAAGAAGCTTTGTGTGCGCTCAAGCCAGCAAGAACAGATATGCAAAGGTTCCCTTCGGTGGGAATCCAGTGAAAATAACCTTGACTTTGAATTGGCCTGAAGCATCCCCGAAATGTCCTTAATGCATCTGATTCAGGGCATGCTGAAGTCAGTAGAAAGGTTACAGTTGACTTCATTGGGCTCTGGATCAGTCCTATGGTGATGGTTATTAATTTTAGCATACCAAGACATGTCTTGATTTACCTATTATATTTTACTATGTATACAGGCTGTAATAACCCACGACCTTGGCCTCTCCTTGCAACTCAGTCCTTCTCAGTGTCTTTACAAGGAGTTTGGACTTTGAAGGTGAATTTCTTGACTGCCTGACATCCCCAAATGCCTTTTGGAGTTTTGAATACATGTAATAGCAATTTTGTCCCCATCTCTGGTGGGATTATGGGTTAGTTGGTGTCAGAAAAATGCTGCTCAGATGCTGAAAAATCTGACAAAGCTTCCTTTTATTTCCCCAGTTAAAAAGATGCCCGTTTTGTGAAAAACAGAAAGAATAGCAAATTGCCACCAAAAAAAGAAAAAAAGAATTAAAAAAAGATTAATTGGGAAGGTTTTCAATTCCAAGATGAAATTTGTGGTCAAGATCAGCATTGCAAAACCTAGCATAGTTTGGACAAGAAACAGAGATTTGAACCATAATCTGCACATCTCAGACAAGGTCTTTAAAATCTCCAATTTTTCATTTCTTATAAGAATAAAAAGGGATGCAGATACATGGATGGGATATAAAGGGTTACCTATGGGGGCTTCTCAATGGTGAGGATGTCCAGTTTCTTAAGAAGGAATGGTAGGAACTGAGTCATTTCAGGGATTTGCTAATCTGTCCTCATCATAAGGATGGACTGCATGCTCTACAAAGACATTTGCATTTCTCATTAATTCAATTTTAGGACCTCCTTGCTAGTAGTGAAAAGTCTCCATTTTTCCATCGTCCCTCCCTGTTGGATCAGGGTATGGTTTGGCAGAAAGCTCCTTTGCTGGCGCTCTGTTCTGATGGGTTCGTGAGCAAGACTAAACTTTTTCCAAAAGCCAGAGAGAGGGAGGAAAAGAAAGTCTTTGGGTTTTCGTTTAATTCAGAGCACCTGCTGTCTTTCTGGGTGCCAGAATTGCATAGCCTTGTTGGGAGCCAACATGTAATAGCCTTGCGTCTGATAAATAGCAGCACTAAACATGCTACAGCAAAGGTTTCCTGTACTATAATAATTGTAGGTGCCGACTTGGTGTAATATATCTTCTCCAGTATGCAGTGATAGGATAAATAGCTGTTTTTAACTATGGGATCAGAACAGGCTAATGTAGTGATTGAGGGCATGTGTCCAGCTAAGTGGAGTCTGACTTTGCTGTGCCTCCCTTCCAGCCAACCCTACCTGCACCGTAGGGATGAGTGGTGACTTCCAACTGCATTAGTGTCAGCTGGTGACATGGAGGTAGATCCTCAACAGGTGTCAATTGTCATGCCTCCATCTGCCCCTTGATGTCTCTCAGGCAAGCCATGAAAGAAAGAAGGAGCAGAAAAAGCTGGGGAACCAAGTAGGCTGTTGAGAGGATGCCCCTCTTAAGTCATCCTTTCCGAGTCCTGGCCATCTGGCGGGTTTTCATTAGCCAGCAGCAAATACATTGGTGACCGCAGCCCAGTTTCTAATGGGATGGCCATACTGCAAGAAAGTCCAGCATGCCTAGCTACTCTTTCATGAAGCCCGGGACTGGAAGGACCATGCAGCCTAAAGTGGTCTCAATAACTCGTTTCCCCTAAGAGATTTTCTATTGGCCTGGCTGTGAATGCTCGCCCTGGCATTTCCTTCTTTCTGTGAATGCTTCTCGAGCAAACCCACGCAAATGAAAGGGAAAGGCTTGGTTCTGCTGTGCACCTAGGTACCATTGTGATACTGCAGGTCAAGGATGCTGAAGAAACACCCGGCTCCAAGTCAGCGTATATAGCACCAGCAGGAAGAAAAGATGATCCTTCCTAGAGGTATAGGAGAGATCAAGAAGAAAATGCTTCTCTCCATAAGAGAGCACCGATAGGAAACAAGTAATATCTCTGTACTAGGCAACCATGAAGTGAGAGAGTCCTTGTCCCAAAGTGCTTATGATTAGCAGACCAAGGATAGGAAGGCCAACAGAGGTAAAGAGACATGCTCCAAGTCGCATAGTGAGTGAAGGGCAGCAGTGGCGGCCTTAGGGGAAGGAAAACCGGGAGACCACCTGGGAGCCCCACGTTTTAGGGGGGCCCAAAATTTGGCAACAAGTGTCCGACTTGCTTATAGGTCATCAAAATTAAACCTCTAAAAGGCCCCCCCATGCTTTAGGGGGCCCTAAAATTTGGCAGCAAGTGTCCAACTTGCTTACCGGTCATCAAAATTAACCCTCCCACACTTGAGGGGGCCCCAACATTTTGCAACAAATGTCCAACTTGCTTATAGTTCATCAGAATTAAGCCTCAAAGGGGCCCCAAATGACTCTCTTGCTCAGGGCCCCAACAACCCTAAGGCCACCCTTGAGGGCAGAGCCAGGGCTGGACCTTGCAGACCTTCATCCCAGCTGCAGTACCCTACTCCCTGCACCACACTGCCTCTTTCTCTTGCTGTGCCTGTCCCCCCTCTTCCCTCTACCTCCTTTTGGCAGGGTCAGCTGTGCTGAGAGCCCTCTTTGCACCCCTTATTTCTTTCCTAACTGGTGGGTGACGACATTGCACAACAGAATTAGCCCCTCGCAATGTCAACGGTGAAGTTGGGTTGCAAAAGCAACTTCGAGCCCTGGGCTGGAAGCAGGCGAGTTTCTGACAGTTCTGCTATAGAGGACCCGTGTAGCTACCTATAAACTGTACCTGACAGGGCACCGGTGGCAAACAGCTCAATAGGTTTTGCACCGAGGGCTTAATTAACATAAGGGAACATGCACACGCACCTGACACTGGCACCGAGAGCAAAGCCAATGCCGAGCCTGCGGGAGGGAAGATTAGGAGGAGCACTTGATTCCCAGGCTGTCTCTCCTGGAGAATATCCAAATGCAAATGCATGGGGATGAGACTTTATTCAACTAGGAATTATCATCCCAGCGTCTTGAGCTGACTCCTGCCCCACAGTGATTTCTGTTTCCTTTTGGGCGAGTTTCAGCAGAGCTTCCTTGACGAGGGCCCTTCTAGGAATCAGTCCGTTAGCTACTTGTTTCTCCTTCTGTGCTTCACCTGAAGCAATAGCAAAGCAATAGAGGTGGCTCACATGGCTTGACTTAAGGGACAACCTTAGTTGGAAAGGTAGATATCCCCGGGGATGACTATTTAAACAACACACTGAGACGTGCAGGATGTTAGGCCTGTAGGTACGGGGGTCACAGAAAACTGAGCAACACAGACCTCAGCTCCAAAACCTCCTTTTTGCACTGGGTTGCTGGCAACCCAGTTGCAAATGGGTTTGCAAATGCTGTTTGCATTTGGCAAACAGCATTTGCCAAATGCTGTTCTTACACACCGCAAGAAAGAGAAATAACCAAACTGACCGAGCCCTGACCAAGAAAATGTAACCAAGCAGGAGCAGGCAGGCTTTTTCTTTTTCTTTTTTTTCCTTTATATTTTTATTTTCAGATGAAGGTGGCCTTATCTGTAAGGTAGCTGGGTCCTTACACAGAATGGAAAATAATTTCCAAGTCAGATAAAGGTTTAATTTCTAACCTAATACAGCCTGGACCTTTCCATTGTCTACCCTGTGGTCCTCTCTGTTCTGGATTTGGTTGTAAGAGTGTAAATCTCGTTAGAATTTTATAGCAATTTTTGCAAAGTGTGTAAAAAATAGTCAAGAATGAACCCCGCATTATAGTTTGGGTGATTTTTTTTATTAGCATATAGCTATTTTGCTTTAGGTTCTTGATGTCCACATCTGCTCTGAACATGCTCAAGAGGTTTCTGGTTGCAATTAAGGCACCTAATTCAAGAAAGCATCCATGTTCAGGGTAGCTCTTAAAGCACATTTTTCTTTGTAAAAGAACCACGTGTAAAAAGATGCTGGCCGTATCACTTAACACCTCTGGGAGGATGCTCTACAGGTAGTATAATAGCCTGGATAGATGCGGAGAACACAAACACATGCTTATGTCTGGTTGACGTGT
This sequence comes from Alligator sinensis, assembly GCF_000455745.1. Taxonomy (NCBI): domain Eukaryota; kingdom Metazoa; phylum Chordata; order Crocodylia; family Alligatoridae; genus Alligator; species Alligator sinensis. The sequence continues at coordinate 728,449 of NW_005842036.1, read as the reverse complement.
GATGGAAGAACAGTCTTAAAATTATGCAAATGGTAAAGCAAGAAGCCAAAGTCTCCCACTGCTTTGTGGCCATTTCTGAATGAAAGTATGGCTGATCGTGCAGAGGTGCACACAGTTTGAATTAAGGGGATCTTGAGGCGAAACACAGGTGATGTATAGCTGGCAGGTGAGAGTTAACCTGGCTGTTGGCACCGACACTGCCCCTCATATCAGCATCCTGCCCCCTCTCCTGTCTGCACCCAGGCCCCTGCCTCCCTTCCAGACCCTCAGAGGTACAAGTCTGCTGCTTGGAGCACAAACGCTACCAGTTGCACCTCCGCTTGTGATGCAAAAAAAAATAAAAATAATAGGCAGAGCTTGGTACTTTGCTGCTTTGCTTTTTTGTTTTTTAGATGCTTTCTAAAACTTTTGCAATTTCTTAGTTGTGTTTTTGTTTTTTTTTCTAAAGAGGAAAAACAGCCAGAGCCATCCATAGAGTAAAAGGTGTGCTACTCCTTTCAATACACTTCGGTGCAGAAAACTCTGCAGACAGCCAAGGACTCTGTGTTGGAACGGCCATTAAAAGCACGCTGCTCCAAGAAGACTTCAATTCCTTCCTGTAGTCAGATGGGATTGCTCAGGTCCTTAAAGCTGAACCTATGCTCAAGTGTTTTGGTTAACTATGGTGAAAAGCCTCAGCAAAGTTGGGAGTTTGCATCATCCCAGCTTCCTTCATTCACTCAGCGAGCGGTGAGCTTCAAAGCCTTGCTCTGGTGTCAAAAATGGCAATGCAAGTTCCCATAAATGTTATTTTCAAAAACGGGGTCTAACGCGTGCCCCCAGCTGAGTCGATCTCATTCTCGAAACCTAAACGTACCATCGATTTGCTCTTGCTGTTGTCGTTGCACTGCGCGACTTCACCAGGCGGGACTGCCTATCTTATTAAATAATAAGCTTGAGCCCATCAGTCAGAGCGGGTTTGATGCAGAAAATCCTGGGCGAGTTTCTTTGACTTCTGCTCTAAGGGAGATCAAACGTGATTACCATAATGGTCCCTTCCAGCTTCAGACTCTCTGAATGTATTGACAGGTTATGAAAATTAGTTTGTTTGCACTTACAGTACATAAATGTGCATGCGCATATATGGGCAGGTGTGCATAGTTATATATACCTGTGTGCCTGTGGATGTAGGTACAGGTATAACTACCCACCTCTGCTCTTATGCATGCATTCACATTTGTATAGCGTGTGTACGGATGTACGCGTACTTATCTATAACAACACGTGTGTGCATTTTTGTAACTATATACCAGTACGTATCTCTGCATGTGTGCATATGTGTGTATGTGCACATATACACACAGACAAGGTTCTTTGGGTGATATATTTTATTAGACCAACTTAAATAGTTGGGGGAAAACTTTTTGGGTTTAAAAAGCCTTCGTCAAGCCGAGGAAGTCTCTGCAGTATCCGCATGCATTTGTGTGTGTACAGTTAGGAAAGTGCATGGATGTATATTATATGCATATGTGTTATGTGACTGTGTAGTATACTCACACATACATATCCATGCATAAATATGTATATACACACACTGACCCTACACATATAAGTGTGTGTGTCTGTGTGTGTTTGGGTATGAATATCCCCATACCATTTTAGTGCACACACCACTCTACAGCCTGCTAAACGCACTGGCAGCAATCTCTCGGGCAGGTTGCGCTGAAGACAAGTAACCAAAACATACTGCAGAGACCACATGCTCCAAATATTCTGCAAAAAGGAACAGATCTGCGAATGCCCGGGCTTTATTTACACCGTGCGTTCGGTTCATATTCATGAGTTCAGTGGCTCTCAGGGTGGGTCTGTTTTCCTCTCTCCCGCTCTCCCTTCCAAAGCGAGCAAACTGCAGGTGTTCAGAATTCACAGATTTCTATTTATTCACAAGCTCGAAAGAAAATGTTGGAAAACAGAAGCTGTTTCTGGCTGTGGATGGTCTCTCTGGTTGTTTGTGTTTTTCGGTTTCTCTCTCTCTCTCTTTTTTGGCAGTGAAATCTCTAAACACAGAGACAAAAAAACAGTGGAAATCAGCAATTGGGCATTTTCTCTCTGAATTTCACATGCCGATGCGGGTCTGTGTTAGCCAAAAATAGCAGCACCAGCAACAACAACAACAACAAAAAGAAGAAGAAGAGAAAAATGTTTAATGCAAATCACTTGCTACTGATTCTTTTCCAAAGCAGGAGCATTTATTCTGTAGTGTAGTGCAGCTGGCTCCTGGTCCCTGATGGAGAATTTTGACCAAGGTACCATTTAGAAACACTTTGACTGATCCATCATATATATATATATATATATATATATATGTGATGTATGTATGTATGTATCTGTGTGTGTTTATATATATACATATATATGTGTGTGTGTGATGGATCAGTCAAACTGTTTGGCAGTCTTTCCCCATTGTTTTTTTTTCTCCCTCAAATATATATATATA
>NW_005842036.1:718574-725935 GCF_000455745.1 Alligator sinensis | reverse complement strand
CCTAAAAAATGATGATGAATGAGCATCATATTTAGAGATTAATTGCTGGGAAGCATCTACTAGAGTCTTATCTGGAAGCTTAGGCCACCTGTGGAAGTCCTATTTGGTGTCCATCACAAGCTAAGGCAACCGGTGGCGGTCCTAGCTCATCCAAAGCGCAGACAGTCTGCGTGAAATCCTGGCACTGCTGAAGTTAGTGGCAAACCTCCCATTGACTTCAAAGGTCCAGACTTTCATCCCCTGTGTGAAGTCCTAGATGTGTAGTCCATGCTTAGCCAGCCTGGAGAAGTACCCCCCATCCATCTAGCTACCCTCCAAAGTCCTACAGCTTCCGAGGCTGAGGCCATCTTCTTCTGTCTCCAGCCCTCCACTGATTATCCAGTTGTCTACTACTGTAAGTCTCTTCGCTACTCATATCAGCCTCCTTTCTCTCAGACCTGCCCCTTGTAATTTTGAGGACAAACTGCAAGATTAGAGTCAGAGTGGACAATAAGCTGGATATGGGTCAACAGTGTGTCTTTATTGCCCAGAAAGCTACTGGCATCCTGGGCTGCATTGATAGGAGTGTTGCCGGCAGGTCGAGGGCAATGATTCTTCCCCTCTATTCATCACTGGGGAGGCCACATCTGGAGTCCTGTGTCCAGCTGTGGGCCCTCCACTGCAGAAAGGCTGTGGACACATTGGAGAGAGTCCAGTGGAGGGCAATGAAAATGGTTGGGGGGCTGGGGGACAGGACTGGTGAGGAGAACTGGACTTATTTAGTATGCAGAAGAGAAGATCAAGGGGGATTGAATAGCAGCCTTCAGCTCCCTGCAGGAAGAGGATGGAGCTGGACTGATCTCAGTGGGGCAGATGACAGGACAAGGAGCAATGGGATCAAGCTGCAGCTAGGGAAGCTGAGGTTGGATATTAGGAAAAACTTTCTCACTAGGAGGGTGGTGAAGCACTGAACAAGTTACCAGAGAGGTGGTGGACTTTCCATCCTTGGAGGTGTTTAAGACCCAGGTACACAAAGCCGTGGCTGGGATGATGTAGTTGTGGCTAGTCCTGCTTGGAGCAGGGGTTTGGATTAGATGTGACCTCCTGAGCTCCCTTCAACCCTCATTGTCTGTGATTCTGTGTTTAGGCACCACTATCATGTCCCCACTTAATCCTCTTTTCTACAAGCTAAACAAGCCTGCCTCTCCTAACCTTTCCTCTTACATCTTGCCTTCCAACCCCACAATCATTTCTGTCACCCACCTCTGGACCCTGTCTAAATGTCCATGGGCTTCTTAAAATGTGGACCTCCAAACTGCACACGGTAATCTAGTAGAGGCTTACCCAGTGCACCATCTCCCACGTCTTATGACCAACACTTCTCCTGATGCAGCCCCAAATGCTATTATTCTTATTATTATCATTGTTATGACTATTATTGCAACTGTTTCTCATTGCTGACTTAGGCTGAGTCTGTGACCTACCAAAACCTTGAGATCCTTGTCAGTACTGCTGCCACCCCGCCGGTTATGTCTCGTTCTGAATGTGCGCTTTTGATTATTCCTCCCTAGGTGTTGAATCGTGCATTTGTTTGCGTTGAACTTCACATGTGCTTCTTTCCACCCCAGAGGTGGCCGCATTTCATTTGTCAGCTAAGGATTTCACATCTGCGCTCGTGGGCATAATTCAGCATGGAATAAAAGCTCTAGAGAAAATCCTTTAGGGAGCAAGCAGCTTGGGAGGCCCATAGTGATAGATAATCCCAGCTCTATCTCTACAATTCTGTGAAAAGGATCTATATTAAAAAGTAAGTGGTGGTTATAAATCATCCTGTCTTTGTTTCTTACGGAAAGTGGAAAGATAGGCACAGAAAGGTCCATGGATCTGATCCAAAGTCCAGCGAAGTCAAATGGGAATCATTCCACTGAATATCCACTGGCTTCAATAAACTTTGGATCGGGCCTCATCAGTTTAACATCCATCCTTCATCTTCTCTCCCCCTTTTTTTTTTTCTCTCTCTCTCTCTCATTCTAATGCATGATTGTACAGTCATCCAAGATTTACCAGGGTGTGTTGGTGGTTTTGTTTTTCCTGCTGACTTATTGGTCAGTAGTAAACACATGATAAATGTCAGATATAAAACATGCCAAAATCCACAAACCCAATGGATCCCCACATGGGACAAATAAAACACGGAGAGCTGTTCGTTAGCTGCCCTTGGAAATAATTAGTAGCTGCGGCTAGCGGCTTCCTAACAGTCTTGCACTGCAGCCCCCCTGGCTTTTGGGTTTCTAATATATCCAGTAAAAATAGATCTTAGAAAAGCGCTGGCGGAGGGGGGCGAGAAATGCCGCTTACTCAGGATCATAAATGACACTTAATGCCACAATGTTACCTTAATGAAACTACTCCAAGTATAATTTAAGTCTACTAGGCACATACAAAGTGCCCAATTTTTTTCATATTATAAAGCACTCAGGTATGATCAGCAGCCAGTTAGATCGCTGGGGTGCCTATATATTTCAAACACGTTATAGTTTTTTTTGAGCAAAACCTTCGCTGCTCCAAGCTATAGATCTAAGCGGTGCTAATAACACAACTGCTAATTCCAGAAGGGTTAATTATCTGTCTGTGTGACGTGATGGGCGCTCCCCATAGCCATCCGCAGAAACTGAGCAAACATCCTGCAGGATGGAAAAGCACAGCTATTAAATGTGGGGGATATGGAGAAGTTTGCACCGTCTCTGAAAAGGGCAAAGCAAAGCAGGACTCATCCAGCTATTCCACGCCAGCATTTACTTAATTATCGTTCTGTTCTGCAATGGCAATTGAGTTATGGCTTTTCCTGGAACTTCTGTATCTTTTCTTGTGTTTGTGTGTGTGTGTTTAAGAAAGACTGAATTAAGTGCAATCAGTGCTGCCTTGCTCAGAGCAGAATTTATGATGGTCTTGCGGGAGGACAGAGAAGGAGGCGCGCGTGACAAAGGGAGAAGCCATGAGACAGGGCAGCGTCCTAAGCTGACCTAGCCAAGGGGCCCCATCGCCGTCCATCCCCGTCAGATGTTGTCTGAATATTTTGCTTTGCTGCAATGCACCCCGTCACCTGCTCCCGAATAAATGCATGCTTCTGGGCTGTATTTTTCATGAACTCTACTAGATTTAAAACGTGGAGAGGATTTGAGGGCCGTCTCAAGGGAAAGGTTAATCCAGGGAGGAGAGCACTGACCGGTGATTCAGGAGATTTGGGTTCAATTAGCTGCACTGCTACAGACATCTTTTGAAATAGTCTCACGGGTTCCCACTAGTCGGCTGAGGATCAAAGCACTTCCCTACCTCACAGGGGTGTTGTGAGGCTGGACGCATTACAAGTGGTGACAGGCTTGCAGGCTATAGCAATGGGGACCATGTTGCGTCTTGGATGGAAGGTATCAGTTTTTCCTTAAGAGGAAAATCCCCTTCTAAATCCATCCACTCCCCATGGCTAGTAGTTTTTAGGATCATGGCTTTTGCTGCTTTCAAAGTTTATAGACTCACCATACTCCCATCCACAGTCACCTACATGCCTTGTGCCCAGCAATAAAATGTTTCCATGGACATACTCTTCTCCTGTCCCCTCTTGCTGAGCAGAGAGAGATGGCACGCTTGTGTAGGTGTAAAAAAGTCACAGACTGATTATGTCACCACCTAATCTGGGGTAGTGTTGCCTAAGAGGTGTGGAATGACCCTCGAAAGCAACAGGAGTAAAACTCCACCACGTTGATTTAAATGTTTTTCGTCCTTCAAGGAGCAATTTGCCAAAGGGAGACGGAAGATTACCTGCTCCCATGATTGCCATTTGGTAACGAGCAGTAAGAGCTGTCTCACAAATGTAGTTACTCCGGAGAAGACTGCCTGTCTGTCTAGTTTGCAAAACTGCTAATTATACTGGGATATGTGATCATCTGTCCATGGGCTACAACTTCCCTTATCCCTGACTGCAGAAGCCACGAGATTTCTGCAATTCTGCTTTATGAATATGATTCTAGAAATACAGATTTCACTACCTATGATTTGATATCTATGAATAGGTGAATAAATGTCTAACAGAATAGGCAAAGATGCTCCAGATTTTAGGTTGCAAAAGGAGCTTGATTCCCAGTAAGTATTGACAAGTCTGTTCAAAGGTTAAGGAGTCTTTTTGTTCCTCAGCTGCTGACATCTTCTCTGAGTTTCAAGTACAGTTGTTTGCATTACTGTCGCAGCTGGATACTCTAGAACAGTAGTTTTCAACCTTTTTTCATTTGTTGACCCCTAAAAAATTTCAAGTGGAGGTGCAAACCCCTTTGAATTGTAAGTGTGGGTATTCACATACTTTTGATTGATCATAGTCATCTTTCTTGGACCCCTTGGACACAGTCTATGGACCCCCCAGGCATCCACGGGCCGCAGGTTGAAAACCACTGCTCTAGAATAAGATCAGGGCCCATTGCGCTAGGTGCTGTATACACAGAAGAGATTATCCTCACAACAAATAAGATGCAAGGGGGCAAAGGAAATAGATAACACGATATGTCTTACAGAGCCCATCACAGTAGAGTGGCACCCAGGAAGCTGGCAGATGAGGTTCTTTGGGTAAATCTGATATCTTTTATTCAACCAACTCGAATAGTCGGAAAAACATCTTTGCAAGCTTTTGGACACCAAAACTTTTGAGCCTGAAGGTTGCAAAGAAGAATTTTTTCCAACTATTTGAGTTGGTCTAATAAAAGATATCAGATTTACCCAAAGAACCTAGTCTGCTGACAACTTTAGACCTACATCGCTACAACCTATCCCCAAAAGCCTGTACACTAGAGCATACCTTAGTAGTTAATAGTTCCCAATTTCCAGTCAAAAAGGGCAGCATATGAATGAGTGGAGGGCTGAGCAGCCCCGATATATGCACCGATTCGCAGGCCATTCTGACTTGGGTTTTATTTCGCATACATTTTATTTCTCAGGGAAAAATAAATAAGCAGCTGATGACTGTTGCTTTGCCTATGGAATGAAATGCCAGCACTTGTTGAGCTGCATCTTCATCACTGCCTTGGGGGTATTTGATTTCATGAATCTGATTAAATTATTCTGCTGCCAGTATTTCTTTAATATTGCTTGATAAAATACCTTTCTGGTGGTGAAAGCACTTGCTGTGCTTTCTATCAAGGTCCGCTGGTCCCTCGTGGGGTTGGAGGAAGAGCCCTTATTACAGAGTTAAGAGCCTGCCGTGGTAAGATACCTACTTGGAAACAGCTGAAGCCCACCTGCTTCTAGAAGCACCCATTTTCCTGTCTTTCAGGGTCAGAAAGGATCATCAGTGACTTCATCAAGAGGCTTAGAATAGGGTTGTCTACTGCAAGGTGATGTCAGCTGCAAAGGCAATCAGAGGCCCATCTTGTCTCGCATCCTGAAGGCCCCAAAACTAGGATTTGGTCTTTAACGACATTTTGTTATGGTCCCTCTTGAGGTTTTCATCTCCGCTTTAGGTCCTCTGTCCAAAGCATTGTGAAAGCACTCAGCAAGAGAGAGCCCCTACCCCAGAGAGGACACAGCTTGGATAAATAGCGTAGACAATGTTCCCGATGACAGAGCAAGGAGCAACGGGCTCAAGTTGCAGCAAGGGAAGTTGAGGTTGGATATTAGGGAAAACTTCCTCACTAAGAGGGTGGTGAAGCACTGCAACAAGCTCCCCAGAGAGGTGGTGCAGTCTCCATCCTTGGAAGTTTTGAAGACCTGGGTAGATAAAGCCTTGTCTGGGATGATGTAGCTGAGGCTGGTCTTGCTTGAAGCAGGGGGTTGGACTAGATGTGACCCCCTGAGCTCCCTTCCAGCCCTCCTTTCCTGTGATTATATAGCAGAGAATGAAAAAGGAAGCAGAAGTGACTTGCCAAAGGCCACACAATAAGTGTGTAGCAGAACTGGGAAAAGAAACCACCTGGGAGCCTCCACCCTCCCAGTCCAGTGTTTCCTTCTCTTCCTTCCCCTCCCTTTACCTCATTCAAAACCACATGTTTTATCTGAAACCCACTCTTCCAATTCTTTGTATGTATGCATCTGTTTTCAGTACTGGTCAAGAGGGCTAAGGACACTGGGGGTTGAGTTTTCAGACCACCTCAGAGACGTAGCAGCGTCAGTCCTGCTTGAATGTCTGTGCCGCTTGTGCTCCTATGCCATTTATTCAGGGGTGTGGGTTGTAGCTGTGTTGGTCTAAGGACACAGGCAGACAAGTTTCTTAATATATTTAATTAGACCAACTCAAATAGTTGGGACAATTCTTCTTAGCAAGCTTTCTCCTTCCAGGAGGAGCACAGACCATCTGCAGGTGCTTCCTTAGCCTGATGAAGGGTGTTTGTGCCCGAAAGCTTGCTAAGAAGAGTTTTTTCAACTACTTGAGTTGGTCTAATAAAAGATATTGGATTTACCCAAATACTTGTCTGGCTGTGCCATTTAGGATTGTTAGCAAATCGAAGCCCCCGGTTCCATAGTGCGCACAACCCCTAAGTGGAGACTTCTCAGAAGTTAGGCAAAGATACAGGATTGTGGTTTTGGATCAAAGCACTATGGAGGAGTGATGAATGAAGGAAATTCCTATGAGTTTCCAGAAAGCCCCTTTACCCCCTCCTGAAAAAGCAAGGCCAGACGTTAACAATTTCAAGTCACAACCCCGTTGTCTTAGGCAGAGAAACCGTGTGTGTAAAGGAGAGGAGCAAAACGGGTCTTTCTTCTTCCACTTTTCCTTGGTCAGGAAGCTGTCCTCCTCCTGCCTTGCATGTGATTGAAGCTCTTCCTTGCTTTTAAATACTTGCAAGTAACTCATAAACTGTATGGCTTCTCTGAGAGTGATACATAATGTGTATAAATGTATATAATAATCATTAGGAGCGACTCAGCCGTCTGCCGCTGGTTTGCAAGATAAATGACATTAATCAACAGGATGCCTTCAGAACTTTTGGTGAGTCATTTGTTATGCTAATTGGGCCACTTAAAGTAAACTGTCAATGAGCAGAGATTTTTGACAGTTGAGATGAGATGCTGAGCTAATTATTCAGCATATGCAAACACCCCTGCCCAACTTTGATAATATAATATTAAGGAGAGGAGATAATGCTAATCATTTGACCAGACCCCTCTCCCAGAGGGAGAGGCAGCAGATGACAGATCCAATGGTGGAACTGCAATTCCTTGCTGCAAAAGGAGCAAGACCGTATTTAAATGGCCGATTGCATAGCGATCACAACTCTCGCCAGACTTTTGATGTGTCCCAGAGGTGACAGGGAACTTTTTAATTAATACACAAAAGCCCAATTCCTGCTCTAAATGACCTGTGTTGTTCCAGAGCCACCTCCCTAACTTCAGTCAATATGCTC
>NW_005842036.1:715958-718543 GCF_000455745.1 Alligator sinensis | reverse complement strand
GAAAACTGCAATCAGAATTTGGCTCTAAGGTCCTGTATTATTAAAGACCCAGGATCTGGATTGTGTTCATCCTCAGCTTGAAACACATCCTGACATCCAAGGGGCATCTCCATCACTTCTGCAAGTGTTAAGGAAATTCTGATTTGAAAATCTGCCCACCCACCCACCCACCCACTCTCCCTCCACGTACGTGCACGGTCGTGCAACACATCACTGGTTTCAGTCTCGCCTGTATGCCAGAGGTCTTGGATACACCCAGCCTGACAGTTATTTTGGCACGATTTTCACAAAGATGGAGTGAGTGAGGGACAGAGAGAGGTATGCGTTCAAAGTGGCTTTCCCTAGCACTGTCTGAAGAAGTATAAATATGCCCAAGGGCACAGACTCTCTAAATGCCTGAAGAAGGGAAAGTTTGCAAAGAACATTTTTTCCAATTATTTAGTTGGTCTAATGAAGGAGATCACATCTACCCAGAGAACCTTGTCTGTCTAGATATGCCCAAAGCATTTACCACGCACAGTTGGTTCATAGAAAGACCTTGAGTGCATTCAGAAAGGGTTCAGGGATGTATTTGGTAGCTGCGATGGTCTGGTACAAAAAGAAATGCAAAAGTCTAGACCTCTTGGTTCAGAAATGATACCTTTTTTTAGACCAATTAGACCTAGTTGGTCTAATAAATGGTATCATTTCTGAACCAAGAGTTGTAGATTTTTGCATTTCTCTATGTTGCCAAGTTCTCCACCCGAGCACAGAGAGGATCTCCATAAGACATTACACCTGTCTCGGTCTGGTTGTTTTATGAGGACATGGCAAGTTGCACTGTTTTACACGACTGCCACTTTTGCTCTTGAAATCATGCCCATGATAGAGAAAAAACCTACTGCTGGGAGTGGCAAATGCAGCAGCTACTAAGGCTTTTGAAGTGGAAGACCCTAAGTTTCATAATATGCCACAAACTAGCTGCTATGTATAAACCATTAGACCTCTTTACATAACAGGCCTTACCAGCAGAACCATGTAAAATTTATCAGCTTGCATTTCATCAGTAAATTGTCGTATTTGCAAGCATGCAGAAATCCGTGGGCTATTTGGCACTGATCAAATAAGAAGAGTCATTTAGACCTCGAACGGAATTGAACTCAGCATTTTGCCTGGCTTTGCACAAGTTAGGACGACTAGTGGCTTTTCTTTTCTTGTTGGGTTTTTAAAAACAATTTCAAGCATTGCTTTATGATCTCAGATTTTCATCCACGAAAGGAATTAGAAGTACTCAAATACTATGGGAGAAGTTGTTCTTTGCTTTCTTTCCTAAACTGTCATGGGCACCATTAGGAGCTACTGTTGCTTTTTATTAAAGACGTGATGAAACTCAATTTGAGTCCAACGAGAGCAGGATCAGGACTTGAAGCTGCTTGTGAATTCCACCCTCTCATGGTTACATTTGTGCAGTAGGTGTGAAATCACTCCGATCCTATAACGAGTGTCAGTAGCAATCACTTTTGTGTCAATAAGGTCAATATAGTTTCTATTCTAAAAAAACGTCCCTTTTACACTTACTGGAAATTTTCTCAAGATAAGTTCCCCTTTTTCATTACTAATGTGATTTTTTTTTTTTCTGGTATCTACTGGAAAAATGGGGCTGGCATGTTTGGGGTGAGGGAAGAAGGAAGAGTAGGACAACATCCCTCCTCCTGCCCTCTCAAATTTGACCATCTAAATTTTGCTGAAAATAATCTCAGGATAAAGGACCAGACTCTCAGTATAGTTTCTTGGAGATCAGGACTGATTGACAGTAGGTGAGAGATGTACCAACCAGTGATTCTCAATCAGGGAGTCACAATACCCCTTGATATCCTTTCAAGGGGGCTGCACAACGTAGTCCTGTTAGCTGTGCAAACATGATTCACACACGAATCCCAGAGATTTCAAATAGGAATCATACCATTTTGACCTGTTGTGGGCTTGCTGAGTTGTTTCCAGCCGAAGAATTGCTCTATTCTTTTTCTTTTGTAGTCAAAAACTGAGTTAAAATGAAGAGGTGATATTTTCTAAGGAGTGCCTTGGGTCTACAGCTGGATGCCTTGAGTCTAATGAGATAGAGAACCACTGGGCTAGACACTATAAAGATCTCTCTTGATAATATTAATTGTATTTGAAAACAAAATGAAACATCCTTCATTTTGAAGATTACAAATGTTTCTGTTTTTTTTTTAAGTTAGCATCCAAGTATGCATTTAGTGTTCATATTTACCAATAATGTAGAGATGAAGCTTTGTGCTCATTTTTGCTTGTGACATAGCACTACAAGAATGGAAATGTTAAGATGCCACGTCATTAAAATGCAAAGACAAGCTCAAAGTCCTGCATTTGGGATGAAATAGTGTCATGCCCAAATACAGATTGGGGAATCACTGGCTAGGCTGCGGCATTGCAGAGAAGGACCTGGGGGTTACAGTGGGGTGCATGGGCAGCAGGCCCGGGTTGGGCGATGGCAATCAGGAGTCACCATTGCAGGGGATGCTGGGAAATGGAGTCCACTACGGGGCCTATTCAGCCGCGAGCCAGATTTTGCCTGCCCCTGGTTT